>NC_133414.1:96749375-97058750 GCF_049350105.2 Macaca mulatta | reverse complement strand
CTAGGTTGATGACCATACACTCACCACCTCATTTACACATTTGTCTCAATCTGTATACATATACTCTGACATCCTTCATAGTACCATGGATGAACAGTCCATTTTTCAATATAACCTCAAACCTTCCCTGGCAGAAGGTCCCAGCCCTTCCCTCTTCCTGAAATATATTACTCTAGTATTATCCACTGTTTCTCTGCATCATCAATTTTTCTACCTTAACTAACCATCAGCCTCAACAGTTTCAATACTTTCTCTCATCTTAGAAAAGCAAAAACCCTCCTCTGGTCTTACATTCTATTCCAACTGTCACCCACATATTTTATTCAAAAGTAAAACCCTCAAATGAGTTGCGTGTGCTCACTCTCTAACAGCTCTTCTCCCATCCTCACGTGGAAATACCCCAGCTGAGCTTTTCGTCTCCACCACTTCACTGAAACAGCTCTTGTCAACACCACCATTGTCATCCACATTGTTTATGTAAAAACTTAATTTTCATTATGCATCATACTCCATCTATCAGCAGCTGATGAACACCTTCCTAGTGATCCACTTTCTTCATTTGGCTTCCAGATTGCCACTCTCTGCTGATTTTCATCCTACTTTATGGCTGCTCCTTCACAGTTTTTTGCTGATCACTTATTTTATCGTGACCTTTAAAGTTGAGCTTTCCCAGGGCCAGTTCTTGGACAATTTCTCTTCTCAAGGCACACTCATTCCTCTGGGGAGCTCATAAATTTCACAGCTTTAAGTAACATCAATATGTTGATGATACCCAAATTCATATATCCAGTCTACACGTATTTCTTGAACTCAAGTCTCTTATTATCTGCCTAGTAACCCTGGAGATTCTGTAAAAATGCAGATCAGCGAATGCCCTTTCTCTGCTAAAACTTCACCCATGGCTTCCATGTCACTCACAGCAAAAGCCAAACACCTCTCAATGGCCTCTAAAGCCTCATCTAAGCTGGTTCTCCCACTGCCTCTGTCTTGTTTTCTTCCACTCTTCCTATCCATTCCGCCATCCTGATCTTCCTCATGTTCTTTAAACTTGGCTGATGTTCTCCAGGCTTAGGGCATTTGAACTTACTGTTCCTCTAGATATCTTTGACTCAAACTCCAGCTATTTAAGGTCTTTACATTTTCTCTTCTGAGTAAGGCTTCATCCTCTTCATCATATGACCCTCACTGCTTCATCATATGTCCCTTTTCCTGTTTTGTTTTTCTTCATAGTACCTATCATTGTCTTACATGTTGTATATTTTAATTATATATTTATGATCTATCTCCCTTCACTACATAAAGTCCACAAGAGGAGGAATTTGTGTCTGTTTTGCTGTTTGCTGCTGTACCTCCAGTATATAGCACTTGGCAAATAATGCATGTTCAATATATTGGTGGTTCTCAAAGTGTGGTACCCAGAAACTTCAGAATAACCTGGAAGCTTTTAAGAAATGTGCTAGAAATGCCAATTCTTGGGCTCTGCCACAGTCCTACTAAATTTGAAACTCTGGGGATGGGCACCCACGGTCTATTTTGACAAGCTCTCCAGGTGATTCTTATTTCTGCTAGTGTCTGAGAATCACTGTGATGAATATTTGTTAAATGAGAGAAGAAGTGAGAAAATTTTTATTCTTGTTACCCTCTTGACAAATATAGTAATCAAACAATGTTGGGGTTAAGGTGTCATACAAATAATAAGTAAAATTACTTTGTAGAATTTTTCTGATAAGATTCCTAATCTAATAAAAAAAGTTCCAGTTTGTCATTTAGAAAATGAAAAATATACATTATACTAAGACATGAATCCAAATCTACTGAAAAGTAGTAGATTTCAATAACCATAATTGATTCTATAGAATTAATTTATGGTTTTAATTCTATTTTAGTTGAAACTTCTGTTAAAAATTGTTCCAAGAACTCTGTCCTATGATTTAAAAATTTAACAAAGCTGTTATGAATTAGTTTACTTCTTCTGGTCTTTCCCTATTCTTAGACTCTCAACTTTAATTTCATTAACTTAAATTGCTCTGTGTCCTCTAAATCCAATCACATCACATGTATACATCTACCTCACATTTGATGCCTGGGATGCACTCTGTCCTCTTAATGAGATAGGGCTGATAGTCTTCTCTTTGAATCCACAGGGGATCAATTTCAGAACCCCTTGCAAATACCAAAATCCAGAAATGCTCGAGTCTCATATAAGAAGGCATCATATTTGCATATAGCTTACTCATATTCTCCTGTATACTTTAAATAATTTTTGGATTACTTAAAATACATAATACAATATAAATGTTATGTAAATAGTTGTACTGTATTGCTTTTTTATTTGTATTATTTTATTGTTGTATTATTGAAAAAAAATTGGTTGAGTCTGCAGATGCAGAAGCCATGCAGATACAGAACACTGATTATAGTTTAGGTTGTGAAACATGACATATGTTGTGATTATGAAGCAAGCAAATAACTCCCTCCCTTAATGTCTATGAATGAAGTTATTATGATTGTTTCTAGGATAAACAAGTATCTGTTAGCTCAAGACAAACCCAGTTTATGCTTGATGTTGCAATGTAAAATAGCATCCATCATCATTGAAGGTGTGTCCTGGTTTTATGATAAATTTATATGACCATCCTAAGTATATGTAATACATAATATAGTTACATATACATGTATATATAATACATACTATTATGTATTAATATATATATACTACCCTTAGTGTACATTTTTAAATAATGTATAAAGAATATTAAATAATATTGTATATTGAAAATTTGCTAAAAGAATAGATTTTAGGTGCTATTACCACATGCATATACATATAAACGATAATACGTGACTGTGGTAGGTAATGGATATGTTAATTTGCTTACCTATAGTAATCATTTCACTATCTATATGTGTATCAAAACATGTATGCCTTAAGTATATACAATAAAAAGCATTCCTATAAAATTTACAATAATAAACATAAAGGATGAAAAAAAGAATATTAAAAACCAAGGTTCCAATTATCTCTAATATTCACTAGGAATATTAACTTTGAAAAAAGTTATTCAAAAAATCCAGATATAAGTACTTTTAATACTATAGTGAGAAAGAAAAAAATTTAATATAATGTTAATATAGATGAATACTATATGACCTTATGTATTTTCCTAAGAATTTTCACTTATTAATTTTATATTTTGTTTATATTGGATTTCATGAAAGTGTCTTCCAGTTTGAATAATGTATGCCAGTATAAATTTCACAGTTGCCATGTTTCTCAATCAGGATATTATGATATTACTACAACAGACAGAAAAATGAAATTATGAGTAAATTATTTTGACTAAATCATTTTCTTTCATTGAGCCAGATAATCTACCAATCCTAACATTTATTTGACATTGTGAAGATGTAACCTCAGACCTCAGAATTTTAAAAGGGTCAATAGCCGTGTGCAATAATTATCATTAGGTGTGATTAACATTTCTGGATTTAATAAACTGGTTTTCAACAGGAATTTTTGACTTGCATCATGTTTTTGGGCCAAACTAAAATGTATTGAAATAAAGGGTGAAACAAAGTAAATAAGATAAATTAATTTATCATCCTAAGTAAATACACTAAGAAGTTTGTGTGCTTTTCTTTTCCTTTAAAAATTCAGATCTTACATGAAAATTATACATTACTACAAACCAGATTTTGCCAACACATAGCTATTCCTTTAAAATAATTTTTAAGGTCTTCTGGCTTTTTAAAATTTCAATTCCTTTTGAGTATGAATTTTTCGAAAACTTAAAGTTTATTAATAGAGTAAATAATTAACGTATTGTTTTAATTTTAAAAATACATGTTAGTTGCCAGGAATGTCCTATATGTAAGACAATCTATATTGAGATTTTTAACAACTACTTTGATTATCTGACCAATAGTATAATTCATCCAGACTATACAGTCTTTGTACAAAGATATTTGTTTACTTGATTCATTCTCTTAATTGTTTCGATTCTGCATTTGGTCTATATAATCAGCCTGTTTCTGGCAGTCTATTCATTACAGTTGTGCTGGCATCCACTCTGACTGCCATACCCAGAACAACTGTGTGGCGTTCCGCATGTATAACAAAAACAGCTGGCGTAAACACACTGACCTTCACTTGACACCCCGTGTAGGCGGTTTGTATGCATAATCATGGCCACAGCCTGCTTGGCTTGTTCAAGGTCATATAACAAGTGTGGATTTAGTTACAACTTGGAACCCTCCAGTTTCTAGCCTGGGGTTGATCTTAAAAAAGTCAATCCAAACTACTATTTTTTCCTTCATAAATGCTGTAAAAATAGTCTTAGTTTAATAAAGTACATAATTTTTATGAAAAAAAGTTTTATTAGTCTAAGGGTAGACTCTTTAATGAGTTCCTTTACAATTGGGATGTACATAGTTTTAAGAGCTATTTTATTTTATTCTAGGCCAGAAGGCCCATCATACTGGTGCATCTTCATTGACTATCAATTTTACTCCATTAGTTGATAGAAAAGACAAAGCAAGAATAATATTTAAATAGCATGTAAAATCCATACACAGTTTTAAAAACATGAGCCTTCAAAAACATTAAATTTTGAGAGTCTGGTTTTAAGCTAAACAATCAGACACTTCAGGAGCAGAAGCTTCTTCTATTCTAGGTACCAATTATGGGTATTTTGGTGGAAAAGTTTAAGACTAGAAAATCTCAATGTCAGAGATTTTTTCCATCTTATTTAGCAAGTTATATACTTCTGCATGCTACATGTGTTCTCTCAGAGAAAAGGTAGTCCTAAATAAAAATTGTTTTCTGTCTGTATTGAAACAAATCTCAACTGTCTTCTAATCTATTAAAAATGGCCTCCTTTAGTAATTAAAAAAGATGTATTTTATAATAAAATAGTTTTTTTCAGTAAATAAAATATATGTATTTTATATTAAAATAGCCTTTTTCAGTAAATAAAGAAATATTTAAAGTTATATCTATGTATATAACTTGATGACTAGCTATACTGTGTGGCTGTTTAGTTCAGTATTTTTAAAGCAAAAAACCAAAACAAGCAAACAAAGCTTATAGTCACATACTTTTTTTTTTTTTAACTTCTAGAGGCTATATCATATACTTATATAAAAGGATTTTGAACAAAGTAAATGCTCAGTAACCTTTTGCAAATGGATACATTGTGGAATACAGGCTTGAGACCTGACTGCTAAATCTTACAGACTGAATTAATTAAAGGCCCCTGAATGCTACCCTCTGGAATAGACTCAGTTTTAAGAATGTAGAGCAGAATTTGGAGGGCTTCAGGTACAATTATCATAATTGTTCTGTGTCTCATGGCTGGTCTATTAGTTGGACCACTCCAAGTTCACTTTATTTACTGGGGAATTTATTGATGTGCTTGTGAGAAATACACATTTCACTGTCATTTCTCAAAATGCACAGGTGATTTTTTCCTTGAGCCTATAATCCCAACAGATACAGATTTTTGAAACACTAATGCACCATTCCTCTAATGCATATTAGAGTGAACTTCAGACATACTTGCGTTTGTTTTCTGAGTAAAACAATTGTAATATAATATTCCTCTCCCCAAACTACCCCCTCACCCCAAATAAACCAAATCATTAGATAAAATTGGTAGCACTGAAATTGAGGATATCTAAAAACAGCAACCTGTAACCTTGGGAATTTTGAGTGATATAAATACAATGGCTGAGAGCATTTTTAACCACAGAATTTTTGCCTTTTATACTTAGACAGTTGCAAGGTTGTTGAGTTGCTCTCCTTGTGGTCCATACCAAAATGCTTATGTTTAGGAACTACACAATTCACATTTTATGACTTTTTTTTTCTTTTTCTCAAATGAATCATTATTTGTAACTAGTTTATAATTTCTGATTCAATTCCCAGCCAAACAGGCAAACACACTTTCTGACTAGTGATTGCAATTCTATACCTGTTTATTTACTATCTGTTTGACAATGAGTCAGAAACCGACAATTTTTTATACATACCTTCTGGATTGATTCAGCATTCTGGAAAAATTTCCTGTCTGTCTTTCAAATGTAAGAAAACTGACTTCAGAATTTTCAGTCTTTCCTGTCTGATACAGAAATGATATTGTGTGTTTCACAGAGAAAATAATGCCTTTTCTATTACATTAAATAGTTCTGACTTATCACAAAAACCTGGTTTTTGGTTACATTATCCCTCAAACTGTTGCCTGTGTCTGGGGAAACATGGCTACTCTAATTAGCAGTAAATCAAAAGTTCTTTCTTTCTGATAGAACAAGACTGTAAAATAAATTGTGATTGGGTGCGCTGTATCAGCAAGCATCAGTGATTAGGAAGACTGGCTGACAAGGCCATTAAGACTGCCCCAAGGAAACTCCACCCATTTAAAGAGAGCCTGGGGGTGGGAGACTCCATTTTCTGTAGTTTTACTGCTGATCACTGTTTCCCCATATGAAGTTCACCATAATTGACAATCAGACTGGTAATACACAGGATGCTTTAGTCTAAATATTTGAAGGTGCTTTTTTTTTTTTTTTTTGTAATCTAATGAAGTAGGACTTTTAGAATTGAATCAACAGGAGCATGAGGTCATAGTTACAAGCAACAACTGAAAACATAAAAATAAATGAGAAAAGATTATGCTCCTTTGGAGAAAAGCGGAATTTGATGTGGATTATTCTGTTAAATGCACACTTAGATTTAGCAAAAAAAACTATACAAATAATTAGCCTGAGTTACCTGGCTTGTCTGTCTATAGTTGCCAAATTCATGAGTTGACCAATTCTCCAATTTATTTGTGTGGATAGCCCCCACATTATAATAGATCTTAAAAATAATATTTTTTTTTGTATGTGGCTCATCTAGGTAAACTCTGGTTAGTTATAAATCTAAATTAATTTTAAAATTATGAACAAGAGTTATAATACGTCAGGGACACAGAGGACAATATTGATACAGAAAGGATTAGTCTTTAGTAATTAAGAAGTGATTTGCAAGAAATCAGAGAACACATATTGCGTGTCTCATTGGGCTCAGTGAACATATTAAGAATGAATTAGCGGACATCTGAGAAATATTTGTTAGGCTGGTTGAAGTCTTTGCTCTTCTCCTTTCTCTTTCATCTCTTTATCAAACTCTAAGTACTTTCTACTATGGCCTACATGCACTCTCCTCTGGTTTTGAACGCTGGTACATGTAAATTTAACCTGAAGTCATTAAAAATACTTTAGTCCAGGGCCTTAAAACAGCTAATACAAAGGCCGGGCGTGGTGGCTCACGCCTGTAATCCCAGAACTTTGGGAGGCCGGGGCGGGCGGGTCGGGAGGTCAGGAGATCGAGACCATCCTGACTAACACGGTGAAACCCTGTCTCTACTAACAAAAAAAAAAAAATTAGCTGGGCGAGGTGGCGGGTGCCTGTAGTCCCAGCTACTCGGGAGGCTGAGGCAGGAGAATGGCGTGAACCCGGGAGGCGGAGCTTGCAGTGAGCCAAGATCGCGTCACTGCACTCCAGCCTGGGCGACAGAGTGAGCCTCCGTCTCAAAAAACAAAACAAAACAAAATAACAACAACAACAACAAAAACAAACACCTAATACAGAATTGCAGGAGTGGGGTGGAGGTTGATGGGGAGGGCCAGGTATCAGTATTTTTAAAGTGCCCTGGAAACCACTGGCCTCCATGTTCTGCTTATTTTTTCTTTATTACTACCACTCTCCCATCTACCTGCTAAACTCAAGCCACATTTCTCTTCCTCAAGATCACCAAAATTATTCCTGTCTTACAGCATTTGCATTGGTTGTACCCTCTACCTGAAAATTCCCCTTCCCTGGGTCTATTTTTACATGACACTTTTCTTCTTGATATTCAGGGATCAACTCAAATGTCATCACTTCAAAAAAACTTCACAAAGTGCCTATCCACCCACCAGCCACAGTTATGCTCTATCACATTATCCTGTTTTATTTTTTTCATAGCCTTCTTTTTGAAATCATTTAAGTATTTGTATGATGGCTTAATGTCTCACTCAACCATTAAAAAAAAATGGTTCGTATTGCAAGAACCTTGTATTTCCTTACCATTGCCCTAGCCCCTGGAGCAGTGTGTAGCAGGACATTGCAGAAACATCATAAACTCATTCATTTTAACAAAAATTTAGTAAAGGCTTGCTATGTTCCAAGCATTCTTCTAGGCAATGGAGATAAAGCAATAAACAAAACAGATAAAATGTATGAATGAATTGATAGGTATATTACTAGAGTGTTCAGTAGACAGGTTTGAGATAAACTCAATTCTTTTAGGGAATTTTCTTTTTTAATGTCCGAATTTTCACAACTACAAGCAAATGAATGCACATAAATGTATTCAGAACTTGTAGGTCTGCAGCCTCACCTACTGAAAGGAATGCAAGGCCAGATAAAATAGAATCTGGATCCTAATATTGTTTCTAACAATATTGATAGTGATGAGATATTAGACAAGGCATGGAATAGTTGCTATAAGGAAAACAGCACCAGGAGGCAAATGGTTTTGAACGTGGCACTTCAAATGTACTCATCCCCTCTATTACTTAGTATTCTTGGGAATAAGATGTGAATAATAATCACTGTTTCATTAGATTGGACTGAAGATTAAATAAGGCCAAAAATGAATATTGAGTGAAATTTTAAAATGCACATAATGCTTTTTTTTTTTTTTTTTTTTTTTTGAGACAGGGTCTCACTCTGTTGCCCAGGCTGTAGTGCAGTGGCATGATCTTGGCTCACTGCAACCTCCTCCTCCCAGGTTCAAATGATTCTACCACCTCAGCCTCCTGAGTAGTCAGGAGTACAGGTGCAGGCCACCACTCCTGGCTAATTTTTGTATTTTTAGTAGAGATAGGGTTTCGTCACATTGGCCAGGCTGGTCTTGAACTCCTGGCCTCAAGTGATCCACCTGCCTCAGCCTCCCAAAGTGTAGGGATTACAGGCATCAGCCACCACATCCAGCCACACACAATGCATTTTAATTAATAGCTATGGTTACATTAATTTTCCTTCTATTTCTCCTCAGCTTTGATTCCCTCATCTGTGAAACAATGAAGGTAGACTAGCATTTCTGCAACCTTACTCGCAGCCCACATTTTCAAAATATTCTAAGCCTGTAAGCCTTGCTGATTATACTGGGATCCCTGACAAGGAACACTTACTGCATTTTAAATATATAAATATTCCAGAGAAACGTAATGACTTGTTGCAGTTTTCTTGGCTTTTATTTTCAGACCATAGAAATTATTCAGGAGAACAATGATGTGATAATACTCTGTGGTTTGCTACTCATAATTCTGAGGTACATTTTTGTCAATCTGCTACTTTAATGGATACCATGCTTTGTTTTTGTTTTTGTTTTTCTCTAAGCATATGCAATGTTCAAGCCTATTTTTCAGAAACCTTATTTCTTTGAATGGATAGTTTCAGCTCATGGAATTTGTTAATCCACCCCTCATTACATTGCTTCTGACTTTGAATGATGGAGGAAATAGCTTTGGGTGGGTAGCCAGCCAGTCTGACTAGGCCATTGGGCACAGGCTCCCTGGTCACTGGGATCACTAACGCCTAATGCTTCTCTAATTATAGACATGTCTCATTCCTGGCTATTTAACGGCCTCACCACAGGGAGTGACTCCACATCCTGACTGGAAGCCTACCTTCATTAGCTTAAACTGTACATCATAACCCTCTAGTTTTACAATAACCCAAGGGGCCCTCCCTCCTGGGACGGTGGCAATGTGACAATGCTGGCATTTTAACATGGAGGCAGATGATAAGATTTATGACTTCCAGCTTTAAAATGAAAAAGGTAAAACTCTATATGATAGTTTCAAAAGAAGTTGTCTATGCCGATAATGGAGAAGATGCAGGGAATTTGTTCTGCCCATTTTCTTCTTAAAAGTGTCCTTTCCTTCCTAAGTTAAGCAAGGCCTATAGTAAGACTGTCAGTGCTACTGCAGTTGAATTAAGAATGGAGACTTTAAAAAACAAATGAGCCTGTAAAGAGACTTAATAACAGATTCAAGGTGTAATACATCTACAAGTGAAAGAATTATCACTTAGATTAGAACATTGATGTCTTTATTCATGCTTTGTTTTTCATAATACAATCATGTGTTGCTGCTTAAGGATGAGGATACATTCTGAGAAATGTGTTGTTAGGTGATGTTGTTGTGCAAACGACATAGAGTATACGTACATAAACCTAGATGGTATAACTTACTGCACACATAGGCTATATGGTGTAGCCTATTGCTTCTAGGCTACAAACCGTGTAGCATGTTACTGTACTGAATGCTGTAGGCAATTGTAATACAGTTATTTGTGTATTTAAATATAAATTGGAAAAGGTACAGTAAAATATGTTTTTACAATCTTCTGGGACCACTGCTGTATGTGTAGTCTGTCATTGATTAAAATGCATTATGCAACTCATGACTATACTAATTATAGTCCTTTATGCCACCTTTTATGGGAAACCCTTCATATACTAAGCCCTGTGCTAGGCACTATAGATATTTGTTACCTTCCTAGATATTCCCCCAAGCACTGCAAAGTAGGTTGTCTCCATTTATACAGAAAAAAACTAGGGTTCAGACAACTTTAGTAAGTTGCCAAAGTCACACAACCTATGACAAATCTGAAATTTGAACTCTGCTTTACTTCATTCTCAACCCTAGTATCTTACTCCCAATCCACTCTGCTTCCTTGAGGCTTTGTTGCTTATGATAACATCATGCCTAAGACATTTAAGTAGGCAGAGTTCTTGCCTCTGTGCTTTTGGTAATTTCGGGTCTTAAACTTCTATTACACTAATAATATAATTTTCATAACAATAATAACAGTAAGTGGTGCCTATTGGACATTTAACATGGGTCATGTACGTCTTTAAAATAATTCTTATATTTTTATCTTTGGGTGAAGATCTTGGGGCTTAGAAAGGTTACATAGATGACATGCTTTTACAACTAGCTAATAGAGCTCACTTCCATTAACTATATTGTCTCTCATAGTAGCTATTAATCAAATGCATTGTGTTGATATGTATTTTGTGTTGTCTTCCTGGTCACACAGTGAGATTCTTAAGAGCAGGGACCACAAACCTGTATAGTTTCTGCATTGCTTAAAACTGTGTCTGGTCCATAATAAGCATTCAATAGATAGTTGTGGAATGATGACCAGTTTTATGTATGTTTGAGTCAGTCATTACTTTGTTCAATTGAACAGATCTCACATAATGGAGAAAACCATCAGAATGTCTAGAAGCTGACGCATAGGAAATGAATGCATGACTAAGTCATATATTATAAAATTATTGCTTTATAATTTCTTCTAGTTACCATGAAACCTTATTATATAGCAGCTAAATCTTTCATTACTGGTTCACATTGACCACAATGTTTTGAGAAATATTTAATACTGTAAATGGAAGTAGCAAACCAGAAAGAAATGATAATTTTATGACACGTCAACAAAAAAGAAGAAAGACAATTCTCTATTCAAAACAGGGCGCCTTTAAAGATGAATAGTTCTATGAAAAGAAAGAAGATATTTTCTATGTATTTTCCTCACCTTACTTTGAAATAATTCATACATTGTTATTTAACATGCCATAAGTAAATATTGAAGGAATAAACGAAAGAATAAAAAATTAGAGTTGCCTAATGGCATTTAATCTGACTAAAGTTAATTTCAGCTCACTCAGAATAATAACCTGTTCTGTAACTCTCAAATCTAAAAAGGAAATTTAGGGACCCCCAAAGGAAAAAAAAATCCTAATTTAACTGATATTTAAATGAAACGTAGAGACTTTAATTTTGCACAGCTAATTAGACCTGGAATTAGAAATCAGTTTTGGAGGCTCATTGCTAGGCATCTTGTCCACAGCAAAATAAAACTATTTATTTTTTCAAAGAATTCATAATTTTATTATATTTTCATATGTATATGTTTTAGTATTTCTTCAAAAATCTACAAAGCAATTATATACTACCTCCAAGTCCTCATGCTGGTCCAGGTCACCATTGTCTCTAGCTAGGATTATGGCAGGAGATCCTGACAGATCTCCCTGCCTCTAGTCTTGCCAGAGTGAGTCTTTTAAAATGTAATTGCAATTATGTTGGTTCTCTGCCTCTGAACCCTGTAATGATTCCCTATTGTCTCAAAGTAGGCTCCAATGTCCTTTCGATGGTCTATGGGGCCCTACATGTCCCAGTGCCCATTCCTGCCTGGTCTCTTCTTCTTCGTCTTTCTTCTTCTTTCTTATTCTTTCTTCTTCTTCCTCTTCCTCTTCCTTCTTCTTCTTCATCTTTTTTTTTTTTTTTTTTTTTTTTTTTTTTTTTTTTTTTTTTTTTTTTTTTAGATAAAGTTTTGCTCTTGTTGCTCAGGCTGGAGGGAGGGCAATGGTGCGATCTTGCGATCTTGGCCCACTACAGTCTCCACCTCCCAGATTCAAGCAATTCTCCTGCCTCAGCCTCCACAGTAACTGGGTTACGGGTGCCTGCCACCACACCCAGCTAATTTTTATATTTTTAGTAGACATTGGGTTTCACCATGTTGACCAGGCTTGTCTCAAACTCTTGGCCTCAAGTGATCCACCTGCCTCAGCTTCCCAAAGTGCAGGGATTACAGGCCACCATGCCAGCCTCTGGTCTCATCTTCTTCTCTTCCTCTAGCCCGTTTCAGATCATCTATGCTGCCCATTTCCTGTGACACCTATGTGTCTAGATGTTCTTGTCTGGCATAAAGATTTGCCTGTTTCTGTGCCCTCTAATTGGAACACTAAACTCCCATAAACTGCTTGCTAACTTATATATCTCATTCAAGTTTTAGCTCAGATTTTTACCACCTCAGTGAAATCTCCCATAAACACTTTTATTTCATATTGTAAACTGTCTCTCAATTTCTGTCCCCTGCTGCCCTGTAATCTTAAATCCTCTTACTTTTCTCTTTTAATTTTTTTCATGTCACTATCACCTTCTATCTTATCATTTTCTTTCTTTCTTTCTTTCTTTATTTAGTACTCATGTTGTCTCCACTGGAATGCAAGACTCTCAACAGAGAGATACCCCTTTTCTATATTCCCCACTGATGTATGCCAAACATCCAAAGTAGTACTTGATACCTAGTAGGTACCTTGTATAGTACTTAGATGATTAAGATAAAATATAGAATTATATATATTACTATTAATTAAAAAAATTTTTTGAGACAGAGTCTCGCTATGTCACCCATCCTGGAGCTTAGTGGTGCCATCTTGGCTCACTGCCACCTCTGCCTCCTGGGTTCAAGTGATTTTTCCTGCCTTAGCCTCTAAGTAGCTGGGATTAACAGGCACATGCCACCATGCCTGGCTAATTTTTGTATTTTTAGTAGAGACAGGGTTTCATCATGTTGGCCAGAATGGTCTCCAACTCCTGACCTCAAGTGACCTGCCCGCCTCAGCCTTCAAAGTGTACATATATATATATATATATATATATATATATATATATATAAAATGGTGATGGATATAAAATACCTAATTTACTCATTAATATAATAATTTGAACAAATAAATTTATCATATGGGAATAAATGCAGTATCTTTTTTAAAAAACTAAGTGGTATTCTAGTCAGGCAGTATAACATTTGATCTTTTAAAATATAGCAATAGCAAATATTAATAGACATAAACATATTTACTCAGTTCTTAATATTTTTTTTTCCAAGAGTTTAAAACTTTTCCTATTCTTGTCATTGATTTCTAGTTTATTCCATTCTAATTATATAACTCACTCTGTACAATTTCAATTCTTTTAAAAATGCTAAGGTTGGTTTTATGACCCAAGTTGTGGTCTCTCTTGGTATATGTTTCATGAGTGCTTGAAAAGTATGTTAATTCTGTTATTCTATAAATGTCGATTAAATCCCATTGGTTGATGGTAGTGCCCAGTTCTTCTATATTCTTGTAGATTTCTGTCTAGTTGTTCTATCAATTGTTTATTGATGAATGTTGAAGTCTACAAATATAATCGGGGAGTTGTCTATTTCGTCTTCAAGTTGTATCAGTTTTGCTTCATGTATATTATAGCTCTGATGTTTGGTGCATTTAGGACTGTACATCTTCTTGCTAGATTGACCTTTCTATCATTATATAAGGTCCCTCTCTTTCTGGTAATTTTCTTTACTTTCAAGTCTACATTATTAATTTAGTCCCTCCTGATATTTTTGATTAATATTTGCACTGTGTATCTTTTTCCATCCTCTCTCTTTCGATTTGCTTATATCCTTATATTTGATGTGAATTTCCTGTAGACCACACATATTTGGATCATGTTTTTAAATCCATTCTGTTAACTTCTTTTTTATTTTTTTGAGATGGAGTCTCACTCTGTTGCCCAGACTGGAGTGCGGTGATGTGATCTTGGCTCACTGCAACATCTGCCTTCCAGGTTCAAGTAATTCTCCTGCCTCAGTCTCCTGAATAGTTGGGATTAAAAGTGCGCACCACCATAACCAGCTATTTTTTTTGTATTTTTAGTAGAGATGGGGTTTCGCCATGTTGGTCAGGCTGGTCTTGAAATCTTGACCTTGTGTTCTGCCTGCCTTGCCTCCCAAAGTGCTGGGATTACAGGCATGAGCCATGACACTCAGCAACCTCCATCTTTTAATTGGTGTATTTAGACCATTTACACTTAATGGAAGGATGGATATGTTAGACCTTAAATCTACATTTTATTTTTTTCTTCTGTTTTATTTTTCATTTTTCTCTTTTGTTTTTCATGTCTTTCTGTAAGTTAATTAAATTGAACATTTTTTAGAATTTTATTTTGATTTATCTATAATGTATTATAGATGTATGATATTGTATACACATATTTTATCACAGCCTATTGTTGTCAATATTTTACCAACTCAAGTGAAATATGAAAATCTTACTTTTCTTTACCCTCTCCCACTCGTAATTATCTAAAATATTTCCTTTACATACATTGGGAACCACATTAAACAACATTATAATTATTGCTTCAACTATAAACATAATTTAGGAACTTTAACAGAAAAGGAAATGTATTTTTACTTTTTCTGTTTATTTTTTTCTTCATGATGTTCTAATATCTATTTTTCTTATTATTCTTCTTCTGTTTGGAGAACTTCTTTTAACCATTCTTCTAGAATAAATGTGCTAATGACAAATTGTCTTAGCTTTGCTTCAGTGAAAATGTCTTGATTTCTTAATTTGTAAGGGTGTTCTAACTGGATATATATTTTAGGATTAATGGTTATTTTTTCCAGCACTTAAAAAATTCTAGGCCACTTTCTTCTGGCCTCCATGGTTTGGGATGAGAAATCTGTTTCATCCTAATTATCTTTCCTTGAAAGCTCTCACTTTTCTCTCCCTGCTTTCAAAATATTTACTTTGTTGTTATTGTTCAGGATTTTGACTATGATGGTGGCTTTGGTGTGATTTCTTTGAGTTTACTCTGTTTATTGTTCACTCTGCTTTTTGAATTTGTTGGTTTATGGCTTTTGCCAAATTTGAGAATTATTAGCCATTATTTATTTGAATATATTTTCAGCCCTTTTTTCTTTCTCTCTCCTTCTTGGACTTTGATGACACTACTATTAGACCTTTTGTTGTAGTCTCACAGGTCCCTGAGGTGGTATTCTTCTTGTCGTTTTTTTTGTTTTTGTTTTTGTTTTTGAGATGGAGTCTCACTCTGTCACCCAGGCTGGAATGCAGTGGCGCAATCTTGGCTCACTGCAACCTCTGCCTCCCAGGTTCAAGCAATTCTCCTGCCTCAGCCTCCTGAATAGCTGGAACTACAGGCACTTGCAACCATGCCCAGCTAATTTTTTGTATTTTTAGTAGAGACAAGGTTTCACTGTGTCAGCCAGGATGGTCTCAGTCTCCGAACCTTGTAGTCCGCCCACCTCAGCCTCTCAAAGTGCTGGGACTACAGGTGTGAGCCACCATGCCCGACCTTTCTTGTTGTTTTATTATTTTGTCTCTGATCTTCATATTTGGTAATTTCTATTGCTTCATCCTTAAGTTCTCTGATGAGTTTTTCTTCTGTCCTTTGTATTCTATTGTTGAGGTCATCCATTGAATTTATTTTTAAAGTCTTCTTTATCATATTCTTCCATTTTAAAGGGTTTTTAAAATATACCTTCCATTTTTCTTTATTTTGTTTGCCGAAACTTTCAGTTTCTTTATCAACGTTTTCTCTTTTAAAAAATTTGTTTGAAGAGTGTTTGTATTGCTCATTGAAATGTTTTATTATGGTTGCTTTAAAATTCCTCTTGATAATTCTAATATCTATGCCACCTTGATGTTGCATCTGTTGATTGTCTTTTCTCATTTGTGTTGAAATTGTTTTGTTTCTTGGTATACAGAGTGATTTTTCTATTGAAATCTAGATAATTAAGTTATTATAAGACTCTGTGTCTTTTTTTCAGTGTTCTGTTTCAGCAAGTTTCCTCTGACATCATTCTGGCAAGAGAAGGGTAGACATCGCCTTTTACTGCCAGGTGGGGTGGAAATCCAAATTTCTCACTCAGTCTTCATTTGCAACTGCAGGAGGGCCTCTTGGTTACTGCTGGATGGAGGTGGAACTTCTGGCATCCCAGTTAACCTCTGCTGATACCTGCCTGGCTAGGAGGGCCAGAAATGCCTTGTTACTACTTCTCAAGGGTTTTCCATTGACACCATGAGGTAGTACAGTCTTTATTACTGCTGAGTATGGCGAAAGTTCTGACTCTCCATTAGCCCTCCTATGACACCACTCTGGTAGTGGGACAGGGAGTTTCTACTGCAATGTAAGAGTGGAAGTCCAGTTTTCTCATTTAACATCCTTGCGTTTGTGGGCTTGCTCTTTCCCTGTGGATGTAAAAGTCCTGGATATCTACTGGATCTTCTCTGACACCACTCTGGCAGGGAGTTTGGGTTACCTCCTTGTACCTAGAGAGGGTAAAATCTACATTTCCACTCAGTCTTGGCTGTCTGGAGTTGGGAGTGGGGCCTCTGTTTTTTTCTGTGATGTTGGTTGGAGAAGAGCAGTTACTATCTAAAGGTTTCTGTCTTGCTAAAAGTTTCTGCCCCTCTCCTAGACCTTTGGATCAAGGCATCCAGCTTCTCTTGGGGCACTTTTTCTTTGCACCAATTTGTTTTGCAGGTGGCCATCTTCTCCAGTGCCGAGTCTGGAATATATAAGATGACAAGAAAACTTTAAAAACTTAGTGTTGTATTCTTGCTTAAATTCTAAAACATTTAGCTATTTGATCCTTTTTTCCATCTTGCAGAGTCTTCTTATGTTTGTTTTGTAGATAATGTTCCAGATTCTTACCTGTATTTACCAGGAAGAATAGAGGAAAAATACTTCAACTCTATCTTTCTTGATGCAAGAGTCTCTTAAAATTTATTTTTTAGTTCTTGAAACTTGATTTCCTAAATGATATCATGACTTTCAGTTGTTACATCATAATAAGAGATGTAAAGTTTATAGAAAAGACCTTTGGAAAATTCTATTAACATCTGTCACATACTATAACAAGAGTTGATTTTTAAAGAGTCATAAAAAAATAGAGAAGAAAATACGACTAACTTTTCAGTAATACAAATACAAAAGTATATTACAAATGCTTTTCTGGGATATATTTGTATATCGTGAAAGAAGGACATTATGTTAACTTAGTTCTCAGTAAGATTGGAAAATCCTATAAATAAAAATACATTTAAGTGTAAATGAAGGTCAGCTTATATACTTAATCAGTATTATTGATGAATGTACACAATGATAATGGTAAAGACAACCCAAAATTTCCTTTTAGATTAATGACTCTTACAATATGCCAAATTAGTGGTAAATAATAAGACAAGGTTTTAAAAAATAAATTTCAAAACATTTAAAAGTTATATTTTATGTTGCTACACTAACAGAGGTTAATATTGTTAGGGTGTTGTCAATTATAGTATAAGAGTGAAGTTACCAGAATAATATTGTGGAACATTCGGTAGATCAGCAGAAATTTGTTGCTCTCATTGATGTCACTGTTGTTGTAAAAAGTCCCCTAAATCTTTTATTTTCTGAATTTTTAGCTGCAAGTTCATATTGGTAATGCAAGATTACTTTTTCTAGTATGTAAATAAAGATAAATAACATTTAGCATATAGTATTGGCAATGACTGATTTTTATTTTCCATTTCAGATGTTGAGTTTCAATGCAATGTATCTATTTTTTAAAAAGATTTTAGCTGTGCGTGGTGGCATGCACCTGTAGTCCCAGCTACTTGGGAGGCTAAGGCAGGAGAATGGTGTGAACCCAGGAGGTGGAGCTTGCAGTGAGCTGAGATCACACCACTGCACACCAGCCTGGGCGACAGAGTGAGACTCTCTAAAAAAAAAAAAAAAAAAAAAAAAGATAAAAAATGTCTAAGGCATGGAAGTTAATTAAGCTGTCAACTAATTTTTTACCAATTTCTATTTAAACACAACAATAATAACAGATTCATATCAATGTATTTAGTTATGACTAGTGTTAGTAACTTATGTAGTGGCAAAATAGGAAATAACTGAGTAGCTACGATTGGAGAGGTAAAGGGGTAATGTTCAGTTTCTAGAGTCAGAATGGTCTTGCTTCAAGTCTGGGTCTGTTACTCACTAGTTGTATGACCTTGGCAATTTACTTAAACCTCTTGCCTTAAATTCTTCATTAGTAAATTGGAACAATCATATGTAATTGATACAAATGGATATCACTATCTCCAAATATCTCCTGAGGGGAAAAATGGAGAATGAATCCTGGAGCACTGAAGTGCCTGGTTTCAGGTGATCCCAACCCCAGATGATGCACATTCTTCCTGGTGTTTAGTGATCCAGTCTTTCCTCAGACTTCAGAGATAGACTAATTTGCCATTTCAGCTTCAGCAAGTCAAGTTTTATGGTTTGTTTTTAGTCATATAAGGCTGCCTGGTTTATATTGATGAATTACATCAGTGACACTATTTCTCTAGTCAGAAAGTTTTACGTTTTAAAACGTAAGATTGAAAAAGTCATGAATTTAGAAGGATGGGAGAAATAAATATACTGAGAGAGTCAAAAGGAAAACTATGGTTACCCTGAAGAGGTGGACCCCCAGAACACTGTAATAGCAGAAAACAATAAGGCAACTTGATAAACATTTTGTAAAAACATGATCTACTGAATATTGGTAGGTTATGTAAGAGGTACATAGACATGGTTTGTCTTTGTACTTTGCAAGGGATTCATCAGCTGAGTCTTAATTTAATCAGCTATTCCATCTTCTTTCCCTTTTGTTCTTTTTTCTTCTCTCTCTCTGTCTCAATCTTAATATTCTAATAATTGTGTTCAATATTCAAATCTCTGGCTTCAAATTCTTTTACCTGAATTGGGTAGTGCCTCAATAAGATTTCCTGGAAATAAATCAGAATTTTAAAAGCTTTAACAGCTTTCTAGCTGCTTCTGACCATAAGATTTTTCATACATATTTTATCAAAGTATCTCCTAAGTATGATTTTTTTCTTTCTAGCCCTATGGACCTCTAGTATTTTTGCTTCTGTAAAACCTGCCCTTCCTTCATGATGTGATCTGAATACCAAATTGCTTCAAATCATCTGTTCCAACTAGCTGGTCTAGAATCTAAAATCACTGGATGTACCTTTCTTTAACTTAATGTTTGAAAGATGTCTTAATAAATAGCTTTATTTTAAAATAAAAACCTAACGAAGAGTGAGGTCATGTTTTTTGCAGCAACATGGATGGAGCTAGAGGTTATTATCCTAAGCAAACTAACACAGGAACAGAAAGCCAAATACTTATGTTCTCACTTATAATGGGAACTAAACATTAAATACTTACGGACATAAAGAAGGGAAAAACAGACATCTGACCCTACTTGAGGGTGGAGGCTAGGAGGAATGTGAGGATCAAAAAGATACCTTTTGGGTACTATGCTTAGTACCTGGGTGATGAAATAATTTGCACACCAAACTCCCATGACATGCAATTTCCTATATAGCCAACGTGCAAATGTACCCCTGAACCTAAAATAAAAGTTTAAAGAAACCTATGCAAAACACATTTAGTGCTATGATAAAGCTTAAATATATTGCACATGGTGATGAATGATAGAGATAATGGAAATTTATCTTAATAAATTACTACACAGAAGAAATAAAAAGAAAGAGAAGAAGAAAAAATATAAGAAATCTGTGTTAGGGAGCTGGAGATAAAACACAAGCTGGTAAATCTATAATCATCAGCGTCAATTTTGAGGATACCAAGGTGTATGGCCTATAATAATTGAAGACAGTTTACTTAAACATTTTAGTTTATATTGACATATAACAGGTCTCCATTATAGTTAGCTCCTATGTCAGTAGTTCTCAAAGGATATGCTGACTAGCACATCTGAATTCAAGAATCTGGGCTTTAAACAAGCATCCAGTTGATGGTTTTATAAAATAAAGTTTTAGAATAACTTGCCTAAGCTACCTAAAAGTAATTCAGGGTCACTATTAAATTCGTGACCAGATTATAGACATCTCTAATCCAGAAATGTTTACATTTAGCTCTTTGAAATTTGTTCCTTATCCTAAGATTTGCAGTACTTGTACTGGAAGCCTGGTTGAAGAGAAATAATAATTAGGGGAAAATCAGGGTGTTACATGTCTTAAATTGTTTATCCTCAGCTATGGCCAATTTCATCATTGTATTTCTTCTATTTCTTATCATATGCAGGATTCAAAAGTACAATAAAGATTACCTATTCATTTATTGAGCAAAAAAGTCTTGAATATGAACAACAAATATACTATAAGATTGGTCACCAAAAATTATTTAAAAGAAAGAAAAATTAATAATTTAAATGTATATCTATGGAAGAATGGTCAAATATGATAAAGGCACAGGTATAGGATAATATTTAGCCAATATAAATCATGTTACATAACAGCATTTAATGTTCATTATATACTGATAAGCTAAAATAAAAGAAAATGAAAATTATTAAAGTTTTCTCTTCTATCTTAGTACAAGCAGAGATAGGATGGTCTTTTTTGAAACCTAATCAGACTCACTGTTGTGGGAAGTCAGGGACCCCAAATAGAGGGACTGGCTGGAGCCACAGCAGAGGAACATAAATTGTGAAGATTTCATTTTAATATAGACATTTGTCAGTTCCCAAAATTAATACTTTTATAATTTCTTATGCCTGTCTTACTTTAATCTCTTAATCCTGTTATCTTCATAAGCTGAGGATGTACATCACCTCAGGACCCTGTGATGATTGCGTTAACTGTACAAATTGATTGTAAAATGTGTGTTTGAACAATATGAAATCAGTGCACCTTGAAATAGAACAGAATAATAGCGATTTTCAGGGAACAAGGGAAGACAACCATAAGGTCTGACTGCTTGCGGGGTTGGGCAGAATAGAACTATATTTTAATTCTTGCAGAGAGCCTATAAACGGACATGCAAGTAGGGAAGATATCACTGAATTCTTTTCCTAGCAAGGAATATTAATAATTAAGACCCTAGGAAAGGAATGCATTCCTGTGGGGAGGTCTATAAACAGCCGCTCTGGAAGTGTCTGTCTTATGTGGTTGAGATAAAGACTGAAATATGCCCTGGTCTCCTGCAGTACCCTCAGGCTTATTAGGGTGGGGAAAAATCCCACCCTGGTAAATTTGAGGTCAGACAAGTTCTCTGCTCTTGAACCCTGTTTTCTGTTGTTTAAGATGTTTATCAAGACAATACGTGCACAGCTGAACATAGACCCTTGTCAGGAGTTTTTGCTTTGCCCTTTGCCTTGTGATCTTTATTGGCCTCAGAAGCATATGATCTTTGTTCTCCTTTTTTGCCCTTTGAAGCATGTGATCTTTGTGACCTACTCTTTGTTCGTACACCGCCACCCCTTTTAAAGTCCTTAATAAAAACCGGCTGGTTTTGCAGCTCAGGTGGGCATCACGGACCTACCAATATGTAATGTCACCCCCGGAGGCCCAGCTGCAAAATTCCTCTTTTTGTACTCTTTCTCTTTATTTCTCAGACCAGCTGACACTTAGGGAAAAGAGAACCTATGTTGAAATATTGGGGGTGGGTTCCCCCAATAACTCATCAATTTTTTTCCCAAATATAAGCAACTTATTATCTACATATCTGGTTTATAAAGCATGCAAAACTAGAGTCCCTGCACTTCAGACCTGTGTGAAGAGTATCTGTTCAAGCAGAAACAAAAAGAACAAAGCTAGAAGCATAATGCTACCCAACTTCAAACTATACTACAAGGCTATAGTAACAAAAACAGGATGGCATTGGTACAAAAACAGACACATAGACCAACGGAACAGAATAAAGACCTCAGAAATAAGACTGCACATTTACAACCATATGATATTCAACAAACCTGACAAAAACAAGCAATGGGAAAATGATTCCCTATTTAATAAATGGTGCTGGGAGAGCTGGCTAGCCATATGCAGAAAATTGAAACTGGACCCTTTCCTTATACCTTGTACAAAATTTAACTCAACCTGGATTAAAGACTGAAATGTAAAACCCCAAACCATGAAAGCCCTAGAAGAAAATCTAAGCAAAACCATTCAGGACATAGGCATGGGCAAAGATTTTATGACAAAAACATCAAAAGCAATTACAAAAAAAAGCAAAAACTGACAAATGGGATTATTTAAATTAAAGAGTTTCTGCACAGCAAAAGAAACCATCATCAGAGTGAACATACAAACTACCGAATGGGATAAAATTTATTGCAATCTATACATTTCACAAAGGCCTAATATCCAGAATTTACAAGGAACTTAAACAAATTTATAATTTAAAAAATGACTGCATTAAAAAGGGGGCAAAGGACATGAACAGGCACTTGTCAAAGGAAGACATTTATGTGACCAACAAACATATGAAAAAAAAGCTCAACATCACTAATCATTAGAGAAATGCAAATCAAAACTACAATGAGATGCCATCTCACGTCAGTCAGAATAGTGATTATTAACAAGTCAAGAAACAACAGATGCTGGTGAGGCTGTGGAGAAATAGGAACACTTTTACACTGTTGGTGGGAATGTAAATTAGTTCAACCATTGTGGAAGACAGTGGGGCAATTCCTCAAAGATCTAGAACCAGAAATACCCTTTGACCCAGCAATCCCATTACTGGGTATATACTCAAAGGAATATAAATCATTCTGTTACAAAGATGCATGTGTGTGTTCATTGCAGCACTATTCACAATAGCAAAGACATGGAATCAACCCAAATGTCCATCAATGATAGACTGGATAAAGAAAATATGGTACATATACACCATGGAATACTATGCAGTCATAAAAAGTAGCAAGATTATGTCCTTTGCAGGTACATGGATGGAGCTGGAAGCCATTATCCTCACCAAACTAACACAGCAACAGAAAACCAAACACCGCATGTTCTCACTTATAAGTGAGAGCTGAACAATGAGAATACATGGACACCGTGGCCTACCAGGAGGGTGAGGTGGGGAGAGGGAGAGCATCAGGAAAAATAGCTAATTAATGCTGGGTTTACTACCTAGGTGATGTATTGATAAGTGCAGCAAACCACCATGGCGCATGTTCACCTATGTAACAAACCTGCAAATCCTGCACATGTATCCCAGAACTTAAATTCATTTTTTTTTTTTTTTTTGGGAGACGAAGTTTCACCTTGTTGCCCAGGCTGGAGTGCAATGGCTGAATCTCAGCTCACTGCAACTTCCACCTCCCAGGTTCAAACAATTCTACTGCCTCAGCCTCTCCAGTAGCTGGGATTACAGGCATGCGCCACTACACCTGGCTAATTTTGTATTTTTCAAAGAGATGGGGTTTTTCCATGTTAGTCAGGCTGGTCTCAAACTCCCATCCTCAGGTGATCCACCTGCCTGGGCCTCCCAAAGTGCTGGGATTACAGGCATGAGCCACCGCACCCAGCCAAATTAAAATTTGTAAAAAAGAGTTTCTGTTGTTGACTCACATAAAAGGGAGGAGCTAGAGGAAACTACAAATGAATAAAGTATTTGAAGGTTATGTAGAGATTCCTCTCCAGTCAGTACTCCAAATGCCATTCTTCGTTAATGTCACATCCACCATAAGGATATGCATATGTAATTAGACTTATATTTCTTTTATTGAGTTTTACTTTTTATTTTAATACCTTCTTTTAAGTGAAACTATATGAAATATTCATTTCATATTTAAATTATAAATTAAAATGCTCTTGATAATAAGCCATCCTCAGACATTGTATATATATTCCTGGCCCCATATTTTTCTTCAAGGTGTTTTCTTATCCTTTAAGACCTAACTCAAACACTTTACCAATAAAAAGTCATCATTCTCTGCAGTCAAAATTAGTCTTGCCTTCTTCTGTGTGTTTATTACTTTTCTGATTGCAATTATTGCATACTATTTTGGCTGTGTACTGTTGTACAGATTTCACCCTAAATGTTAGTGCTTAAAGCACCAATTTATTATTATTTCTTCTGTTTTTGTGGTTGACCAGAATCAGGTGAACAATTCCTTTATGTGTTTGCAATCAAATCGTAGTGGGGAATGGAGTCACCTGAAGCCTTGATTGAATTGATAGGAAGATTTTTTCACTAAAATCTGTGATACTTTGGCTGAGAGAGCAGGAACAGATTTGGGCTGGCTGGGTATTTTGTTTTCCCCATGTGTTTGCTCCGTGTAGCCTGCTTGGGCTTCCTCAGGATAACTGAGCTTTTTATATGAAGTCTGGCTTCCTTCAGATCTAGTGTTCCAAGAAATATAGATGAAAGTGGTGAGGTTTCTCATGACCTAGAGTTAATAGTTCCAGGAATTACTTTTGCCATATTCTGTTGGCCAAGAAAGTCAAGCTAGCCCAGATTCAGGCAGAGAAGCGTAGACTCCATCTCAGTGTGAGGAGCAGCATGCATGTGCAGAGAGAGAAGGAACCGATGGTGGCCATTTTTGGAAACTACCTACCACATGTGAAACAGAAGAGGATTTCAGTGCTGAAAGGAACCCGAAAGATCATCCGATACATTTTCTCACTTTAATGGAGAAAAATCCAATTACTAAAAGTATAAATACTATTTCATAAATGCTATTCAAGTATGAATAGTATTCATATTTCTAGTATGGAAAATATTCATATCTCCAGTATGTGCATGTTCTTTGCCTGTTTTTAAATTGGATTATTTGTTGCTGTTTTGCTGTTGAGTTGTAGGAACTCCCTGTGTATCTTGAGTACTAACTCCTTGTCAGATATATGTTTTGCAAATACTTTTTCCCACTCCATAGGTTGGTTTCTACTCTGTTGATTATTTCCTTGACTATGCATAAACGTTTTAGTTTAGTATAGTCCACTTACCTATTCTTACTTTTGCTACTTGTGTTTTTATGTTATATCCATGAAATCATTGTAACTCAATAGCAAAAACAAATGAAACAAGGAAACACAAATAATTAAAAACTGGGAAAAGGGCTTGAATATACATTTCTTCAAAGAAGAGATACGAACGGCAACAGGTATATATAAATATTATCAATATCACTAATTATCAAAGAAATGTAAATTAAAACTGCAAGGAGATATCACCTCATATCTATTAGGATAGCTATTATTAAAATACACATATGTTAATTTTAATTAATATATATATTTAAAACAAGTGTTAGCAAGGATGTGGAAACATTGGAACATATGCACTGTTGGTGGGAATGTAAAATTGTGCAACTGCAATAAAAAATAGTATAAAGTTTCCTCAAAAAAGTAAAAATAGAACTACCATATGATTTGACCATCCCGTCCTTAGGTATATATTCAATAGAATTGAAATCCAAATCTGGAAGATATATATGTACTACCATGTTCATTGCAGCACTATTCACAATAGCCAAGTTCTGGAAACAACCTAAACCTAAATCTATTCATTGACAGATGAATGGTGAAAGGAAATGTGATATGTACATACAATGGAATATTATTCAACTTACAAAAAGAAGGAAGTACTGCCACATGCAACAATATGGATGAATTTGGAAGACGTTATGCTAAGTGAAACAAGCCAGTCACACAAATGCAGCATAATTCCACTTATGTGAAGTATCTAACAGAGTTAGACACATAGAAATAGAGAGTAGAATGCTGGTTGCCAGGGGATAAAGGAGGGAAATGAGGAATTGCTATTTAACAGGTATAAAGTTTTAGTTTTCAAGATAAGTTCTAGTGATATGTTGTATAGTAATGTGCCAATAGTTAATAATACTGTATTGTGCACTTAAAAATCTGTTCAGAGGGTAGATCTCATGTTAAGTGTTCTTACCACAATAAAAAATAATAAAATAAAATAAAAGCACACATTTCCACATACAACATGCGTATTACTTCATTCTCACACTGCTATAAAGAAATACATGAGACTGGGTAATTCATAAAGAAAAGAGCTTTAAGTAGCTCCTGGTTCTACACAGGTTGTACCGGAAGTCTGCTTCCGGGGATGCCTTCAGGAGCTTTTACTCATGGTGGAAGGCAAAGGGGGAGCAGGCATCTTGCATGGCAGAATCAGGAGGAACAGAGGGAGTGGGAGGTTCTACACACTTTTAAACAACCAGATCTTGTGAGAACTCTCTCTCTATTACAATGACAGTACCAAGGGGGATGATGTAGAGAAACCACCCCCATGATCCAATTACCTTCCATTAGGCCCCACTTCCAACACTGGGGATTGCAATTCGACATGAGATCTGGGGGTGGCCACACAGATTCAAACCATATCAATATGTGACAGGAAAAATGAAAGAATAACAACTTTAAAAATAATTTTAAAAAATAGGCTAGATATGATGGCCTCATACCTGTAATCCCAGTACTTTGGGAGACTGAGGCAGGTGGATCACTTGAGCCCAGGATATTGAGACCAGCCTGGGCAACATAGTGATATTTCATCTCTACAAAAAATAAAATAAAATAAACAGAGTTAGCTGAGCATGGTGGCACATGCCTGTGGTCCCAGCTACTTGGGAGGCTGAGGTGAGAGGATTGCTTGAGCCTGAGAGGTCGAGGCTGCAGTGAACTGTGATCATGCCACTGCACTCCAGCATCGTGACAAGTGAGACCCAGCCTCAATAATAATAACAATAATAATAATTATTATTATTTTAGTAAAAATTTATCCAAGCATAAAAAGGCAAGATAAAATCATTTGCCCCAAATAAAATATATGCATTTATCTCTCTTCCCTTCATGAATTAGATGCCTGACAATGTGGTAGGTTTGTTCACGACAAGTGCAATAGTTTGTGTGCAACTTAGCAAAGGACCATGTTTAAATTACGCATACAAGCATTCCTAAAATCAATAAATTATATTACAGAAAATAAATTGAGCTATCCTGTATCTCATTTAAGGGAGTAAGAATAAAGGCCAGGTTTTCTATTTTGGCTGCATTTTGTCTTATAATATGTACAGTTTTCACCTGATTATTGTTCTGTGTTGTGAAATCAGCTTAGGTATAATTTTAAAAAATAGATTCCCCAAATGTAGGGGAAAATGGTAGAATAGGAGGCAGGAGTAACTTGTAGCTCCCATTCAGACCGACAAAGCAGCATGGAGATCACATGATGAATTTTGTTCCAAGAACTACCGCAGGAACTTAACAGAAAAGCTAAGAGAATCCACAGACCCTTTGAAGGAGCTGGATGGCCGCTACAGGCTCCATGGGACAGCTGAGGAACCATGCGTCTGCTTGCTTTCTCAGCCAGGAGGCTGGTAGCCTGGGGTAAATTTTCAGCTCTGCTCACCAGCTACCTGGAAATAAATTCAGTGCTGTTGAGGGTGCACAATGGGAGTGAGACCTGCCTTTCGGGCTGTGGGCTACATGGGAGCTGGGTAAGGCCTATGGCAGCTTTCTCCCACTTCCCTGGCAACCTGTGTGAGGTAGCAGAGGCAGCCATAATTCCCCTGGGAACATAACTCCATTGGCCTGGGACCTACACTCCCATCCTCCACAGAAGCCACAGCAAGCCCTGCCCAAGGAGAGTCTGAGCTCAGACAAGCCTAACCCTCCCCGATCTGATGGTCTTTCTCTACCCACTCTGGTAGCTGAAGACAAAGGATACAATCTCCTGGAGGCGCTATGGCCCCCCACCGCCTGTTTCTCCCTCGACTAATTCAGCCAATGCACTCTTGAAAGCACCACCTTTTGACTGGAGGCTAACCAACACTAAACCAGCGCACTTAACAAAGGACTGTAAAACCAAGGACCTTTGCAGAGTCCACTTCACTCTCCTACTTCCTCCACTGGAGTAGGTGCTGGTATCCACAGCGGAGAGACCTGAAGATGGATCACATCACAGGACTCTTTGCAGACACTCCCCAGTACCAGCCCACAGCCCTGTAGCTCTGCTGGGTGGCTAGTTCCAGAAGAGAAATAACCACTGCAGTTCAGTTGTCAGGAAGTCCCATCTTTAGGGGAAGGGGATAGCACTGCATCAGGGGAGCACCCCATGGGACATAAGAATCTGAACAGTAGTCCTTGAGTTCCAGATCTTCACTCTGACATAGTCTACCCAAATGAGAAGGAACCAGAAAAACAATCCGGTAATATGACAAGACAAGATTCTTTAACACCCCTAAAGATCACACTAACTCATCAGCAATAGATCCAAACACAGATGAAATCTCTGAATTGCCAGAAAAAGAATTCAGAAATTCAACTATTGAGCCATTTGAGGAGGCACCAGAGAAAGGTAAAGTCCAACTTAAAGAAATAATAATAATAATAAAAATACAGGATATAAATGGAAAAATCTCCAGTGAAGTAAATAGAATTTACATCTATTCACAACTTCTGGAAATGAAGGACACACTTAGAGAATCGCAAAATGCATTGGAAAGACTGCAGTAGAATTGTACAAATAGAAGAAAGAACTTGACTCAATCTGACAAAGACAAAGAAAAAAGAATTAAAAAAATGAAAAAAATCCTCCAAGAATGTTGAGATTATGTTAATTGATCAAACTTAAAAATAATTGGTGTTCCCAAGGAAAAAGAGAAATCTGAAAGTTTGGAAAAAGTATTTGAAGGAATAATTGACCAAGATGAGAATAAAATCAAGAACTCTACCCCTTTTACAAGAACTAAAAAAACAAACAAACAAACAAACAAAAAACTTAGGAATAGACTTAACCAAGGAGGTCAAAGACCTCTACAAAGAAAACTACAAAACACTGCTGAAAGAAATCATAGATGACACAAACAAATGGAAACACATCCCATGCTTATGGATGGGTAGAATCATTATGGTGAAAATGACCATCCTGCCAAAAGCAATCTACAAATTCAATGCAATTCTCATTTAAATACCACCATCATTCCTCACAGAACTTGAAAAGATAATCCTAAAGTTCATATGGAGCCAAAAAAGAGCCAGCATATCCAAAGCAAGACTAAGCACAAAGAACAAATCTGGAGGCACTACATTGCCCTACTTCGAACTATACTATAAGGTCATAGTCACCAAAACAGCATGGCACTGGTATAAAAATAAGCATATAGACAAATGGAACAGAATAGTGAACCCAGAAATAAACCCAAATACTTAGTGCCAACTGATCTTTGACAAGGCAAACAAAAACATAAAGTGGGAGAAGGACACTCTTTTCAACTAACAGTGCTGGAATAATTGGCTATCCACATGTAGGAGAATGAAACTGGATCCTCATCTGTCACCTTATACAAAAATCAACTCAAGATGGATCAAGAACTTAAATCTAAGACCTGAAACCATAAAAATTCTGGAAGATAACATCGGAAAAACGCTTCTAGACACTGGCTTAGGCAAAAACTTCATGACAAAGAACCCAAAAACAAATGCAACAAAAAGATAAATAGATGGGACTTAATTAAACTAAAAAGTTTCTGCACAGCAAAAGAAATAATCAGCAGAGTAAACAGGCAACCCACAGAATGGGAGAAAATCTTCACTATCTATACATCTGACAAAGGACTAATATCCAGAATCTGCAACAAACTCAAACAAATCAACAAGAAAAACAACAACAACAGCAACAATCCCATCAAAACATGGGCTAAGGACATGAATAGATAGTTCTCAAAAGAAGATATACAAATGGTCAATGAACATATGAAAAAATGTCCAACATCACTAATTATCAGGGAAATGTAAATCAGGAAATGAAATGTAAACCACATGTGATACCACCTTACTCCTGCAAGAATGGCCATAATAAAACAAAAATAGATGTTGGCATGGATGTGGTGAATAGAGAACACTTTTACACTGTTGGTTGGAATATAAACTAGTACAACCACTATGGAAGACAATGTGGAGCTTTCTTAAAGGACTGTAAGTAAATCTACCATTTGATCCAGCAATCTCACTACTGGGTATCTACCCAGAGGAAAAGAAGTCAGTATACAAAAATGATACTTGCACAAGCATGTTTATAGTAGCACAATTCATAGTTGCAAAAATATGAAACCATCTGAAATGCCCATAAATCAACGAGTGGATAAAGAAAATTATACATATATATGTGTATGTATGTGTGTGTGTGTGTATATGTGTGTGTGTGTGTGTGTGTATACATATATCATGGAATACTACTCAGCCATTAAAAGGAATGAAATAATGGCATATGCAGCAACCTGGATGGAATGGCAGACCATTATTCTAAGTGAAGTAACTGAGGAATGGAAAATCTAACATCATATATTCTCACTCATAACTGGGAGCTAAGCTATGAGAATCCAAAGGCACAAGAATGATACGGTGAACTTTGGGGACTAGGGGAGAATGGTATGAGAGGGGTGAGGGATAAAAGACTACACATTGAATACAGTGTATACTGCTCAGGTGATGTGTGCACCAAAATCTCAGAAATCACCACTAAAGAACTTATTCACGTAACCAGACACCACTTGTTCCCCAAAAACATATTGAAATAAAAAAAATAGATTCTCACAGTTGCACTCCTCAGAATGTATGTCATTTTGTAGATTTGACTGTGAAATAATGAGTATATGTAATTATAAAATAAGATTACATCAAAACGAATATTTAAAATTTCCTAAAAATAGAAAGTAAAATGAAACAAATAAATGTAACTCTGAATTGAGTTGTTGGATTAATCACATAAACAGGAATTTTTTCAGGTTACTTTGAAACAGGGTAATTTGACAAGTTGTATACTCTTAGTAAAATATAGCTTAAGAACAAATAACTGCAAACCAACTGTCCCCCAAAAACCTAAAAAATGTTTTCACTGGTTATATCATTAGTAATAATTTGGTATTGTTATTTTGAAACTGATTTTCAGCATAGTAAGATAAAACTATAACTCATGCAATTATCGTTATATTAGGAATTAAGATTTTCATAATAAAAAGGGATATAATCATAAAATCAGAGAAGTTAACCCAAAATTCTGTATTTGTAAATTTGAACTTGAAATTATGGGTGTGAACTCATGATATATATGCATTTCTTAGCTGTGTTCACTAAGACATCCTAGACACAATGACCAATGATTACTCAGTAGCAATGAATACCATTAATGCACAGATGATTCTGGTCTTTAAATACCATTTCCCACTAAATCAATCCAAAGGTTATTGGAAAATGGTTGAATCCAGGACTGGTAGAAGAAATGTACAAGATAAATTGGGAATATTTTCTGATAACAGAAAGCTACTAAAGACTATTGGGGTCGCAGTCATGTCTAAAGAAGTCAGGAGCCAGCATGAAATGCGTCCCAACAGTAAAAGATGAGACAAACTGAGAACTGGCAAAAATAACAACTGTGATAAATTAAAACTATCAAGCATTTTAAAAATCCCACAAGTTTATAATTACACGTCAAAAGCAAACAAACAAAATCTTTAGGGAACCTTTGTAACATACTTGAGGACCCAATGAAACTGGTTATAAAAAGGGGTGGAGGTTAAAATTGTATCCTATATTTTCTGTATGAATTTTAGCTCAAATGCAATAAAATGGTAGATAAGAAAAATTTTTATCTTCATAAAATTAAGTAAATGAAAGAAGAAAGGATGATAGAATTAGCATATCACTATTTCAAAAACCTTAAAAAATACTAGACAAAGGCAGTAGTCATCAATGGCCGATAATATCATAAAAAGATATAAAACTAGACATTGTTCTCCTCCCAGTGAAAGTACACAAAACACTTAGGAAGCAGTTCTGCCAAGAAATTAAACTTGAATCGTATCAATCCTCTAGGCTTGATAACAGTGAACAGAAAATAAAGAGAGGAAAATGCAAAATGACTTTTACAGAGTTGCAATCTGCAAAAATCTAGACTGTAAGAAACTACAGGAACGCTTATCAAACTTTAACACGAATATAAATCGCCCAAGGATCTTGTAAAAATAGAGATTCTGATTTAGTAATGTAGGATAGTGCTTGAAATTCTTTATTTGTAATGATCTCTCAGTAGTTGTCGATACTGCTGGTCCATGAACCACACTTTGAGTGACAAGCCTCAACAAAATAAAATAAAGGCAAGGAAAACAAAGAGAAGTGTTTTATAAAGTAAAAGTGACTCCAGAGACATAATAATCAAGGTAATATGTACATTTTTTTCTAGATTCATTGAACTAATCAGCATGAAAAATTATGAGAAAGTGATAACTTGATATTTGAAAATATTCTTATCTTTTTGACATACACACACAATTTATGGTAGGATTGAATATGAGGATTAGAACTGGGTTCAAAATCATCCAGTGTATATTAGGGGAAAGGGGAGAGAAAATAGTGAAGAAGTGACAGGGGTTCCTGAGCTCATCATGTTATTTTCTCTACTTTTTTATGTTTCAAACTTTCCAAAAGAAAAACTATTTCAACTGGCTCTGCAAAATCATTTCCCATATTTTAGTAAGAGTAAGATTTAAATTGATGTTTTATGTTTTTCTTTGTAGTCTTTACCAATTTTCTATGTATATGTGAAGAGATTGTTTCTCTGGGAATGTCTGTAGCTTTCATTATGTTTTCAAAGATGATTGAATAAACAGGAATACAACTAATAATACTTACATTCAAGAAACGACCTCCTTGGAAAACCAACAAATTGAATAAAATCATACATATGGTAATTTTATTAAAATATGTTTCCTCCTACCCAGTGAACATCTTACACAGATCGCCTAGAGAGTGTAATATCTTAATAGAAGAGCACCCTCTGCTGTCTTGACAAGAAATAGCACCACAAATGGGGAGACATAATTGCATTTTCGATTTTTCCAGTTACCAGTTATGGCAAATAAAAATAAAATCAAGGTATGACAGCATAGTCAACTTTTCATTTAAACCTAGTATCATGGGGATTATGGAGAAAAAATATACATGTTCTTTGTGCTTACATCTTATTTTTCTCTTCCAATTTTTCTTTCCCCTGAGGCCTTTGTGTGGGATCAATACGGTTCTCAATACAGTTCATATGATTCTATAACCTGATTAAAAACACTCTCTGAGACCCTCAAAAATGATTGCTCAACCTGGGCAACATAAGGCAACATTTAGGCCGGGCGCGGTGGCTCACGCCTGTAATCCCAGCACTTTGGGAGGCCGAGGCGGGCGGATCACAAGGTCAGGAGATCGAGACCATCCTGGCAAACACTGTGAAACCCCGTCTCTACTAAAAATGCAAAAAATTAGCCGGGCGAGGCGGCGGGCGCCTGTAGTCCCAGCTACTCGGGAGGCTGAGGCAGGAGAATGGCGTGAACCCGGGAGGCGGAGCTTGCAGTGAGCCGAGATCGCGCCACTGCACTCCAGCCTGGGCGACTAAGCGAGACTCTGTCTCAAAAAAAAAAAAAAAAGGCAACATTTAATTCTGTCTCTGCAAAGAATTAAAAAGTTTGCGTCTGTGGTCCCAGCTACTCAGGAGACTGAGGTGGGAGGATCATTTAAAGTTGGGAGGTCAAGGCTGCAAGGAGCCATGATCATGACACAACACTTCAGCCTGGGCAACAGAACGAGACTCTGTATTAAAAAAAAATAATTCCCTCAAAAAAAATTGTATATGGCAGGCATAATTTAAAAAAAAAAAAAGATTATGTGATAGACCTCTGAATTTTAGTCCCACTTCTTTTTTCTAATTTTTTCTAATCTTAATAACTATTTATTAATGTCTGCTGTCTATTTGAACCTCTAAAGAATAGACATAATCTGAAGAGATAGGACTGATATTTTCCAACAATTTAGTAGTGATAAAAACTATTCTTCTAAAACGATCTTTCTTGAGAATCCAATATATAAACTAGATTAAGGTTGCTCTAGTTCATGAGGTGGAAAACCACAGACCACAGAGCAAATGCAGTCCACCACCAGTTTTGGTAAAAAGAAAAAGTTTGTTTGTACACAACCACTACTATTCATTGACAACTGAAACTATAAGACCAATGAAACGATGGTTTTTAAGACATTGAACATTAGGCTAAGGGGAATGGAGAGACTAGAAACAAACTAAGGGAGCCTTAAGACACCCCCAGCTCACTTCCCTGAGAGAGTTTTCAGGTCAAAGTTTAGGGATAAAAAATGAGGTGAAGTGCATTGGATGCCCTGAGTTGAGGGGATAGAGCTGGGAGATCCTGGAGACATGGGCGTTTAGAGTTTATAGAAAAGAGTGCCAAAGCAGAGAGCACTACACAGAGAGAGGATCCTAGAGATCTTTGAGTATTCAAAACTCTTTGTGCAGGTTTGTGAAGATTTTGCCCAAAGTAAGAACCAAAAAGTCTGAAAAGATTAGAGTGAATAGTGTCCAGCAATCACACAAGGCTGAGAACAGTGCCTTTACCAACCAACCAGCTAGAAAAGTTCTTAATTCATGGAGCTTTGGGGAAACTGCTCAAAAGAGGGGAAGCATGAGCTCTAGACAGAGCAGTGCTCCGGATCTCCACATAAAAGCAAGACCTGAGAAAAAACCAACTACTTCCAAGTAACTTAACTGGGTGCCAGGATGATATTTTTCACATTTAAGCAAGTCACTTGCAGAAAACCCACAAAGAAGTCATAGGAGAAATTAGAAATTATTTTTATATGAGTCATAATGAAAAGGAAATGTTTAAATTTTGGTGACAGGCATAGCTGAAGCAGTTCTCATAAGAAAATTTATAGCTTTAAATGTTTATATTAGAGTGGAATAAAGACATGAAATAAATTATCTAATTATTCCTTTTACAAAACTAGAAAAATATGCTGCAATTAAAGTAAGCAGAAGAAAGGAAATAAAGATCAGAGCAAAAATTAATGGTATAGAAAGCTGAAAAAAATGAGAAAATAAATCCAAATGTTGTTTTTTATAAACATTAACACAGTTTTTAAATATCTAGCAAGACAGATCAAGAAAACATGAAAAATGCAAATTAGCAATATCAAGAATAAAAAGGGACTATCAAAACTGATCCTAATAGCTATCAAAAGCATAAAAAAAGATTGTGAACAACTTTGTCAACAAATGTGTGAAGTTAAATTCCTTAAAAATTAAAATATAATAAATATGATACAAGATTGAATAGACAATCCTCGAATAGACAAGATCGAATAGACAAGATAGAATGGACACTCGAATAACCCTCTACCTACCAAAGAAAATTCATTTGTTATCAAAATTGTCCCACAAAGAAAATTCTAGGCCCAGATGGGGTTTCACTGGTGCATTCTATTAAATATGAAGAAAGAAAGAAAGTAAATCCTGTGTAAACTCTCTAAGGAAGAAGGAATACGGAACACTTTCTAATTCATTGATGAAGGCAGTATAATCCTGACATTAAAACCTGAAAATGATACTCCAAGAAAATACCGCTAATAAACATGTTGGTACAAATTCTTAACAAGTCTAGACAAAATCTAGACTACTCAGACTCTCTGCACACAACAAAGATGGCCAATAGGCCCCTCTCCTAGCTGGCATGAACAACTGCTGCTTCTACTATATACAGATCTAGCCCTCTCTGTTCCTCCCCAGTTCTAGAAAAAGGTAATGACATCCAATCCTATTACCCTGCTTCCTGACAGCACCCAGACCAGATCAGACTGATACATAATTTTGAGTCCCCCCAACCTGAAAATCACAAAGCACAAGTACAAATTCCATGCAGATTCCCTCCTGACAAACTGACTGAGTGGTCCTACGGTTCCTCCAGTGGTACAATCTTCCTTGATACAAGTACCAGGAAAATGAACTTTGCCTCATGACAGTTGTGTTCCTGATGGTTTTTGACTAAAGATCTTTGATTAATGGTTTCATGTTCTCTGTCTTTATCTTCCTCACAACATTTCTTGGGAAGCAGCATGGGACTACAAAACTTATTTGATGCCAGTATAAGTGGTTTGTTCAAATTCACATAGATACCAAATTCACGGTTAAGAGTCAAAATCTCTCAATCTCTAGCTGTTTCTTCAACATGGAGCAGCCCACGAAGGCTGCATCCCAGAGTAAGAAGAAGTAGAGATAATTGCAACTGAGGCCAGCAGACTCAGAATGGAGTGGGGAGCATGAAAATCATGCAAGAAAGGGTTGTGGGAAAGGAGCCGAAACAGGCCAGGCTGTGAAAACTGGGCCACGAGTGGGGCAGGCACTCATCTTATAGGTCAGAGAGGCAACTGATTCTGTGGGGAGGTGGATAAGTTGAATGAGGTGGATGTCTGGGAGGAAGAAGCAGTGGACAAGGCTCAAGATCCTAGAAACTCTGACAATGACTATGGGGGTGGTGTGAAGGTGCTCATAGATGCTAAATGACAACAATTTAGCAGAGTTTGTTTGTTGTACCTGTTAGGAGCTTAGCATTGTGACCATGAGCATTTAGATGCCCATTGCTAAGCATTTTAATAATTACAGCACCAGAAGTCAACATTTTCTGGACAGAAACTGGTACTTGCCTCTTGAAATGGGAAGTTCACATTTTCCTGGTGGAGGCTCTTGGGTCAGAGGTGTTAACAGGATGGAGAAGAGTTTTGTGGTCTCAGGCTTGCAGGATGAGGTGGGCTGCCCTGGGCTGAGGACAGCAGTAGGACCAGGTCAGTATATGCTGAATGGGTCCAGGTGGGAGGGAAGGATGGGGTGCTCTTGAAAAAGCTCATTTTACCCTTAGCCATGAGAGAGCAGGGCTCCTCTCCTTACCCCTGACTGGTGGGGAGCATTCTCCAGATTTTCAAGAGTCCCCACAGAATGGCTCTGGGACTCAGAAACCTGGCAGGCATCCCCATCTTCCAGACAGAGTTGCAAATGCTGAGCCAGTCATGGCTTCTCAATTGGACCAGAATTCCTTCCATGTGTATGTTATTCAGATCCCCATATCATGAATAAGAAAACCGAGGCTCAGCCAAAGGAGGTCACTTCTGAAGTGAGCACTTAGTAAAGAGAAGAGCCGCTCCTTAGGCAGGTGAGGCCACTTGTGAAAGTCACTGAGCTCAGGAGAGAGTAGACCCTTGTCTGGCCCCCATGTCTGCTAAGCAGATGCTGGTCTTGTGGTTGATCCATTGCCTCTCTGGTTTGGAACGTTGAATCACCACTTTTGTCTCAAATTTAATCATCCCATTTTCCTTCCCTCGGCAGGATTCCTTCAGCATTAGGCAGAACTAAGATCTTTGGGTCCAGCATGGAACCCCAAAGCCAGACTAGAGTACTCACATCCCAAACTTACAGCATGGGATCCAGGACACCTCTTTGCCCAGAGGACAGGAATGGAATCCCATTTTTTCATCAATGAGCAGTAAATAGCCCAAAGATTCAGCAACATGGGCAGAGCTGGAGCCTGGAGCCCACAGCCCAGTGCCCAAAGCCTGAATGAGGAACCTGCAAGGAGAAGACAAGATTTAGGGGCTCACTTAAGCTTGTAACACTACAGCCCTGCAGATCACCACAGTAGAGCCCAGAAATATACAGTCAATTCCTGTAACCCAAAAGCCAGATGCCAAGCAAGGGCCCAGAGCCAGAGGTCCAGGCCTCAAGCAGAGCCCATGACCCCTAGTTCAGGATCCAACACACAGAGCCTGAAGCCGCCTCTTCTCAGGAAAACTGGGATCACCGCCCAAGCACAGTAGAGGGTGAATCCCACCCACTGCAACCAAGACCCAGGGTCCAGACTGCAGAGTCCAGGGCCACAAGCTCAGTGACCAGAGCGGAGGGAGCAGACTCAGAATCCTAATTCTTTTTTCTGAGCTCAAATACCCAATCACTGAGGGTGTGACCACTGCCCAGAGTCTGCAGCTGAGAGCCCAGGACCCTGAGATCCAGAGACCAGAACCCCGTACCTGGGAGGAGAGTGTCCTAAAGAAGTGACAGCTGGGAGCTGCACATGATTCTTATGTTGATTCTCAATGCTAGAGAAGATGCAGGCCTTTGATCTACTTGCAGATCATCACGAAAGCCAGGCTCTTTCCCTTCCCTGAACATTTCTACATGGTGTTCCCCAGGTCTCATGTTAGATGTCATGTCCAGTCCTCAAAAAGGCCTGCTAGATCTTTGGGCCCATCCCCTTGGCCCACTGCAGTTCTAAATGCTGCCAGCAGAGGGCAGAACTGTTACATGCTTTTCCTACTGGTCTTAGAAGGGGCTGCCTCTCAGGGGCTTCTGCTTATCCTACAGGGTCCCTAAGGGGTCAGCATTTCCCCTTTTGTTGGCTCCAAGAGGTCATTCGGAGAAGCTTTCTTCGTCATTGTATCTCTGTGAAGAGGAAAGTCTTGTTGGAGAGGTATTTCTGGCTAGTCTAACCACCTTTCTGCGGGCTTCTGAGTATCTGCAGCTTCCTATATCGCAGGGCAGGGCTTTTTCCTGCTCAGATCTTAGGGAAGACCTTTTTCTTCAGGCTAAGGGAACACACACTCAAATGCTATCTCAAACGATGCTCACAGCAAACATTCTGTTGGCCAATGCTGTCCACTTGCCAGTCTCATAGGTGTGAGAGCGGAGGCCCAGCAAGTTGTGTCAGTGGGAAGTAACTGCTCTGTGAAGGGCAGAGCATGCATGTGGCATGCAGTGGCATCTGGTCTATGCACATCCACTGTCTTCCCCTCTTCCTGTTTTCAGACCAGTGGCTGGTACACTGGAAAAATAGGTGGGAGGTATGGGGGAAATTCATGACTGCATCAGCCTCATCTGGACTAGGAGTCAGTTCTTTGGAGTTTCAAATGCATTTCTTGCTGGAGGAGGACTGCAAACCATCCCCTGGATGAAGCCTCCCAGGACACAGCTGCTGAGGATCCTGAATCATGCCCTGCCATGGTTTCATCCAACCTCCCCATCTTTATTTTCTTGTTCAGCAGCACCCTAACATAGTGCCCAGTGCTGCTCCTTCACCCTGTTTCTTATAAGAGGATGAGGAGGGTTCGGGGATGCCTCTTCTCTTCCTATTGCCACTTGGCAAGGAAGAACCCCAAAGCTGCCCTTGGGCCAGACAGGGGCTTTATAGTCCTGAACCTCATCGGTTACAGATCATCCTCATCTTGTACATCTGTGCACATCCACATACTTCCCCAATACCAGTGCATATACACACATACATACACAACCACCTGCACACGCTTGGACATGCTTCACACAGACAGGAATACACAGGGCAAGCACAGACATACGAGAATCATAGGGACATAAATAGACCTACCCCGATGCATAAAGAAGCACAAGTATGAACCACTCTGTGACACTTGGTGAGGGCAAAGCATATCTGTATTTTCATTACTCACATTGGAATTAATTTCTACTAAGTTGAGGCTGGGTAGAGGTCAGTCTCACCAATTTGTGCATGCTTTGCTTTTTTTTTTTAAAAAAAAAAAAAGACAGAGTCTCGCTCTGTCGCCCAGGCTGGAGTGCAGTGGGTGATCTTTGCTCACAGCAACTTCTGCCTCCCAAGGTTTTAAGTGATTCTCCTGCCTCGGCCTCTCTATTAACTGGGACTACAGACACCCGTCACCATGTCCAGCTAATTTTTTTGTATTTTTAGTAGAAATGGGGTTTCGGCGTGTTGGCCAGGCTGGTCTCGAGCTCCTGACCTAAATGATCCACTCACCTCAGCCTCCCAAAGTGCTGGAATTACAGGTGTGAGCCACCGTGCCTGGCTGTTTATTTTCATAGAAGTGGTTGCTGAAAGAAAACTAACGTCTATGGACTCTAGTCTCCTTATTGGCTGTTTAGTAGCTAGACACATCTTTCCCTCAGGATTCAAAAATATGTGTGTGATTTACAAGTTCTCAGGAAAGCCATCAAATGTAGTCTCAGTCACTGTTGTGGATGCTCCCTGTATCGATTAAGGTGCTAAAGAGAAACAGACAAATAATTGTGTGTATGTGTGAAGTGGCTCAAGTGCCAGTGAGGGCTGGCAAGTCTGCCGTCTGTATGGCTGGTGGGCTGGAAATTCAGGTCACGGTTACTGCAGCCTTGAGGCAGAGTTTCTCCTCCAGGAAACCTATTTTTCCTCTTCAAGCCTCAACTGTCAGATGGGGTCTCACCGCATGATGGAGGGTCATCTCCTTTACCTAACATCAATTAATTGTGGATGCTAACCATATCTACGAAGTACTTTCACAGCAGCACCTAGGTCAGTGTTGGATTCAATAGCTGGATAGTGTAGCTAGACCAAGTTGATGTGAAAAATTAATAATCACATTCCCTGATTGTGGGATACACAGAGATTGACCCCTAGATGTTCGCTGCCCAAATAGAAAACTGCTAGCCACATGTGAATACTTGAAATAGGCTTACTCCAAATCAAGACGTGCTCTGCATGCAAATGTACATTGGATTTTAAAGATTTCATGAGAAACAAATGGCTGAACTGAATTAGGTGAATAATGTGTTTACATGATTACATGTTGAAATAATATTTTGAATATGCTGGGTTAAATTTTATTTAAATTAATTTTACTTATTTTCACCCTTTTAATGCGGCTGCTAGAAAATTTAAAATTAGATGTGTTTCTAACTCCATATTTCTATTGGACAACAATGCTCTAAAACCCATTGTCCCAGGGCATCACTGGTAGACTCACTGCCCAGGTCACTCGGCCTCTTGAGGGCTGCAGTTCCACAACCTACTGACAAGGATGAGAGCAAGCCTCCTCACTGAGGGCCATGACTCCAGCACCCAAGGCTCACCCTGTGCCACAGGACGCCCTGAGGGAGCAAGGTGGGCTGTGTTGTGACCTCCTTCCTTATCCCATTTTTTGGGAGAGTTGTCCAGGTGTCCTCACTTTAAACTGAAGTTTCAACAGTCTCATACGTTGTTGGATATTTAGAACTTTTAGAATTTGAATCCAGTGCCATGGCCCCCATCAAACTGAAAAACCAGACCTCAGGAGATGTTGCTTCAACTTCAAAGAATACCGAAGACAAGGTTTATGGGCCTTTATCAGGAAGGCCTTGGGCTCCTGAAATGTTTTTAGAGTTCCTCAGAGTGTTTCATCTATTAATACAGTATTAGCAACTAATTAAATACAGGAAAATGCATAGAAAGGCCTTCCACCAAGGGGGAATACAGTATGTCTGTGCTCTGGGACTAGGATGCGGCAGACCATCTAGAGAACTTCATGGAGCTTCATGTGGCTGACTCAGAGATGTTCAGGGACTGAGCTCCAGGGGAGGCTGGGCAGGAGGACAGACCAGGCTGACACTGGAGGGTTGTGTGTATCGGCCTCTGTGCTCAAAGCTTCTCTGAGGGTAAAGGGATCCCTGGGGTGGTTATAAGAAGAAAAATGTCCTGGTGAATATTTCTCAGTTACAGGTAGGGCCTCGGCATCCGTCAAGAAACTTTGTGTCTGGTATTTGGTCCTCAGCTGAGAACTCTCTGCCACTGTCTTGGTCATGCCAGTAGGAACCTAGCCCACTCCACCGCGACTCTCCTGAAGGGATTGTGGGTAATTCAAGGGAAAAGGCTGTGTTCCGTGTATGGGTTTCTGTGGACCTAGGGATTCTAGAAATCGATGAGGTGTTCAGAATGTGTCAGTAATAAAACAGGAAACTAACCGTGACTGAAAGATTAAGAATATAGAAAACTTCCCAAAACAGGGATTTAGACTACATCCAGTATGTGGATGTGGATGTCAGTCATAACTGTCACATGCGACTCATAGGACAGGAAGAAGCCGTCAGTGAGTGATGTTGACTGAATGTATCGGAGCACATAGGAGAAAACTCTGTGTCCTGCTCTCTGCTCCTCACCCTGGGGCAGGAGTGTGGGCCTGGAGAGGGGGAGAGGGACCATTTCCTTCATGTTCCACGGTGTGCTGTGGAGTCCCACCCTCTGGTCACGATGGAGAAACTTGGTCAGTCCCACCTTCCCACAGACATCAGTGATTAAGCCTGGAAAAAGATTGTTTTAAGAATGCAATTAATATTGAAATATTAAACTTTGAAATCCATCATCTTTACAAATCAAGGAGGCATAGTTGAGAGTGAATTCAATGGATTCTGAAAAATCAATTCAGAACTCATCACACATTCATTATTAAAAAAAAAAAAAATCAGCAAATTTCCCTCTACGTGATAAAGTATGTCTAAGAACAACCTTGCGCTCACGTGATCTTTAATGGTGAAAGAGAAAAAAACTACTCTCTGTGATTGAAAACAAGACAAAGATATCAGCTGTAGCTGCCACTATTCTATTCAACATTAGTTAGAGAATCCAAAAAAGGTTGCTATGCACAAGACAAAAATGGCCAAGAGGCCCCTCTTCTGGCTGTCATGAGCAACTGCTGCTTCTTTGTCAAATACAGCTTTAGTCCTCTCTGTTCCTCCCCAGTTCTAGAAAAAAAGTTGACATCTGTTAAAGCAAACTAAAAATGGCCTGAGGGCCGGGCGCGGCGGCTCAAGCCTGTAATCCCAGCACTTTGGGAGGCCGAGACGGGCGGATCATGAGGTCAGGAGATCGAGACCATCCTGGCTAACACGGTGAAACCCCGTCTCTACTAAAAAAATACAAAAAACTAGCCGGGCAAGGTGGCGGGCGCCTGTAGTCCTAGCTACTCCGGAGGCTGAGGCAGGAGAATGGCGTAAACCCGGGACGCGGAGCTTGCAGTGAGCTGAGATCCGGCCACTGCACTCTAGCCTGGGCGACAGAGCGAGACTCCGTCTCAAAAAAAACAAAAACAAAATGGCCTGAGAAGGACTCTGTACTTCTGTATTTGAGTCCCTGTGGACAAACTGTAACCTAACTTGAGAGGTATATGAGATTGAAAACCAAGCTTAGGAATATGCACCTGTAACAACAGCTGAGTCTTGGTCAGTCCCAGCAGCCTTACTTAAACCACTCATACACTGCTGAGTGTTCAAATGCTGATCATATAAGGAGAATGCCAACCTGTAACCAGTCCAGCTGTGTCTGTACCTTAATTCTGATTTCTGTACAACACTTCCTTTTTTTGTCATTAAATTTGTTCTAACCATGTGGCATTCCCAGAATCTCTGAATCTGCTGTGTTTCTGGGGGCTGCTCCATTCATGAATCATTCATTGCGCAATTAAACTCCTTTGAATTTAATTCAGCTGAAATTTTCTTTAGCACATCCAGTAGTATTACTCCTATTCCCTGACAGCACCCACACCAGATCAGACTCCCACTTTCTTTTTTCTCCTCTTAGAATAACTTTGAAAGTCTACTCTTTTTTTTTTTTAATACTATTATTTAATTTAATTTTAAGTTCCAGAATACATAGAGAGAATGTGCAGGTTTGCTACATAGGTAAACATGTGCCATGGTGATTTGCTGCACCTATCAACCCATCGCCTAGGTATTAAGCACTGCATGCATTAGCTATTTATCCTGATGCTCTCCCTCTTCCCACCCCTTTGACAGGCCCCAGTGTGTGTTGTTCCCCTTCCTGTGTCTATGTGTTCTTGTTGTTCAGCTCCCTCTTATGAGTGAGAACATGTGGTGTTTGTTTTTCTGTTCCTGTGTTAGTTTGCTGTGGATAATGGCTTTCAGCTCCATTCATGTCCCTGCAAAGGACATGATCTTATTCCTTTTTAGAGCTGACCCTAGCCCTAACCCTAACCTAATTTTTCATAGCTTCAGTTTCCCTATTAATGACATGGGGATCTAAATAACACACACAGAAGGAATTCCGGTCCAATTGAGAAGCCATGACTGGTTCAGCATTTGCAACTCTGTCTGAAAGATGGAGACTCCTCCCAGGCTTCTGAGTCCCAGAGCCATCTAGTGAGGACTCCTGAAAACAATCTGGAGAATGGTCCCCACCAATCAGGGCCAAAGAGAGGAGCCCTGCTCTCTGATGGCCAAGGGTAGAAATAAACTTTCTCAACCCCATCCTTCCCTCCCACCTTGACCCATTCAGCATATACTGACCTGGCCCTCCTGCTATCCTCAGACCAGGGCAACCCACCCCACCCGACAGGCCTAAGAGCACAAAACTCTTTTCCATCTTGTTAGTACCTCTAACCCAAAAGCCCCCACCAAGCAATTGTGAACTTTGCATTTCAAGAAGCAAGTACCAATTTCTTTCCAGAAAATGTTGACTTCTGGTGCTGTAATTATTAAAATGCTGAGCAATGGTCATCTGAATGCTCATAGTCACAATGGTGAGCTCCTAACAATTACAACAAACAGACTCTGCTAACTCGTTGTCATTTATCTTCTCTGAGCACCTTCACACCACCCCTATAGTCATTGTCAGGGCTTCTAGGACCTTAAACCTTGCCCACTGCTTCTTCCTCCCAGACATCCACCCCATATAACTTATCTACCTCCCTACAGAATCAGTTGCCTCTCCAACCTACAAGATGATTACCTGTTCATCCTATGGCCCATTTTTCACAACCTGGCCTGTTTCTGCTCCCCTCCCACAACCCTTTCTTGCAGGATTTTCATGGTCCCCACTCCATTCTGAGTCTGCTGGTCTCAGCTGCAATTATCTCTACTTCCTTTTTCTCTGGGATGCAGCCTTCATGGACTGACCCATCTTGAAGAAACAGCTGGAGATTGAGAGATTTTGATTCATAACTGTGAATTTGGTATCTATGTGAATTTGAACAAACCACTTGTACTGGCATAAAATAGGTTTTCTAGCTCCATGCTGCTTCCCCAGAAATGTTGTGAGGAAGATAAAGACAGTGAAAATGGGACCATCAATCAAACACCTTCAGTTGTGAACACACCTGTCATGAAGCAAAGTTTATTTTCCTGGTACTTGCATCAAGGCAGACTATACCACAGGAGGAACCACGGGACCACACAGTCATAGTTAGGAGGGAACTTGTATGGAATTTGGGCTTGTGCTTTGTGATTTTGGTTAGGTGGGCACTGAAGAAAGTGTAAGTCTGATCTGGTCTGGGTGCTGTCAGGAAGCAGGGATAATAGGATTGAATGCCATTTTCTTTTTCTAGAACTGGAGAGGACCAAAGAGGGCTAAAGCTCTAATTAGTGGAGAAGCAGCAGTTGCTTGTGGTTTTCTGATGTTCACCATTAGTTCATGCTTTTCAAATACGTTACTCTGTTTGCCTCCACCGGAATGCAATTTTTCTAGTAAACTGTTTGCTGGGTCTGCAGAGCATTAGGTGTGACTTTCCAGAGAAGGCAAGGGATAACTCTGGCCTTCTTCCATTGATTCTAATGCTTGTTCACCGATTCCGTCCACAAATACGCATGGAGTACTGTGCAGCTCATCACGGCCAGGCCCAACCGAGGCCACTGGAGTCGCTGGAGTGAGAGAACTGTGGTCACAAGACAGGGATGTGCCCCACATAGGACAAATGTTATGAGCAGCTTTTCAGACTGAGTAAACAGTGTGCATAATATATTAGAGTCCTTGTTAAGCTCCAGATAAAGAAGTTGAAGTAATGAAAGAAAGAGCCAAGGATATGAGGGAGGATATGAGAGTTCTTGATTGCTTTGGGCCTGCCCACCCACCCTCAGCAGACATGGTTTGCCCTGGTTGCCCAGTGCAGGTTTGATTCTGACTGAAAACCAGAAGCATCATTTTCATGGTGTGGTGTGGGCCTACTGGCCGGGGTGGCCCTAGGTACCTCTGCATCAGACTGGGCCACTATGGAGAAGCTTCATTCTGCTGGGATGTGTACTCTTGTCCAACCCATGAGACACTGGAGGATTTCATCGCAGAAGTCCCTGATGATGTGAGAGCAAATCTCACTGTCCCTGTATATCAGTGGGAGATGGAAGAGTGTATTTTGATAGTCCAGGTATCCCTAGTTCTCTTGTTTGTAGGCAAAATTGTTTAGTAATTCAAAGAAGTCTTTCTTGATCAAGAGACAAGGGACCTGCCAGTAGCAATTTAGCACTAGCAGTAGTCAAATGTAATGATCTTGGCAAGTTTCATCCTGGGGTGGAGGAAAAGGAAGAGTCAGAAGTAACTGATGACTTGGATGGGTTCAAGCCTGTGAAGAGGAACTTCATATGCATTGTGGTGAGACACAGGAAAAGTAAACCCTCATTGTTCAGAACAAAAACGGCTGATGTCTGAGACAGCAAGAAAGATACAGTCTTTACACCAGGCACAAAAAGCCATTGAGCCATACATGCAAGAAGCTAAAGCACGCTTCAAACTAACAGGAGAAACTGAAAAAAGATTCAAGCTGACCAGAGCAACATTTATGTCTTCTATGAAGAATCAGGCCATGTCTTGGCAGGAAGACAGACTCAAGATCAATGAAGCGGCAGCTTGTCCCTGAGAAAAGGACTTGAGTGAGAAATTGGGATTAGGAGAACCAAGGAATGGTGATCATATTCCTAAGAAGGCAGAAGGATCCAGGAAAAGATTGAAGGATGCTGTCAGGTCACATGCCCATTTCAATATTCAAGAGAAAGAGAAAGAACCAATTTCACGTCACTATTACCAAAGAAAAGAAGAAAGCTCACTAAGAGGTCAACACAAGAGCATCTAGAAGCCTCCATGGAAGGAGCAGATTGACATCTTGAGGAGAGAGAAAATGAAATGATTAAATGACATCAGTCTAAAAGAAGTGGAGTGTGTGGGGGTGCTACCTGTCAAGGTAGGTCTTGACTTACAGCATGTGGTAGAAAGTTCTGAAGCCAATGACCTGATGAGCCATGAAATAAAGAGTTGGAGAATTCCCGAGAGCTATTTCCTGATCTGACATGACAGCTGGAAGGAACCATTTTTTTCTAGGCCGTGGCAGATTCTGTTAATCAGGTGTCAAGCTCCCAATGACTGGCTGAGAGCTCAGGAGGTTGAAGGAAACATCATTATCACCAGACAGGAAGTTGCGGACCTAGGACAAAGAAGAAGGGAAAGAGCCATTCAGCTCCAGCTTCTGCACATGTATCTTCATGGACTTGATCATCCCAGTGGAGCATGTGGTTGAGATTAGGGTTTCTGCCCTGATACCTGGCCATGAAGTGGTACTTTCTCAGAGATAGCAGAGTCTCTGGCCCTTCTACTCAGACACTTCCCTTACTAACCCTCTCCTCACTCCCCCTCCTCTGTCTCTATTACCTTCACTTTTTCTTTCCTCTTTCCTTTTCCCCAATAAGATGTTACTGAGTCTTAATAGGGAGTTTCTGGCAAGAAGCTATCTTCTTCTGCTACCTCCTTCAAGAAGGCTTGTTGCACTCGTGCCAGGCTTCTTCGTCCCAAAAGTAGGGTTCCCCTCCTTTGCATCTGCCATAGCCTGTTTTTTCCCCTGGACATTCTAATTTAGAAAATGGTTGTGTGTTATCTCTCAGTTTCATTCAACCTCCATGGGACCTCTGTCCTCCAAATTCTGAAACCACACAGTGGTCTTCAGTCATGAGTTTTCATATTTGATCCTCAAAATGTCTTTCTGTTCTCCCTCTATATTTATATTTATGGTAGAGTTTTTTACACAAGTTTTTTTTTTTTTTTTTTTTTTTTTTTTGTAGAATCTTGATAGTCATATAGATTTCAGGATAAATTTAGAAAATAGAGATTATTGGAAGTTATTCTTATGATAATATACTCTAGAAAAATATGTTTCCAGTAGGTTTTATTTTTTTCTTTTTTTGAGATGGAGTCTTGCTCTGTTGCCCAGGCTGGAGTGCAATGGCATGATCCCAGCTGACTGCAGCCTCTGTCCCCCGGGTTCAAGCAATTCTCCTGCCTCAGCCTCCAAAGTAGTTGGGATTACAGGCACCTACCACCACACCCAGCTAATTTTTGTATTTTTAGTAGAGATGGGGTTTCGTCATGTTGGTCAGGCTGGTCTTGAACTCCAGACCTCAGGTGATCTGCCTGCCTCAGCCTCCCGAAGTGCTGGGATTACAGGCATAAGCCACTGCATCTTGCCCTCCAGTAGGTTTTTATTGTATGAGTCAGCCTGCTTTTCTTTGAAAAACACAGTATGATTTTTGAGCACTTTAGCTTGAAGAGACATTTGAAAGAGAAAAACTTTTCTCCATTTTAATGTTTCAGTCTAGCAGGGTAAAAGAGAATGGTGAACTTTACTTCTGAGTTTCAATACGTTAGACTTGAATTTAAGATTGGCTCCCCTCTTTTCATTTAGTGGAAAGGGCAGTCTGTGATGTGGGGAGTCCAGTAGGGCTGGACCTGTTCATAACTATTGCCTTCTGGTACTATAGGTCTCCGAAAGGGGCTAGACTCAGGGCTAGAGACTCAGTGAAGAGGGTGGTGGGCCAGCCTATAACTCCTCACCTTTATCCCATACCCCTAGGAGACCTGGGCCACTGCAGCCTTCAAACTCTTCATGTAGATGGAAGAACCTATGCCCATATCAACCCCTCTTGACAATACCATTTACATGTTCCTATGTTAATGTCCTGGATGGCATCATGTGCCAAATGCTTGATTGTCTGAAAATATGGCCTATGGAACAGATCTGACCAGCAGTTGATTTGACAGAGGTCAAGAATGTATTCAAGTTTGACAGTGGAGAATGTCAGTGTCGGTACAAGAGTACAGCTGTGGGGTTCTTAGACCAAGAGTTTTGGGTCTCAGCCCAAGCAAATCCTACCACACAGAAAAAGAGGAAAGGCTTTGCTCACTTAGATCCTGGTTCAGAGTCACAGCTCTACTTGGTAAAGCATCTGTCAGAGTCTTCAACAGAGTCATGTCCTAGATCTGTGGTGTCAGTGTGACCAAGGTGTGTAACAGAGTTCCGGTACCTGCAGGCTGTCTGACTACCACCAAGTCTCAGGCTTTCTTGCTCTACGTGGGTCCAACATTCACGACTGCCTACGAAAAGTTCTTGAAAGATTCCAATAGGAGTCATGGATCTCCCTGATCCCTCACCGCCAGCACATACCCAGGAATAGACAGAAGTTACTACTAAGACTTCCCCAAGGATGCAATTGTGAGCCAGGCCTCAGTGGCAAAAAGGCATGGGACAAGTACCAAGGCATTCCCAGAAGCCAGGAACCATCATGAGTGCTGACTCATTCTGTATTGATCAGATCATCCGGTGAAGGAAACAGAGAATTTGGGTAGGAGCAGGGATTCAGGGGGACTCAGACTTGGAGGCCCAGGATTGAAGCGGGTCTTGTACCCGCACACCCTATAGATGTATTTCTACCTGAGAGCCCACACTTAGAGAGCACCCTTCAGAGTCAACTCTGGTCAAAAGCATTGACTGGAGGAGGGGAACTGTTCTGCTCTCCTCTCCATCGCAGGATAGGGACTCTAGGCTTTGTTTTAGTTCCTGTCATTCTCATGTCCTTGTTCTTGTCTGATTTGGCTGTTTCTATCTGCGAGGCAGAGACATTCATCTCTAGTTTCAAATCATCCTTGGGCAGGTCACAGGCCTTGTGTTCCAACCTTCTGATCTAGGTACCTAGTGAGCTGTGGGTACAGATTTATCCCTTGGCTCTGGGCCATGAAACATGATCATGAGAGCTGTGAGGATGATGGCGAAGCTGTGCCACGTGCCCTGTGGCCGTGTGGGGGTTGACACTGGGCTGACCAGCATCCATGTGTCCTATCAGTAAGCCAACCTATAAGCAGTGTGGCTCACAGGTGTCCACTTCTTTTTCACTGTCCTTCAGCTTCTTGGAAGGTCTAGGTGAAGGTCAAGAGTCAACAGAGCTGCTGGAGAAACCAAGGTATAGGGAAGGGGGTGGGCCTGGGCTCTTTTCTTGACCTAGCCATTGCCCGGATGTGCCTTGCCTCCTGATCCTCTGTTCCCTGATTTTGAGATGACCACACTGTTGTGGGCAATCATGACCATTTGCTCTGAATATGGTCTGCCAGGGGAATCACCAGGTGCCCAAAAAAGCCTGTCCTGAATGCCCCTCATAGAACTGTCCTCTGCTTGGCAGAAGTCATTAGGACATTGGACAGCTCACTGCCCCTGGCTTCTTTGCCCTTCTTGCCTTTCTTCCTCTCTCTTTTCCTTAACACGTGTCTTGCCATTTTTCTTTCTTCATTGCTATTTGAATACATTCGATAAAGGTGGTCTCTAGGCCCTGTGAGAGCCTGGCCTTGTGCAGGATGTCTGCAGGTGATGGGCATGGTAGGCCAGGATGGCTCACTGCACACTCTATCAAACCCTGGCCTCCATGTCTGTGTGTGTATGTGCCAACATCATAGACATCCAAGAAAGGTAGGGCTTTCTTCTCTTCCAGACATGTATCTGAAACTTTGTTGCTGGTAGAAGAAATCTGAGAACTGGCCAGGTGATCAAGGGCAGGTGGTGAGGAATAAAGGACTTGTGAGACACTTCACCTCCATCACCTTCTAGTGTGGTCCTGCTGCATGCCTCACTTTTTCGTGGTCTGCAAGTTTTGCCAACTGAGATCAGGAGATTGGCTCGGGATTGAAATCATGATGCACCAGCAGTCTAGCCCTGCAACTGCTCCTCACTCTGGGGCAGAAGCTGTGGGCTTGGAGAGGAGAAGGGGGGGCCTTTTCCTTTCTCTGCCATGGGGTGCTGGGGAGTTCCACCTTCTGGTCGTTGTGGAGGAGGCTGATCAGTGTCACCTTCCCACAGACACCAATGATTCAGTATGGGCAAATGATTTCTGAGAAAGCACCTCATAGAATGTGCTGAAGAGTCAACTAAATCAGGCAGATTCTGGAGGACAAATGTGTGAAGGAAGAGGAACTGCTGGAGATGTGGTCTCTAAGTGTGCAGCTTTTCAGACAAGGGCAAGCCCTGATGCTCAGTGAATTTTTTTTTTTTTTTTTTTTTGAGACGGAGTCTTGCTGTGTCACCCAGGCTGGAGTGCAATGGCCAGATCTCGGCTCACTGCAAGCTCCGCCTCCCGGGTTCACGCCATTCTCCTGCCTCAGCCTCCCGAGTAGCTGGGACTACAGGCACCCGCCACCTCGCCCGGCTAGTTTTTTTTTTTTTGTATTTTTTATTAGAGACGGGGTTTCACCGTGTTAGCCAGGATGGTCTCGATCTCCTGACCTCGTGATCCGCCCGTCTCGGCCTCCCAAAGTGCTGGGATTACAGGCTTGAGCCACCGCGCCCGGCCGCTCAGTGAATATTGAACTTCACCACAATGACACAGGCTCAAACAGAAAATCTGAAAAGTCCCACATTTGTATGACAAAATGAACTTACTCACATAGAGTCCATCTCAAGTTCAAATGGCTTTCTTGGTGAATTCTATCAACTCCAAGGAAAAAACAAACTTATGGAAACTCCATCAGAACATACAGGAAGAAGAAACACTTGATGTGAAATTGTGAGATACCAGCAATACTCTGCTACCCATAATAGAAAACAGTGTCCAGAATAAAATGACAGATGAATATAGCCTATCATCTTGCTCACAAAATTGATTATAAAATATAAACATGTCAAACCAATAACGTATGACAAATATAGGACATCATGGCCAAGTGACATTTATTCAGAATTGCAAGTTCATACTTCAGTGTGTAACTTTGAAATGCACAATGGAATAATTAAATCAGGGAGACATAGTTGTGTCACTTCAATACATTTGAAACATTAATTCACAAATTTCATCACCTATTTATTTTGTTTAAAAATCCCAGCAAATTTGAAATAGATGGGAATTTTCTCCACATGATAAGGTACATCAATGAAGAAAATTAACCTAATATAATGTGTGAGACGTGGAAATCATTTCTCCCTGTGATCGAGAACAAGGCAAGAATATCAGCTCTCATCATTCTCTTCAACTTTAGATAGAATATTTAGCAAATGCAACATGGCAAACAAAAGAGAAAACAGGCAGAATGTTGCGAAGAAAATAGTAGCACTTCCTTATTTACCAAAGACATGAATTGATATGAAAACATTTAAATGAATGTATTTTTAGACCTGTGGAACTAATGAATGTGATTAGCATGGTTTTACATTTAAGGGGAACATACACATTCATTTTTATTTCTATACTTTTAGCAACAGTTCATTGGAACATAGATGAATCAGTATTATACAATGTCAATTCTCAACACCATGATCTCTAGAGTCAACTCCATTTTAATCAAAATTCTAGAGAAAATATCCAGCTTATTCTACAATTGATATAGCGTGTATTATCTGAGGAATTATACTTCGTATTTTCAAGACAAACTATAAGGCACAGCAATTAAAACAGTGTTGAATTGGAATGGAATGCATCAATAAACCGATGGAATAGAATAGATAATTCATACATACATTTGTACATATAAGTGGTCTTTTAAACTTCCATATAGATATAAATGATCTTTAATGGAGACTGGAAAGACTTTTGAACAAATATTGCTTAAATCACTGTAGATTTATTAAAAGAGAAAATCTGTATTGAATACTGCCACACACCATCAATGCAAGTTAACTCACTATTAATATAAGAGCATAATGTAAAAGCTAACTCAAGAAATGTAAAAGCTAAGTCAAAATGTGAAATGCTGAGTCATTTACAAGAAAACAGAAGAATAGCTTCATGAAATAGGAGTAGTCAAGAATGTTTTGGTAGCAAATTAAAATGCTAATGAAAAAAGAAAAAAAAGTATAGATTACTTTTCATCAAACATGAAAACTCTGTTCCTCAAAAGACACCAGTGATAAAATGAGGGTACTATTCAAAAATATTCATAATGTTCAACTGAAAAAACCTTGCCTCTAGTTTATATAGAAATGCTTACAACTTATCAATAAAATTGTAAAGAAATTTTTTAAAGTAGGCATAGGACTTGAATAGAAAATGTACAAAGGAAGAAACATAAAAGTTTGAAGAAGAAACTCTAAAGCATTTGGCATCATTTTTCGTGAGAGAAATAGGAAATCATGCTGAGATACCACTCACACCTTCAAGAAGAAGGCTAAAATTAAAATGACTAAAAACAACAGGAATTGGCAGGAGGAGGGAGCAACCAGAACTGCCATTTTCTGTCAGAGAGAAAGTAAACAAGTACCACCACTTTAGCAAAGGACACGGCAAAACAAAGTATCTTCTTTGACTGGTGGAACTAAGGGTTAGAGGTAACAGCTAGAGAGAAATGTGGGTACCTGCCTCCCAAGCGAGTAGGTTAACCTGTCCTGGCCTCTCCTGAGAACCACAGCACTGCAAATCCAGTGGTTAAGAAAGCAACATCGCCTCTTCTCTCTGAGCTTCAGTTTCCATATCAGTACACTGGGCCTTCAGCCTTGCATGGCCAGAGTCCGCCTCCTTGGGTGTGTGGGTTTCCCTTTATGTCCCCACAAGTGTATCAGGAGCATGTGGCTTTTCCACTGCGGTTTTAAGCTGTATTTACAGGAACCATCCACAGAGTCTGCAGAGTTCACTGTGCATGCATACAGTTATGCAACAGTGGCTTTGTCTGAGTCACTGATTCACTCATTCACTCATTCATCCTACAGATAGGAACAGGAACATTCCAGAAGAAAGATCTGTGATCCTCTTAGTCTTTGCAGCAATCTTCTTGGAGATAACTATAGGCATTATCTATCATTTCTCATTCTAAATTAACTTCATTAATTTTTTTGACACAGGAAAGTATTATAAAAACAAGGCTACAAGGGTGGCCCCCAGCCTTCTTATACAAAATCTTTTCTGCATGATCATCTCAGTCTGTGCTTTGTCACACTGCACATCCTCCGTGCTTCAGTCTGGGCTGAGCCACCTGGCTGGCCTTGATGGAAATTTTCTTGGAGGAAATGGGCTTCTAGGCTAGCATGAACTTGGCTTCTTATGTGAAGCCAAGAGGTGATGGGTCGGGGTAACAGATTGTGGTAATAGGGTGACTGGGAGTCCAGACATGGCTGTTACCAGCTCCTCTTCTCTACATCTTTCTACAGATTTAACAAAGGTAGGTTCCAAAATTATTTTCCTCTATATCTTTGTTGTTCCAATCCTTTTTAATTTTTAATTTCTGCCTTCTCTACTTAAGAGACAGACAGACATACCTCCTGATAGCTGCAGGATGGTTCTTTTAGAGACCTTGAACTGACCCAATTTTCCAGCCTTTCTCACTTGTAGTTCTCAGGAATAACTGAGTCATGGCAGCCCAGGCTCTGCGCCTGTCCCACTTAGGAACAGAATGTCCTTCAGACAGTAGTTTATATCAAGAAGTCCTTGAAAATGAAACACTAAGACAAGCTTCTACTGATGAGTAGGAATGGAGCAGGCAGCCAAGCATTCTCAGAACAAAAGAAGTATCATCAAAGCTAAAAGGGTGAGGAGGGGAGGGATTCATGGGGATAGAATCTAAGGAAAATCAAAATTGAACTGCATCCTGCATCCCAGGATGGCTTATCTGGGATCTCTCTATCTCTGTCTGAAGTCCACCATTACCGAGCGTGCTTTTAGATCCATGACTGATGAAAAGCCTTTCTCTATGACTTTTTCTCCTCCACAGATCCTGCTAGGGCAAACCTATCTGATAGTTCCGCTTTCACACATGTGGTTCTTACACTCAGGAGGGAGATAAAAAAGGAAGGATTAGGCACTAGAGATACCTAAGCACCATGGATTGAATGTGTTACATCACTTTTGCTCACATTTGCATTTCTATAGCCAGATCACTTGCTCCCAACCCAACCCAACTGCAAGGGATTCTGGGAAATACTGCTTCCTGTGCTCCCAAGGAAAGGAAATGGTGCTGGAAATGAAGCCCCATTTCTGCCATAGTGTATGAGAAGATACCACTCAGGGGGTTTTGCTCTTTGGGGACAGCGATCATAGAAATGGAGGATAGCTGAAGAGGTACTGGGTGGAGGGTAAATTATTTTTCGGATGAGATATCTTATACCATGTCTGCATCCAGCTGAGAAGGATGAAATAGAGAAAGAAAACCAGTAAAGCAAATTGGGTTACTTGCTGGAGAGATATCCTTGAGTCACTGAGAGGAGGGTGAGGTTGAGAACATAAGTAACTTGTTTGGCCTTAGAGGAGAACACAGACAGTTCATCCATGATAAGAGGAGGGAGGCCAGAGTTTGTGGTCACTGATGGAGGCACATTGGGACGTTTGGTTGTGAGAAAGGAAGTTATTTTCTGATCATTTTCGATTTTGCAGCGAAGTAAAAAGCAAGATCTTTAGGCAAGAGTAAAGACTGGAAAGTGTGGCAGGCTTAAGAAAAGAGGATAAGGTTTAAAGTTAGTTAGTATCTGGAGGCATGGCAGAGTAAGGGAGAGAAAATGCAGCAGGATTACTGGGTGGCACTTGGGGTTACTTGATGTTAGAAGTCATTAATTTACAGGGAGAGAGGCATCATGATTGTATATTTTTCTACAACCAAGGTCAGCTTTGCAGGCGCGGGTAAAGAGTAAATGGAGAGTATAATTTTGACATGGTTGAAATTGTTGTCCCCCAAGACACTTAAAAGAGGAAGGGAATTATTAAAGGAAGTGGAAATTGCAAAAGAGTGATTATAATAATTAGCCTTGCCACCTAAGTGTGCAGGAGGAAAGTGAGGACAAGAGGATAGTGAGGGGCAGTGACACGATGATTGGCTCAAGGGTTACATGGTCCTAGGAAGTTCAAGAAGTACTGTTGTCTGGTTCCAGAAAGAAATGAGGTGAGGAGAACAAAACTGTCCCCACAGATTTATCCGTGCATTTCAATTTTCAAAAAAGGGTACCAGAAAGTTCATCATTACACTGGTGACTTTATAAATTCAGCATGGTAAATTCCATTCCCTATCTGTGGTTCAAGTCAGTTCAGTACTATGAACTCAGGCTGAGCTCACTTAAATACTACACAAGGTTGTGGAAAGTCCATTCCATGCTTGCCAGTGCCTGTATTTGTCATGATCCTAATAGTCAAGTGAAACCATAACATTAGAAGCATGTTTATATTGTGTCATATGTCATTTTCAATTTACTGTAAGCTTGGATTCTTCTTTTGTAGAATAGCTTGATACAGAAGAGTTTTGGAAATGACACTGTGTGAATAAAGTGTTAGCAAAACCCTTTCTCCCATTTATGAAATTTGACCTTGGGTTAACTTTCTAGTTCTGTTTGCCTGGAACCCTGATCAGGGTGGAAATCCAGCAGTGTTAATGAGCAATATTGCTTACAAAAATGACCTGTGATCGGATCATGAACTACTTCAAACTGGGAGGACAGAATGGAATAAAAATATCAGTTTCTGAACCACAGTTTTGGACTTTCTGAAGTGCGGTGCTTCTTGTGTCACATATGTCCCTTGTGGAGACCTGGAAACTTTGCCTATGGAGCTATTGTCATAACATATATTGGCTCCTATCAGGAATAAGGGGCTTTCAAGTCAGGGTCAGTTCTCACCCATTACTGTACCTACTTGTGTAGGTCTAACTCGGTCACACCTGAAGTCTCCCTGGATGGGCAGAGAGCAGCCCCTAGACTGCTGTGTGACTCCTGTCAGGCCTCCTCTCACTGCAGAACAATGTTTGGTGCTGTCCTGATGGCAGGCTGTGTTCCTTTTCCTATCTTTCTATCCTTCTAAATCCAGGACTAAGTGTGGCCTATGACGAGTCTAAATGCATAGTTGTACTAAGAAGATGGCAGAGTGCACATTGTACCTGGCTGTCATTTGTAAGCATATATGCACGTCACTCAGTATTCTAACGCAACCCAAACTCGATATGAAAAGGTAAACTGAATTCTGGGGTTTACATGAGACTATAGTTATCATCAATGACTGGATTTTCAAAACTTTGATGTTTATTAGAGCACTCTGTCTCATGTAAGGGAATAAATTTGAATTAAACAATTACTTTTTGATAAAATTGTTCTTTAACCTCTTCTGTGTATTTGTGTTCCATGTAAGATTTTGATTGAAATAAAATTGTCTTTAATTTTGCCAAATAGAAACATCCACTGCTCTGTAGCTGTCACGTAGAACATGCTCCTGAACCTCCTGCATGCTGACAGCGTCAGGGAGCTCAGCACCCAGAGGCAGGATACTCCACTCTCCACAGCGTCATTGCCTGGGTGTCAGCTTTGGGATGTACTGGAAATTGTGCCTTGCCTCTGCTGCTAGTGGTTGCATTCTAAAATATTCCTTCAAATGTGAGGGGTCAGAAGCAGGAAGGGGAGCTTAATATTATGCAAGAAGCTTCAACTGGACTATCTATCTGCCAAACGTAGTGTGGGAGGGGTGTGTGTGTGTGTGGTTGTGAATGTGTGTGTGTGGGACAGGGCTCATATATCCATTTCCAGCCCCACTCCACAAGTTATCTCATCATTCATGAGTACTTCCTGTCATTCTTCCCATGGCCACTCTCCAGCTGAGACTTCTGACACAGACCACATCATGGATAGGAGCAGAGAGACCCACTGAGATCCTGGGTTAACAAATGTGGGGAGAGAAGCCACTCTTGGTGGGAGGGAGGTTGGAATAAACTGATTGCAGACAAGAATGGGAAACAGACTCTTGGTGCGTGTAGTTGATAAGGATGCTGTTACGAAAGACTTAGAATTGGGCATGGACATCCACAGCTGCAGAGTTTAAGGGGCCAGCACTAAAAAAGACCACGTCTTAGAGCAGACAGGAGTGGGACAAATATATCAAAGGACACAGAGAAGAATCAGCCTTTCAGGGGCCTCCAGGAATGACAGAATTCTGTTGCTCATGAGTTCAAGACATTCTTCATTCTCCATGAAAAGGTGACCCCATGAATCCTGAAAGAGGAGTGACTGGAGTTTGCCTCATTACCTGCAGACACCCTTTACAGGAGAAGGGTGTTACTGTTGGTGGTGGCCACAGCATAGAGATTGTCCAAATGACAGGTTCATGACTCCTTCAGGAGCCTGTGGTTTTTCATGAGTCTTGAGGAAAAACCTCCATGCATACTTGTTTTAGTTTCCTAGGATGGCTGTAGTACATTAACACAAGCTAGGTGGATTAAAACAACAGAAATTCATTTGCTCCAGTTTCTGGAGTCCAGAAGTCTGAAATCAAAGTATTGGCAGTGCTACACTCCCTTCAGACACTCTAGGGGAGAATCTTTTTCTTGCCTCTTTCAGCCTCAGCTTTCTTTTTACTTCCTTCAGTGTTTGCAGATGTTTCTTTGCTTGTGGCTGCATTGCTTCAATCTCTGCTTCCTCATTCCTTCCTCTTCTTCTTCTGGACATCTGTCTCCAAACTCCCCTGCCCATCTTGATACATGTGATTTTATTTAGGGCCTGCAATGGACTGAATGTTTGTGTCCTCTCAAAATTCCTATCTTGAAATCTTAACCCTCAATATGATGGTATTAGAAGTTGTGGCCTTTGGAGGTGATTAGGTCATGAGGGTGGAGCCCTGCTAAATAGGGTCTGTGCCATTATTGGAGTCTGTGACTCCAGAGAGCTCTATCAGTCTCTTTCTACCATGTGGGAACACAAGGAGCAGTCAGCTGTCTAGAACCCGGAAGAGGTCCAGAACCTCACCAGAACCTGGCCATGCTAGCATGCTGATCTTGGACTTACATCTTCCAGGACTGTGAGAAATAAATTTGCTATTTATAAGTCACCCAGTCTACAATACTTTGTTATAGCAAACTGAAATGGCTAAAAAAGGGCCCAACCAAATAATCCAGGGTAATTCCTCCTCTCAAGATCCTCAATCATATAACGTATAAGATAGTATGCACTATTTTTCCCTGTAAAGTAATATTCACAGGTCCTAGAGATTAGGATATGAATGTATCATTAGAGGTTACCTTTCAGCTAACAGTACTTTTCATATAAAATTGGTCAAACTGGTAAGCCCAAACTAACCATTACTATTCAGATATTGGTGCGCAGAAGGGTGCTCTAAGGGAGCAATCCCTTTTCCTGATCAAGCATTAATCTTCCTGACTTTCCTGTTGATGCATGCAGAACTCGCATAGTGAGATAGGACTGCACAAAGTTAATGTTATTCCATTTCCCATCCGGTTCATCTCCCTGCACTTTCCTCTGTCTCATCCATCAGGCCCTTCTGGGTAGCAAATGTACAGTTACAGGGGTCTCATTCAGGTAGGGGAATTTCCTGGATCTGGGGCCTCCCTTAGGCCCAGGTAGGTGTGTTACTTTCCTCATGAGACATACTAGGCCTGTGTTCTTCAGGTCCATGAGGGTGGTGATGGACTCATGGACACAGAGTTCTCAATGGGCGGCCAAATGACTGCCTGTTGCTGGCAAAGGCCCTATTTCCCTCTGTGATGATGGATTCCTGCAAGGTCAGAGCTGGAGAAGAGAGGGATCACAGTCAGACCTTTGAGTAGAGTCTGGCTTCTATGCATCTATAAGTGTTTGTATGTTTGCTGTATAAGTGTTTATTTTGTGTGTCTCTTGGGTGTTTGTGGTATGCGTGCTTGTGTGTGTGTAAGGAGGGGTATGGTACTGCCTCATCATCTTTTTTTATGTATAATTCTGTCCTTCATTGTGAAAGTGGTTGCCTGTCCTCAGCAGTTTCTTCTTTTGACTGTCCTCGGCAGTTTCGTCTGTAAGTGATGCCTCATCAGGTGGGATGTTAAGGGGAGACAAGTCTGAAAGTAAAAGCTAGGTTACATAACACTGGCCAGAAACTGGGAGAGAAGAACAAGAGGAATGGCTTGAACCTATTTATGACCTGGAGTATGGATTAACACATGGAGAATATGCTTGATGACATGAGTTTGGAGTGAGATAGTTGTGAATTTTCAACTTTCTAAAGCTACCTCACATGAACTGTGAGCTTGCTGCAAGTATCCCAACATCTTAGGTTCTCTTTTCCTAATTTGTAAAATGATGTTTTATGAGGTCATGGTGCAAAGTTTCTAAGTGGCACATAACAGGTACTCAGAAACCCCTTCTACAAGTTTTTCTTCACCTCTTATTCCACTGATTCTCCTGTAAAGATTTAAATCACATGGCACCCAACCTGTGCACATACCTAGCTCACTCCTGGTCCTCTCCCAGCCAGCTCCCCGATACTCACTTAGGTTGCAGTGACAAAGTCCTGCTGTGGGTTACATGGGCTCACTGGGCCCCAAAGTTCCCCCTCACCCTTAGCTAAAAGCCTGGTGTCTGCCTGAGGGTGGCCTGCAGCTCCTTGCCCAGATTGGCCTTCAGTACTGTGAAGACACCTTCCTGTGAGGTCAACATCGAAGCCATCATTATTCTCATGAGTGCAGGCAGGCCCCAGTCCTTGAATCACACACACCACAGTAGCCCAGTCCCTCGTCATGAATCCCCCAGTGGGGATGTGAGCCCAGACCCAGGAGTGACTTTTTATGGAGGTCCTGGCAAGCACATGAGAATATCTCAATTCATTCATTCATTCATTCATTCATTCATTCATTCATTCATTCTCTCTCTCTCTCTCTCTCTGTTTTTGTCTTCCCTCTCATAAAACTGAAGCTCAGAAGGATGTTTTCTAGGGAACAATTCAGTCTACTGTAGTATACACAACAGGAGTCCCTGTTGCTAAGTGTATTCATTTTCTAGGGCTTCCATAATAAACTACCACAAACTGGGTGACTTAAAACAACATAAATTTATTCTCACACAGTGCTGGAGGCTAGAAGTCTGAGATCAAGGTGTCACCAGGGTTGGTTCCTACTGGAGGCTCTGAGGAATATTCTTCTATACCTCCCTCCCAGCTTCTGATATAGGCCATTGTAGGTAAACAGCCCTGAGGAATTAGCAGCAGTTTCCTGGCTGAATGGTTCATCATATTCTGTGTTTTCTCATGGAACGGAAGATTTTAGTAGAAACCAAGTTTGTAGGCAGATGTTTCAGAAGAAGCTGGCGGAAGTTTCTGATACCAGTATTGTCCACAATCTTTGGCATTCTTTGTCTTAAAGATGTGTCACTCCAATCTCTGCCTCCTTCATCACACAGCATTCTCTTTGTGTAACTGTGTGTCCAAATTTCCCTCTTCTTATAAGGATACCAGTCAGTGGATTAGGGCCAGCTCGAATCTAGTGTGGCCTCATCTTGTCTTTATCATAACTATAAAGACCCTAATTCCATATAAGGGTGCCGTCATAAGTCTTTGTGGTTAGGACTTGCATAGATTTTTTTTTTTTTTTTTTTTGCAACACTATTTAGTACACATTAAGGAATGGGAATGCCTGATCAAGGACATTGAAGGTGGTCTGTCATGTGTTTCCTTTCTCCTCTCGTCCCTGGCCATCCCTTCCCAGTTTTGTCTTTTATTACTGGCTTATAGCAGTTGTTTCTGTATCCTTTGTATCCTTTGACAGATGCAGGCCAATATTTGCAAATATTTTTTCTCCCAGTCATGGTTTGCCTGTCTTCCTAATGTTTAACAAACTCAGTTAATCTTTAATTTTGATGAAATTCAATTTATCATTTTTACTTGAATAATAATTGAGTTCTCTAAGACAATTTTGCCTAATGCTAAGTTACAAAGTATATCTGTACATTTTAAACCTAGATGTTTTTAGCTCTTATGAAATAAAACTTTAAGAGAGTGAGCTAGCAAGAGATAGCCAGAATGTAAATAGAAAACAATGTAACAGAAAGGAATGTAGCTCTTATGATCCTTTGTACTTGTATGTTATCAGTTATCATGTCTCCTCTCTTTTTTCTGATTTTGAGTCTTCTCTGTATTTTTCTTATTTTAGCTAAAGTTTGGAAATTGTATCATTTCACAAAAATTAATTTTGAGTTTCATTGACCTATTTGCTTTTCTACTCTCTATATCATTTATTTCTGTTCTGATCTTTGTTATTTCCTTCCAAAAGGGCAAAATATTAGTGAGAATATAGAAAATATGCACAAGACCTAATGATATACTAATCAACTGTAAAAACCACATTATTTCTTGTGCACATAATACATTTACCATTCTAAATCATAACCTAGATCATAAAATCTTAACAAATTTCCAAAGATTGAACTCATAGAAAAGTATATTTCTGGATACAGTGGAATTAAACTAGAAATCACTTACAGGAATATAGCTTTCTAAAATGCTCAAATATTTAGGAATTAAACAATACACTTATAAATAAACCATAAGTCAAAGAAGTCACAATGATAATTATAAAATAATGTGAATTGGATATGAAAAACATATTTTGAATTGGTGACAAAAGATACACATCCAAACATGTGGTATGCAACTGAAATAGTTCTTAAGTACAAATTATAACTTCAAATGATTGTATTAGCAAAGAAGGAAGGAAGAAAATCAGTTCTCTAAATGTCAATTAAAAGAAGCTAGAAAAAGAATGGCAAATTAAACCCATGGAAGATCGATACAAGAAAATGATAAATATAGGAACAGATATAAATACATGTAATCATAGAGGTTAGCAGAGAAAACACCAAAAAGAAGCTTTTGGAAAAAATTAATAAAATTGACAAATCCTTTGCAAGATTGATTAAGAAAAAAAGAGACAGGCCAAGCACAGTGGCTCACGCCTGTAATCCCAGCACTTTGGGAGGTTGAGGCAGGCAGATCACCTCAGGTCAGGAGTTTGAGACCAGCCTAGCCAACATGGTGGAAACTTGTCTCCACTTAAAAATACAGAAATTAGCTGGGCATGGTGGTGGGCATCTGTAATCTCAGCTACTTGGGAGGCTGAGGCAGGAAAATCTCTTAAACCCAGGAGGCAGAGGTTGCAGTGAGCCAAGATCGTGCCACTGCACTCCAGCCACTCCTGCCTAGGTGACAGAGTGAGACTCCGTCTCAAAAAAAAAAAAAAAGAAAAAAAGAGATAAAATACAAATAATTATAACAGATACATAGGCACTGCTATAGATCCTACTTATATTGAAAAGAAATATGAAGGTATTTTAACAATTTTATGGCAATACATATATATTCAGAGGAAATTGACACATTCATTGAAAAATATAACTCACTGAAACTGAACAAAAGACAGAAAACATGAATAAGTTTAGATCATGAGAAATTAAATCTGAAATTAAAATCATTTCCCAATAGAAAACACCATTCCAAGATGGCTTCACTGGTGAATTTATCTAACATTAAAGTATAATTTTACACAAATTATTTTAGATAATGGGAGCATGAGGGCACATCACAGCTCATTTTAATGAGGCTTACATAACCTTGACACCAAAACCTAGCAAGTGCATTAAGAAGGGGAAAAAAAGCCGGTATCTCTCATGAACATAGGTGCAAATGTGCTAAACAAACTATTAATAACTCCACTCCAATAATATATACACAAGATTAAATGTGATTAAATGGAGTTTATTCCATCAAAGTAAGGTTGACTTAATTTGTAAAAATCAATGCATGTTATTTATAATATCACATTATCTCATTAAAAAGCTTATATCTAGTGGCATGACTGTGTGTATTAAGACCTAAAATATAGTATCCTGATACTTTACTACACACTTTAAAGGTGTTAACTTATTTCATTGTCCCCACAATTTTCATGAAATAGGAATCATTATTTTCTCCCAGCTGCAAATACATGGCTGAAACACAGAGTGTTTAAGTAACTGGCTCCAGATCATGTAGCAATTAAGTGACAGAGCTGTGAATCCAGTTTAGATAGGCCTGACTGGAGCACTTCATTATATTGTCTTTCAGGAGTCTATGCCTGTTCTGGAGGTCTCTGTATTGGGGTTGCTAACCAGTGCAATAAGGTAAGAAAAAAAGTAAAGCAATTGGGAAGAAATAAGTATTGCCATATTTTCAGCTTACAAGACTATGCACATACAAAATCCAGAAGAATCTACAAATTACTAGAGTTAAGAAATAAACTTATTGAAGTTACTAAACATCGTAAGACTACATACAACACTTAACTGTATTTCTGTCTACAACAATAGAAAAGAAAAAATATTAAAAATATATTTTTAAAATCCCTAAAACCACCAAAACAAGATATATAAGGTTTTTAAACTAAAAATGCCAAAACATATTAATAAAGTTAAATAAATTCTAGTTAAATGAAGAGATACATGATGAACATCGATTAGAGATTCAGTAGTAAGTTGTCAGTTCTGCATAAGTTGATTCATCGAGTCAGTGTGGTCCCAATGGAAACCTCATCAAGCTTTTGCAGAAATTGAGAAGCTGTTTCTAATATTTATATGGAAATCTTGACTTGAAGAAGAACAAAGCTGGACTATAATTACAATTATAAATGTACAGTAATTAAAACAGGGTACTGTTTGACACAAGCATCAACAAATAGACTAGTAGAATAGACAGCCCAGAAACAGACACACACACATACAGTTACCTAACTTACAAAAATGCACCACCCTAATTCAATGGAGGAAAAATGGTCTTTCCACAAATAGTGCTGTATCAAGTGGATACCTATTCTACCAGGAATAGATAGAATGTTTATTAATAAAACTATTAGAAAAAAATGGAAAAATATCTTCATGATTTTGGGATGGGCAAAAATTTCTTAAACATGACACAAAAAGCACTAATTTTGGAAGAAAATATGAATAAATAAGACTTTCTCAAAATTAGGAAATTTTGTTCATAAAAATTCAACATTAGGAGCAAGTCAAAAACTAGCAAAATATTTGTAATACACATTACAAAGGACATATTCAGAATGTAAAAATAGCTTAAAAGTCAGTAAGAAAAATATTGGCTAAGTAATTTAAACAAAATACAAAAGACGTGAATGGGTACTTCATAAAAGAAGATACCCAAGTACCCAATCAGCAGATAAAAAAGTGTTCAACCTTATTACATGTTGAGGAAATACAGATTAAAACCATGGAGAAATATCACTTTATATCCACAGTAATAATTAAAATTAAGAGAACTGAAAACATTGACTTTTTACAAGCACATAGAGCATCTAGGACTGCCACACATTGCTGGTAGGAGCATAAATTCATACAATCACTTAGGAAAACCAGCAGTATCTACTGAAACTAAATACATGCTTTCCTCATTCTCTACTAGTTCCACTCCTGGATAGGTAAATTCATGCACCATGTCCACCAGAAGACAAGTCCAGGAATGTTCGTGGATTCTCTTCTTCATGGCCAAAAATTGGAAGCCACTTAAATGCCTATTAACAATAGAATGGATGAACTGAGGAATATTAATATAAGGGAACCCTACATGGCAGTGAAAAGGATGAAACTTCTGTACATATGACATGAATGAATCTCACAGATTGAATTCTGAGTAAACAAGACAGACAACATTACACACAGTATGATTCCAACTACACAATGTTTATAAACAGACAAAATTACTGGGCAGTCATGGAGGTCAGAAGAGTATTTTCCTAGAAGTTAACACTAGAAGGACTTATAAAGGGGCTTCTAGGAAGTCAAAAACATCCCATATTTTAATCTAGAAAGTGAGTATATAGTTATGTATGTGAGTGAGTATTTGTGAATCTGTTTGCTTGAGATTTGTTACTTATGTTCTTTACATGGTTTAATATCTCATTAAAAAGAAAACAGAGTTCATAAAGTTACAAAATAGATTTTATTAATACCTGAAACTTGTTAAAAAGCTATGGTATTAAATTGTGGTGATGTCATTAGGGGAGCCCTCTACCCAAAGAGAAAGGAAGGCTCAACAGAGCACAGGTGTTTGTTGTAAATGGAAAAATAAATCCATCTTATGTTCATATTGCAGCAAGTTAATGCTACTGAAAGTATTGCAGCTTAGTTAAACTAGATAATTAACGTAGGATGCAAAAGATAGGGTCTTGTGGTATATATTAAAAATATATTGTTATATAATTAGCATGACTACTACTGCTGCTACTAACTACTACTACTATTATTATTACTTTGTTGGTGCTGTTAGTGATCATTTTTAGTGACTGCCACAAAAGAAACAATACTGGATAAGGGGAAATTGATATAATTTATCTTTTCAAGCAGACTGTGGGCCTGCGGGTTGCAGTAAAAAGACAAGGAGGGCCTGAGTGATGTGACCCTTCAGATAGGGAACTCGCAGAGGGCCAGATGGGAAGAGGAGCAGGGGATGTCATTCCACTTGCCATTTTTCAGTAACAATACACAGTCTTCATTAGAACCAGCATTGTTGGGCTCACCATCGTTCCAGTTTGTGTAGGTCAGTTTATTTCCTGTCAGATCTACAAACTCCCCTTCTGTGTTCTCATCAGTGATGCCCAGGAAGGCTTCCTCCTTGATGAGATTCTGGATGGCTCTGTTCTCTGCAGCATTCCTGGGGGTGGCCACAGAGGCCTGAAACTCGGCACACAGGGCCTTCACTTTGTCAAAGGTCATCATTTCACCATTAGTCAGGAAGAACTTGTTCCCAACTTGTCTGCCCAGAGAGAAGGTCAGCCCTAAAATGTGAAAAAGTGGGTGAAATTGGCTTATCCTTAAGCCCAACTCAAGGTATTTCTCAAGAAAAAGTCTTCTAGAGTAGAGTTGCCAGATAAAATATAGCATGTCCAGTTAAACTTGAATTTCAGACAAACAATGAATATTTTAGTATATCTCCTATATAATTTTTCAGACATATTTATACTAAGAATGTTTTTAAGCTGAAATCCAATTTAATTGGTGCTTTGTCTTTTTCTTTGTTAAATATGGCAACCCAAATGTGAACAGACAGACTGCTACAAAGGCCTCTCTGTGCTTTCAGATCAGAATTCTAAAACATATATAATTTGGACTTCCAAATGATAAATTATTAACTTGAGACCAAACAAAAAATGTCTGAAAATATTTGCCCGAGGCAGGTTAGACCCCATGTCCAGGTCTCAATACCAGTGCAACAAAGGGATATAAGTCCCATTTTCAGTGAGCAATATCAGAGGGTAAAATATTAGGGTCTCTCGAGTTAGACTGACTTCCATCTATAAAGCACCCCTGCCATTTTTTAGCTCTGTGCATTTGAGCAAGTAATTTAACTTCCCTTTGCCCCCATTTCTACCAAAATGTTGTGAGAATTCCATGAGGTCAGAATATGAGAAATGCCTATCAGGGTACAGAAAATTATATGCATTCAATAAATATTTTTTGCATTCTATAAATATTTGTAGCATTCTATTTTTCCCAAATTTCAAGCTGCCTGGAGAGTAAGAGAAAAGGCTTACATTTTTTGATACGAGCCATTTCTGTTTGCAGAGCTTTTCTTTCTGAGGCAGCCAGGCTACTCTCACAATCTAGAAAATTAGAACAAAGTAAAGAAGCATTGTTGAGAAGGAACCTCGGAACTGTGCATATACACGAGAGTAGAGTATCTTTTTCAAATTGAAAAAGAAGCTTATTTTACATTGATGTTTACACTTCAAAGGAAAATAAAAAATACTTAAAAGTCAAAAGAATGAAAAATCTCTATTTTCATCCAACCCCAAACGTCACTCTTTGTCTGTTTACTGTATCCCAAAGTACACGTACATATCACATGCACACATATACTCCCTGATTACTTAGCAATCCATAGGCCAGGTTCTTCACAGATTATTTCTTTCCAAACAAATTGTTCTATCAAAACTAAAAAGAAATCTCTTGAGGCATTACTCTATTATGACCTGGTGAAGAGTGACTAAAAAGATTACAGGGTTTTTGTCTTTGGAGAGGTTTTGCTTTTGTTGTCTTTTATTTTGTTTTTGTTTTTCCCAGGTTTGTTCTATTAGTCAGGAAACCAAGATTTTTGTGAGTTGCCCATTATCCAAGTGGGGAGGGCAAGAGCAAACCACTTGTTGTAGTAGATGGCAAAAATGGCCTCAATAGGGTGTAGCTCCTCTCATTTAGACACGAGTCTATTTCAGTACTCGTTGAATCTGGGCTGGCCTTGTGACTTGTTTTGACCAATACAGTCTGGCAGAAATGATAATGTGCTCTGAGTCTTCAAGAAGCCTAAAGCCTTTCTTATTTCTACTCTTGGGAATCCTGTAGTCACTGCTATGTGAAGAAGCCCTGGCTAGCCTGTTGGATGATGAGAGACGTGGTTCAATTACCCTCATCACTCCAGCTAACATTCAAACAACAGCCAGACACATGAGTGAGACTATTGGCCATCAGCTGACCACAGACATATATGAGTGAGCCCAGCTTAAACCAGCAGACAAATCACATGGCTGACCCACAGACTTGTGATTTAAATTGACGGCTATGTTTTTAAGCTATTAAGCTTTGGCTTGGTTTCTTATGAAGTAAAATATGACATACCATGGTTACATGCTTTTGCAAAAATAGACATAATAAGCCCACACTTAAATGGTCTATTTTTTCCCTCTAGGACCAGGGCCTCACATTGAACTATTTCAACTGATGGAGAACCCAGGCTCAGCTCCTACAGGGAGTGCCTGATGAGGGAGTTGTCTTGAAAAGTTTGTAAGTCTGTACTCAGGCACTTATAGGAATTCCCTAAGGCTCTAAGAATGAAAAGAGGGCTGAGGGCACTGGGTCAGAAAGCAAATTTGGGTATCTTCCTTTGAAGGAACAGGAGAAGGGGCACACCAGGTACTCAAGGTCTCAGAACCCTGGGTGCATTCAGCTCGGACCTTGCTGGAGTCCTTACCTGGACTCTCTCCAGGGTCTCCTTTTTGGCCCTTTGGTCCTGGTGACCCAGAAGACCCTGGATTTCCTGGAGGCCCCAACTTTCCAGGAGGGCCCTGTAAACCTCTGAGCCCTTGGCCTGTTGGAAGAAAAAGGAAATGTGACTTAATATCTATGTTCTTTCTCTTCAAGGGTTGGATGCCCAGTCCCTTCTCAGGAGAAAGGAGACCTTGACGCAGGACTGACCTTTCTGAGCACTGCTCTCAATAACTGTATGGTATGCACCTGAGAGCAATAACTTAAGAAATAGAGTTGCCATATGGAGGTTGCTGCAGGGAGGGTGCAAAGTGAAAATTAACTGCATGTTTTTTACAAATAGTTGTGGTTCTCCTGTCCGGCCCACTGCTGCTGGATCTCCCTGTAAATAGATTCCCCCAGTAAAACCTATGTTTGCTGGCTCCAGGTCTCTACTTTGGCCTCTTGAACCTGGTGCCATCCCTATTGAAGTGAATAGGGGTCTGACATGACAATAACTATGACCCAGAGAAGAAAAATTCATCCTGTGTCCCATGCGATGGCCTGACCTGTGGGCCGCTTTTCTGGGCAGGCAAGACAACTGTTAGTCACAAACTGCTGTGTGGAAGTCTGAGATGCCAGAGAATGAGAGCTGAATCTCTGTTTTGAGTTACAGTATAGTTGAGAAAAATATACTCAAATAGGACATCAGTCTCCTCATACCCCCAGGCAGTTTTCTCTAGAAGGTAAAGAATTGCAGAGACAGAACAGCCCAAACTGTACCTGGTTCCCCCTTTTCTCCCTTGGTGCCATCACGCCCATCTTTGCCTGGGAAGCCGTTGATGCCTGGGGAGTTACAGGCAATCACCGCAGGGCAAATCTTTTGGGAATCCTCACAGGTCACAGTTTCTGAGTAAGATGTTGCCACCACACTCAGGAGAAGGAGAGTGAGTGATGGAAACAGGGACATGGTCCTCCCCTTGGTGTGAGAAAAATCAGGGAAGATTATCTCAGTTAATCAACATATATGTATTGAACATGCCCTCTGTTCTACAACCTGGGTACAGGCTATATAGAAATAGATGACCCATCCCTGGACTCTAGTTGGGGATTTGGAAAAGTAAACATCCTTGTGACATTGTGTGACTAGTACTTTAACAAAGGTAGGCACTGTGATGAGCAGTGGGGATCCTAAGGAGGGGTTCTTCTGTGCCTAGGCCCCTGGTGTTGCCGCTGAAAGACTATAAACATACTTTCCATGGCAGTGAGAACAAATGGGACTGTGCATTGACACCTCGCTCATGCCCATTAGCTTAGGGAATAAGAATGCGTGGAAACCCAGGTGTCTGTAGGAGCTTCCTCTTTCTCTCCACATCCCCTTTGAGTCCATCTGCCACCTGAATCCTATCTTTGTATCTGGGCAGCTGATTCCTCTCCAGGGCCTGTTAACTATCATTTACTCAGTGGCAGGCCCTAGGCTACAGGTTGGTGATCCAATGAGGAAGGTCTCAACCTCAGATCAACCTCAATCTTAGTCACCAGCCCAGCCCAGAATTAACTTGAGTTTGCTTCCCCTTGGTGTTTTAGACAGGTTTGCCTGGGTAAGCATTTTCTCTGAAAATTTCTTACTATGTTGGACCTGGCAGAGTGCTAAATCCCTCTCTACTTTCTGGCAGGAACTCCCCCGTTCTGTGAGTCAAAACCACTGGCAATTAGACAACTTGCCTTGAATCCCCCTCCCATTTCTCAATCTTAACCTTTCATTTGTTCTTCAGAGCTTTCTTCCAGCTATTACCCCACTAAGAATCCTCAGCAGCCCAGCCCCATAGGTCTAGGTCCTCGAGGCTCCCTTTGGAAACAAAGATAGTTTCCACTGCAGATGAACAGATAATTGAGGAAAGTCACAGGTGCTCCAGCAGAAGCATAAAAAGAAACATCCTCAACCTGATTTCTGCCTTTCATCCCACTTCCCCCACCCCTAGAAAGACTCCTCCGTACCTCCAGGGCCATGTCAACTCCCCAAACCCTTGATCCGGGAACCCAGATTTATTCACCAGAAATGACGTACTGGTGTTTCTGCAGAGCAGGGACTCAATGACAAGGACGCTGGCCCTCTAGCCTGGGGCTCTGGCAGATGCCTCAGATTGAGGGAGGAGGCTAGGCTCAGCAATGTAGGGCCCAATCAACCTTGTGAACAAGGATAGCCCGGGCCTGGCCTTCAACTCCAGATTAATAAACAACTCTTCTCGGGACTAGGAGAAATTTAGGAGCCTCCAGCACAGTGCTCGGCAGCTGTGTGCTTCAATACAGTAAAATTTCTCTTTCAATTGCCATCCATTTTGGGAAATCTCCTTGCTGAACTACCATAACTAGGTTCACCTGGTTAGTCATGTTGAGTTCCTTGTTTCCAACAGGAAAACAAGGATACTCACAAATGCAGACATATGCTCATGCCCACCAACTACACACACAGACACGTGCATGCGTGCACACACCCATCCATGAAAGCATATAGACCTCTTGCTGCCATTAATGCATTAAGGTCATTCCTGCCTCAGACTCTTCACTTGATGTCTCCACGCCTGGACCCCTTACGGGCATTGCCAGCTAGCTCTTTCTCTTCTATTTAAACATTCCAATTTCAGAGAAATAAGTACCTTGATCACTTATTCTAAAATAGTCCTACCTAGCAGTCTCTATCCTCTTAGCCTGAATTATTTTCTCTCATGCTACTTACACTTTATGATATTATAGTCATTGACTTTACTGTTCCATTTTTTCATTGTGCTAAAATAGACATACCATTTTGACCATTATTATTAAGCATACAACTCAGTAGCATTAAGTACATTCACATTGTTGTGCTATCATCACCACATCATGGGACAATTTTCATCATCCCAAACTGAAACTCTCAACTCATTAAACTAGAATTCTCCATTTACCCCTACCCACAGCCACTGGTAACTTCTGTTTTACTTTCTGTCTCTCTGAATTCATCTATTCTGGGTACCTCATATATGTGAAATCATACAATAGCTCCTTTGTATCTGGCTTATTTCACTTAGCACAATGTCTTCAAGTTTCATCCTTGCAATAAGAATTGTAAACTGTGTTAAAGACTTTGGGTTTCCTTCCAAGGGTCACTAGGGGAACTGCAATAGTGGAGAGATGATCACATTTGAATTTTGCAATGTGAATTTTGCACCTTTCTGGCTATAGTGTTGAGGGGAACAGGACTGGAGAAAAGCAGATCTAAAAGGAAGTGCTTGCCGTGATCTAAGTAGCAGACAGTGGCCTGGGTTGGAGTAATGGCAGCTGGATTATGAAGGTGGGCACGTTTGAGAAACAGGAGGTATTGATTGCACTTGAGAATTAGCTACAATAGTGAGCGATAATAAGAAGTTTTCATGGGCACACACATTTACGACTTGACTATCTAGGGGCCGCTCAGCTGAGATAAAAAGCAAAAGAACAGCACTTGGCAGTACAAGATCATCAGTATCGTGAGTGTTAACGGCTTGAACCATGTTCCTGTGATTAATGGGGACAATCTAGAAGGGATGGGAGAATACTTTTATGAAGCATAGTTCACTTGATTCTCAACTACATTTCCAATATAGCTTTCAGAAAAATGCCATGTAGCTTGGGGTGTTGGGGAGCCCATCATGGGAAGTTCAGAGGCTGCGAGGCCATGTGGTGGGGATACTATGGAGGCCTCCAAACACCAGAAGAAATGTGAGTAAGATGCACTGCCAGGTCCCTTCTAATTGAAGTCTTCTTGGCTTGTGGAGGGACTGGCTTCCTTATTTCCTGCTGACCTGTCCCCTGTGCCTGGAAAAATCCAGGATGGTACAGAACCACATGCCTAAAGCCATCAATGGATATCAGGAGATCCAGGGCCTAAAGAACACAGTAGATTACTTGTTTCCCTTCTTATTCTTTAGCAGCCAGAGCTTCCCCTGCTCCTGCTCCAGTAGCAGCAGGTGGGGCGAGGTAGTTGACTCCAGGTCACCGGCGGTGCTGGCTTTAATCACAGTGCTTGCTTTCATTGTTTACCTAGTCCAGAGGTTAGGAAACTGCCCTCCAGACCCTGAAATGTCCTAGAACTGGGTTCAGAGGGTGGGGGGATCTGAGGGAAAGTCAATCTAGCAGTTAAGCCACAGATTGGAGTGTTGCCCAGTTACATCCTGCTCTCCAGAAGGCCTTTCCCAGCAGGAGAGGCCCCTCTCCACATACTGCAGCCTGAATGTCTCTCTCCACATCAATGCCCACTCTGCAGTCCATCCCATACACAAGGCCACTGTGTGCATTTGTTCTGGACTTTAAAACTCTTCCCAACACTGCTTCCACTCTGGCAGCACCACAAGAAATCCACCTCACCCCAAAGAGGCTGCAGAGACAACTGCCTCTCTGATCTGCAGGAGTACTGCCTGGTGCCCTACATCCCCTTTTTTGTAGACTAGGGTGAAATCCCAGCTCTCCCGCTTCCCAACAGTGTGACCTTAGTCAAGTTCCACTGCCTTCACGTCCTTAGTTTCCTCGTCTGGGAAAGCAGGCACCGCTGCCTTGACTGTAGATTGGTGTATCCTTAACTGGTCCACAATCAGAGTGCATGGCACACTGCTCACCACGACAGCCTGCTTAAGAAAGGCCTTCATTCCCTCCAGGGTGACTGTTCAAGAGTCTTCTCAGCGTGGGAAGCAGCGTTCTTGGGTGGCTTCATGTGGGAGGCATGGTTTGAGATTCGGAACCAGAAGGCTTGGTTTTGACTCATGAATGTGAGCTTAGACTCCATATTCTGGCTGAACCTCAGTTTTATACCTTTCGAATCCGATTTTGAACCCCATTCCCTTTCCCACTGGGATGCTGTGAGTAGGACACTAGGAATGAGAATGTTACTGCTCTCCAAGCGAGGACCATCAGAAATATGCTTATAGTCAGATAAAATGGATTGATTATTTTTAGTTTTTTTTTTTTCCGTTTGTTTCTACAGGAATATTGAGCACAATGGTGTACCCCAGGGTTTCTCAGTAACAGGGTGTCGGGAGGGGATTTCTGTAAGACTTGGTTTTGTGTTAGGTGGTTTTGGGGGAAGGGTTTACAAAGGAGGAATCTCTTCTGGATAGGGTGCTGTCCATAAGCTGGGCAATTCTGATTGTGCATCTTTTATTTAGGAGATGAGTAGAACAGAGGAAGGCGAAGCTGTATTTTGTCAAAGAGTGGCAAATGTTTATGTTAAGCAGGAGAGGGGCATGTTTTTTGTTTTTGTGGTTCACAGAGAAACCTTTTGTCTGTATGAAGGCATGATTTTGGAATGATTTGGGGTCTTACAACAGAGTAATTTTGTTGTACACCGATATTCTGTGGAAGTGTTCACGGTCAGCAGGGAATACCATGGTCTGGCCGTGAGAGACAGGCTGTGAGAGACAGCTGACAGCTGTAGGCTGCTTTCTGGTTGTCAGCAATGTCCTTTGTAACTCTAAGGCCTGACCTTTCCATACTTTTCATCCTGTACTGTCCTGTGTTCCAGTCCCGCTGTTTTTTCTTTGCTTGTTTTTGCTCATGAATTCTCTGAGAACGTGTAAATGTCATAGGCCTTCATTTAACCAACACAAATACACAGAACCACAGCATCTGGCAAGGACTACCTTAGCCCCCTACAGCCACGGTGTGGGTGGTCCGAGGGTGTCATATCTGCCCATGTGATAGAGACATGCTTATCTGTGACGTGGCCTTGAACACAGGGTGGCTGCAGTGAAGGGAAGCTTAGAAGTTAAGATAGCAAAGACCTGCTCTTTTGCTGCAGAAATCAGAACACATGTGGCTCTCAGGGTCTCCTCAGACATTGCTTGCTCCCATTCTTCCTCCTGCCCCTTCACTCCCAGGCCTGGTATATTCCTTCCACCAGTGTCCTCACTCCGGGGCAGCTGCTGTCTAAAAAAAAAACCCAAGAATTTCCTGGTGGGTGACCCTCATTTACAGGTTTCTGGAAGCAGTGACACTTCTTGCCCAGGCCCTTTCTCTGCCTCTGCTTTGACTCAGTGGGCGACCCAGAGCAGCATGTGGCAGAGGTGACCAGACAGGTTACACCCCCAAAAGGAGGTTTCTCACTGCTGCGATAAGGAGAGGGCTGAGAGGGGCACGGTCAGCACAATGGAAAAATAAGAACCAGAAGCACACGCTACTGGCTGCAACATTATTGGAAAGGAATACCAGTAATTTAAAATAAGTATAATCAATATCCATAGAGAAATCAGTGAAGATACTGCCCGTATGACACAGGCACGAGGCAGTAGGAAAGCAATGAAGTAGAAATATTAACATGGACATTAGTCATTGGAATAATAAACACGATAGAAAGTGCAAACCACCAGGGTGGATATTGCTGAAGAACACACCGAGGAACTGGGAGAGCAGAGCAAAGGACTCTTGCAGGACTGGGAAACTGGAGACATGGAAGTCAGGGGGTTGGAAATGGGAGATTCGGAGTATTAAAGACAAATGAGCAAAGCTTTCTGACACACAAAACGGAGTTGGAGAGATGGTACTCCTGCATCTAAACCAACCCAGTCACACAGATACCAGAAAGGAGGAGTGGAAGAGACAGAGATGGCGGGTCCCCAGGCCGGAAACGGGGGACACAGGGAGGATACCCCAGAGAGGTGCTCACATTTTGAGGATCACCGAAAGCCATGGCTCAGTGAGTGCTTGGGCTCTAACCAATTAGACAACCAAACCCCCTTCCCTGTGACAGTTAAAAATCTAGGTATTTACGGCAGTATCAGAAATGTAGAGAGTTGGGCAGAAAAACTCTTCTTCCCAACACCATCTCACTTGATTCTTGTGATCAGCTGCATGTAACAGCCAAGCCTAGGTACAACCGGGAAAAAACCGTAAGTGACCCCAAAGAGCCTCCAATATCATGAGGCAGCTTTCCTGGTACCCTTCCTGCTCTTTTGTACCTCCCTGGGACCAGACACAGAAAGCTCAGCTGTAGATTAATGGTAGATTAATTGCGTTATTAACGGATTAATTGCATCATTAGTTTACCTAATATCCCACACCGTACACTCGGACAAAAATTCACCCTCTACGCATCCAGGTGTGTGCGCGTGCAGGCCCTTGTGTACACATACTTGTGTATGTGTGTGTGGGGGGGGAGTATCTGAATGTGAGTCTGTGCCATTTCTTAAAGTCTGTCTCCCCACCTGTGACTAAATGAACTCACCTGTAGCTTTGCGAGGATGAAAAGGTTTAACACTCTGGAGCCAATCAGGAAACAGACATCACACAGTGTTCAAAACAGGGGTAGTTTAATATAAATAATTATCAAACCCTGATTAAAAAGTAACTATAGAATGTAAGACATTCTCTGTGGTTCAGACCTCACTGGAGAAAGGGTACTTGAACCCACTGGGTGACTGTGCTGGTTTTTGGACCAGAGCTTCTCTGCAGTTCTGGGACAAGCAGGCATCAGCCCTCCTCCGGAGCACAGGTGGGCCAGGCAAGCCGCAGGTGGTGGCCGCAGTGGTCGCGCAGCGGTAGTGGGGCGCAGGTGCAGCAGAAGGCCCGAAGCGCGACGACCCTGTCGGGGGGACCACTGCTTCCCTAAGATTGCGGGAGACACACCTAGGGGAAGAGGGACGAGCAGAGGCAGCACAACAGAGGTGCAGCAGGAAGCTTCGGTCCCGGAGTCCCTGCCGCAAGGGCTGCAGGGGGTTGGTGGCGAGGTCAGGGCGCGACTGCAAGCTCCCGGATTCGCGGCCAGACTGTGTGTTCCAACCGCGGTGCCTCCAGATGTTCTCATCCGCCAGGCCGACCCCCGAGAGGGCCTCCCGAAACTGCAGGAGCCCCCTTTTTCTTTCTAGACCTCTAGACCTTTCTAGAGGTCTCTCTAGCGCCCTCTACTGAAAAAGCTTTGCATCGTGCTCACTCGAAAAACGCTGAAAGGAATTCTGTGGTTTATCACAGAGCATGTTTCAAAGGGTAAATTGGGAGCTGAGAGTCCTTTGATGCCCTGGCACAGTAGGTGTGTCCGCATCGTCGTGTGCACGGTAAGTCCACAGGCCCTGTGTGCTCCCTCTGTCTGCAGATGTAACATGAAGAGTCCCTCCAGCCCGGCCTCACGGGAAAGCTGAGCAGCAAAGGAAGGCAGAAGGGTGGGCCTTGCCGGCTCTGGGCCCCGAGGCTTGAGGCTGGGCTCCCTGTTTCTTCCTTCCCTCCTTTCCTCTTTCCCTCCTTCCTTTCTTCCTTGCTTCTCCCTCCTTCCCTCCCTGCCTCCCTCCTTCTGTCCTTTCCTCCTCCCCTCCCTGCCTCCCTCCTCCCCTTCTCACCTTCTCCCCTCTCTCCCTGCCTCCCTCTTCCCATCCCCGTCTCCCTTGTCCACTCCCTGCTTCCCTCTTCCCTCCTTCCCTCCCTCTTCCCCTCCTTCCCTCCCTCTTCCCCTCCTTCCCTCCCTCTTCCCCTCCTTCCCTCCCTCTTCCCCTCCTTCCCTCCCTCTTCCCCTCCTCCCCTCCCTCTTCCCCTCCTTCCCTCCCTCCCCAGGCACAACACATTGGCCCCCAGCCCAGTGCAGCTTTAAGAGACCCACTTACCTCAGAGGAACCCAACCAATCCCCACAACCACCTCTCCAGAATAGGAAGATGGAGTTACAGGTGAGTCTGTCCTGGACAGAAAAGTAGAGATCCTGGAGGAGAGTGAGTTGCACTGATTGAGAATGAACTGCCTATTGAATTGGAGGTGGGGGGACGGTCGGGGAGGGTTAAGGAAGACCTTCTCTACCAGAAGGGTCAAGGAAAGGCTGGTTCCACGGGGCTGGCTGGGCTACAGACTAGCTGCCTTTCCCCTCTGCATACAGTCGGGTACCCAGCCGCCAGACCCCACAAGTGAGGGGGTCAGGAAGGCATCACAGACAAATGTACACATATCTCGTTTTCATTCCACTCCATACTGACCTGAGGATTGTGACTTAGACAAATGCCCTCATCTTGTTGAGCCTCAGTTATTCAGCTGTAAATGGGAGGAAGGAGAGCATTTAGTAATGGTAAATATGTAAGAGTGCTAATCGGGAAGCTCTACCCACTGAGAAAACAAGAAAAAAAATTCTTGTCACCGAAAGAGAACTAAGACGGATTGCTTTCTGAGATAGGTGCGGACAGACACATGCAGACCTAGAATAACGAGGTCAGACTCACCCGGAAATACTTGGCCCCAAGTTGACTCCCCTGTTTAAACAGCGATAGAATGGTGGAGAGGGAGGATTATTCCCCTCAGGCGGCTCTGTATGGCTTCCAGGGCCATGCTGAGGGATAGGGGTTATCCGGGCCCTGAAGGCCCAAGGCACTTGAGGGAAGAACAAACTTTGCTGTGTCCCGCAGGGAAAGTATGGGTCAGCCCTGCCATCTTGTGGCCATGCTTAGGACTGCAGGGGGCCAAGGGATACCCTAAGAGATCAGGGGTTGCCCGTCCCCCACCCGCCCCCTTGCCACCTGACACCTGTCTTCTCATTCTACACATTAATTCTGGAAAGTTACTATGTGTTAGGCTCTGGGAGGGAACCTGGGGAGACAACAGAAAACATAATTGCCTTTGTGAGCTCCCAGTATAGTGGGGAAAGATGACACAAATGTATATTAATACAATTGTTGCAACAAAGATGACAAATGAGGGACTGAAAGAGATAATAATGGAGAGATCACTGAAGATTGTGTGGTCAGGAAAAACCTCGCTGGGGAATAGGAAGGATCCCAAAGTGTTGAAGTAGGAGGAAGTACATTTCAAGGAGAAAGAAAAGCATTGCAAATTAGTAAAGATCTTGGCATTTGAAAGACTAAATCCAGACTCAGGTCTCCTGAACTTCTCAGGGTGCCAGGCATCTCACAAACAGCAGTACTGTATCTCCCCTCCTCCCTTTCCAAGATATGAACTCTGGGATGTAGATTCTGGGCCTGGACTCTGGTCTCCTCGTTCTGGGAGCTGCTCTCTAGGCTGACCCCAGGGCCTTGACCTAAATTTTTTCTTTGAAACTTGAGTTCTAAATTTGGGGTCTGGTCCCTGTCCTGACTGTCTAGGCTCAATCCATCTGTCTTTGGGCTTGGTTCTCTGATATCATGCCTGAAGGTTAGGAGATCAGAGCTCCTGGTCTCTTTGCTCTGATCTCTGAACTTAGACCTTGGGAATCAGGACACCAAGGCCTTGGTCAGGGCTTGTGCTACTTGGATGAACTCTGGGCTGCATTCGACATTGTGGTCTCTACCCTCTGGATAGGCAGGAGTCTATATTGTAAGCCCTGAACAACAAGTCACTGGATCTGCTCCAGGTCAGGTGTCTCTGTGCTCTGCTGGCTGGTGCTTCATTTGAGGTTACTCCTTCTGGAGGTTGTTGCTCTTGGCTGTAGGGTTAGGATTTTAGCCAGATTCTTCATGCCAGGCTGGGAACAAAGGCAGCAGGTCTTGCATCTTGTAAAGCATAAAAGAGGCTCTTGCAGATACACAGGGAGCTGGGCCTGCCTGGACACTTTCTCCTGAGAAACTGCCCTAGGAAACATGGGTCTGGCCAAAGATTTGTCCTGGGAGGATCGAGGACCCACAGGCACATCTTGAAGAGGTGCAGAAACTTGCCCATCCCTGATGTCTCAGGCCAGCCCAGATACAAACACAGAAATGGAGACAGACAACCTCACACATTGGACTGTTAGGTGAGGAGAGAGGGTCAGGCTCACTGTGGCCTTTCTGTCCTGTATCTTTCACACTGCCTGGAACATGTGGGACCATAGCAAACATTTGTTAATGAATAAAAGAGTAATGAGCTATGAGAGAAAACTTAGAAAGATGTAGAAGGACAAAAGGAGGGAGACAGAACAGGCATTTGTTGAGTAACTAATGTGTGCTTCTGTGTGCTAGTTGCTTTGTAGGTAATACCTCACTTAATTCACACAACACCTTCAGGTGGCATATAGTATGTCATCTGTGTCGTGGTGACAAGGCCCTTCCCAGGTTCCATGATTCACTAGGAGGACTCCTGGGACTTAGCCTATAGTCATGCCTGTGGTTATAATTTGTTTTCTTATTTATTTATATGAGACAGAGTCTCACTCTCTTGCCCAGGCTGGAGTGCAGTGGCTTAATCATGGCTCCCTGCAACCTCTGCCTCCCAGGTTCAAGCAATTCTCCTGCCTCAGCCTCACAAGTAGCTGGGATTACAGACGTGTGCCACCACAAAAATAGCCACTCCTGGCTATTTTTTGTATTTTTAGTAGATACGGGGCTTCACCATGTTGGCTAGGATGGTCTCAGACTCCTGACCTCAGGTGATCCACCCACCTTGGCCTTCCAAAGTGCTGGGATTACAGGCATGAGTCACCGCACCTAGCCCTGGCTATAATTTATTATACTGAAAAGGTGCAAAGCAAAATCAGCCAAGGGAAAAAGGTGCAGGAGGTGAAGTCTGGAGGAAGCCAATTGCAGGCTTCCAAGAGTCCTCTTTCAATGGAGCCATAGAGGGTATGCTTAATTCCTCCAGCAACAGACTCTGACAACATATGTGTGATATTATGTATGAGGGAAGCTCATTAGAGACTCAGTGTTCAAAGTTTTTATTGGATGTTAGGCACTTTCTGCCTAGCGTGCACCAAAATTCCAGACTCTTAGAAGGAAAAGAAGCGTTTAGCATAAATCATATTGTTTGTAGAATAGTTAGGAACAGTGAGCCACTCTTATAAGTTGTGGGAATGATGGGAACCCTTGAGAAATCCAAGCTCCCAGACTTCAGCCAAAGGCCAACCTTGCAAGTAGGCCTCTAAAAATAATAGTCTCGGGCGTACTATGTGCATTTTTTTCTTCACCTTGAGTATGACTGGTACTCAGCCTTTGGACTGTGAACCCAGTGTCTCCTCACCACTGGGTGTCCTCTCATCAATAGCCTCCAGGTTGTCATTTTGAGGAAATCACAGAAGGAGGGCTGGACCCTGTGGGGACCTGGAAAGAAGATAAATTTGGGGAAGATTAATGTTTAAAGGTTTGAAAAAACCCACCAAGGCTAACCAAAAGTGCTTAAGACCTAGGGAATCTGTATGAATCTTAGCACTGGATATCTCCCTGTGATGTCAGACCCAAGCACTTTACACATTGCATGGCATTTAATCTCTCCAGGCATCCCGTGGGGGTCAGAGTCAATATCCCCATTTCTCAGATGAGGGAAGAACTGCAAATAGGACCTAAAGTCTGCTAGCTTTTAAGGCCATTATTTTCCCCTCAGCCCAATTAATATTCAGTGTGACTGTGGCTCCAACTGCCAACACCTGCCTTTTTATGTCACCACTAGAGTGTGACTGGTCTGCTGTGAGTTCCTAAACTCCCCTCACATCCTTTTCTTACAGAAAACCTCCGCTTCCTCCTTCCCAGGCCTACTGCTCTGCCTTTGTTCTTTCACTTCTTCAACATGGCAAACTTTGTTCCTCCTTCTGCCTCAGTGCAGTCTGGCCCACTGCCTGGGATGCTATACCTTCTTCTTTCTCATGGCTTCTTTCCCCTCCTACAGGACACATATTTCAGAAAGGTGGATGATTTGTGAGTATTTTGCATTCCTCCACCAGAGGTAAACTCTTGAGGACTGGCAACCACTCTGTATCCATGAAACGTCAGCCTATGATCAGAGAATATGAAAATCCAGATGTGCTTTGTGTTCTGGGCAAATTGAGCTCTGTGAATAATATAGAATTGCATTCACATCCTAGTCAACCATGGGATATGAGAAGCCTCAATGTTCAGACCAAGGACAATCAGTGTCTGATCCTAAAAGAAAGATACAGGCTCTAGACAAAGAAATTCAATTCATCACAACACAAGTGGAAGACGCCGAGACACATATATGTGAACCTATCACAGAAAACTGAAAAACGTCTCATCATTTCCATATAGAGATCCAGCACTCATGTGAAGAGTAAGTTCAAGTTTCTGCAGGATTGTTAGCTCAAAACCAGGGAACTGGCAACCTCCCTGGGAGAGGAGAACATTGGTGATCATGTCCAATCAGAGAATGGACATCACATTGATAACCTGGATCCTAGAGGAAACTGGATCCTAGAGGAAAAGGATCCTAGAGGAAACTGAAGGGTTTTGTAAGGCAGATGGACATTTAAACATTGAAAATAGAGGAAAATTCAATTCTATGCCAACATTGCTGAAGAAAAGTACAGAAAAGCGGAACTGACAAGTCCTCTGAAAGGGGCTGAAACTGAAGAAGCCTGAATCAAAAGGTCAGATCCACATCTTAGAGGAGAGAGGAAATGAAATGAGTGGACTCTGTTAGCAGAAAGAAATGGAGTCTGTGTCTCGGTTATTACTGTCAGAGTAGATTATGACTAACAGCAAGAGGTGGGAAGTTTTGAAGCCAAAGACCTGATGAGTCATAAAAATGAGTTAGAGAGCTACAGAAGACATTGCAAGATAACAAACAAAAGCTGGAAATAGCATTTCTTCCTCTCAGGGACAGATTCTGTCCTTAGAACTAAAAGCTAATGGTAATTGGTTGAGAGCTTGGGAGGCTGAACAAAATCTTATCCTCACCAGACAGGAGGTTGCAGATCTGAGGTAAAGAATAAGGGAAAGAGAAATTCAACTCCAGCTTCTAGCAGTGGATCCTCTTGTATCTGTTGATTGTGATGGAACATTTGGCAGGGAGTGTTTGCTTCTCAGCCCCTAGGCTTGGGGTGCTGCTTCCTCTGGGATGGAACGGCTGCATGCTTCTCTGCTCAGCTTCCAGGATGTCCTGTACCTTCACTTTACCTTTCAGAAAGAAGAAAGGTGTTTGTCTCAATACATTTTAGTTGATTTAGAGAATGGCTGTCTTAGGCAGTCTAGGCTGCTATAACAGAAAACCACAGACTGGGTGGCTTAAACAACAGACAATTATCTCTCACAGTTCTTGGAGCTGGGAAGTCTAAAAACAAGGCACTGGCCAATCTGATGTTTGGTGAGGGCACTGCTCTTGGTTTGCAGATGGCCATTTTGTCACTGTATCCTCATATAGTGGAGACAGAAAGAGATGATCTCTTTCTTGTCTCTTCTTATAAGGGCACTAATCCCATTGATCAGGGCTCCACCCTTATGACCTAATTACTTACCAAAGGCCCCATCACCTAATACTATCACCTTGGGAATTTAGGCTTCAACATATGAATTTTAGGCAGACACAAACGTTCAGTACATAGCAATGACTTAACCTTCAGGATACACTAGAGGGAGAAGTGTGTGTAGTGATGACTCCAGGAGGGCCCAGAGAACTCTAATCCCATCCAGGTCTGGTGCCCTGGATGCTCTGGCTTTGCAGAGTCCTGAGTGGGGTTGGATGAGGCTTAGCTGTGAAAGCCACAGGAAGGTAGCTCTGGCTGTGATTCCTCAGCTTTGCCTTCTTTATAAGGGGGACCAGACCCTTAGAACCACCAGGCTCTTCATCTGGCTTGGTGGGCCTCTCCCAGTGGCACCCCCACTTCACAATGCTGTCTCAGGCTGCATGTGCTGAGACCTGTCATTTGAACACCTAGGTGTCTGGAAGCCAGGTGACAGCGTGTGATGTGATTTTGTGGTGCCTACATGCTCATGTGAGGCAGATCAACCTCGTCCTCAGGAATGATTACAGGAACTGGGAAGACAGTAGAGAAACTTCGCCTTTGGGAGAGGAAGAAGTTGCTAGGCTTCCAGGTCTTGAGGCTCCTGCCTTACAGTTTGATGGACCGAGTTGAGCAGTCCCAGGACCTTGGGCAGTGGCTGAAGTATTTCTGATTAGATGAAAGGGTTAGGGTTGTCAAGGAAGCTGTTCTGAATGAGTACACTGTGGAATGGGACCTACTGACATTTGCACTGGGCTGCCGAACTTTCAGGCTGGGTCACCTGGAGTCAGTGATACTCCTTTATTGGGCACCAAGATTCTGTCCAGTAAAGTGGCTTCCTTAACGTGGAAATTGCCTCTCAGAGTTCTTGGAATGTTACAACAAAGGTGATGTGTTGAGGATGGGCCCCCGCGTGTGCTCGGCCTGGTCATCATTCATAGTAAGGATTCCTCATGGATGCAGAGCTGAGCTGGGCCTATGGGGACAAGCAGGACGGGGACTGACAGTGGGGACATAGAGGAGTAGGGTGGCCTGAGATGGAGGCAGCATGAGACCTTACCCTGTTCCTATCAGATCAGCCAGGGAGGGAAGTTCCCTCCTGGCCAATTAAGTGACTCCTGGGTGGAGTCCAGAGGATTAAACTTCCTTTACAGGGCCCGGCCTGTAGCTATTTGTCAACCAGGTTTCCTCAGATCACTCTCTGGGCTTCTTTGTGGACACAACAGAAGAGGAGAGTTCTGTGGAAACTCATGCTAGGTTCAGTTGTGATTATCTGCCGGGAGCGCTGCTGGGAAAACCTATAGCCATTTTCATCTAGTGATGAGGTCTCACTCTACCAAACTGTGAACTCCTCAGCACAGGGCTGAGTGCTGCTCATCACTGTGCCCAGCCAGTACAGCCCTAGCACAGAACAGGTACTAGCAGAAAGCCAGAAATGACAGAGCAAGAAGGAATCACCTGTTAACAATGCAGGGCATCTCCCAGCTCCTAGAACCCAGGGCCCAAAACCACTGTCCATAGGAGGAGAAGCTGTGAACATGGCTTTGCTTTGTACAGCCCAAGTTGATTCTCTGTCCCCGTATGTCTGTGGTAACAGGATGTCCCACTCGCCGCCTCTGGGATGGACCCTGCATTATTCTTGGACTCTGATCTTGGTTCCCAGGAGTGAGAGTTCAGGCTCTGCATGTGGGATCCTTTGCATTGGACACTAGCTGTGCTTCAGGCTCAGCCTTCTGGCTCTGGGCACTGGCTCGACACTGACTGCTGACCCCTGGGTTTTAAGGTGTCAGCTTATTTTTCTGGGCTTTGTCCTTGGTACTATGTAAAGGTTGGAGCTGGGAGTTTAGCTGTGGCCCCTGATCTTATCCACTCCTTGCAGGTTCCTTGATCAAGCTCTGGTTACTGGAGTGTGGGCTGCAGGTTGTGGGCTCTGTTCTGTTCACTGATGAGCAGATCCCCTCTGCCTTCTGAGCTTAGGAGGTGCTTTTAGAATCGTAGGCTCAAGCCTTATTGTGTGATTCTTTGATTGTGACTTTGGAGTAAGAGATGGACCCTGGAATCCGGGTTCTTTCTGATGCTAGGAAGACCCTGAGGAGCTAAGTGTGAGCCAAAAGTGATGATTTAAGGCCCCAAACAGGTGGAGAGTGAGGGAATAGTGAAATGGAAACCACTGGATCATCATTTCCTTGGCCAATTTGGGAGTCATGTCAGGGTCTGCTTCCTCTGGAACTGGGTCCAGAAGTGACCTCCAGAAACTCCAGAAGTGACCTCACCTGCCCCTGGCCAGCACTGCTCCTTCCCGAGATGGGTCATCCTCAGTAGTGACCTCTCTTCTCTGAGCCTCAGTTTTCTCATCTGCTGCATGGGAATCTGAATAGCACCTACATGGAAGGAGTTTCTGTCCTGTTGGGATGCCATGACTGGCTCAGCATTTGCAACATTGGCCTGAAGGTAGGAAGGACCCATCCCAGGGTAGAACGTGGCCTAAATTAGGTATACATTTTGGTCTGTACTTTCTTTTACCAAATGAAGTTTTATTTTATTTTTTAATGCTTTTTGTCTTGCTGTTGTTGTAGTTACATATAATCTAGCATTGTTTAATATTTATATCATATAAATAATACATATATATAATAAATCTTATCAAGGCTCTTCTCTTTTTAAGTAAATCTATAAATCCACATTCCAAAATATTCCAGGGCTTTTGATATTTTTCCTTCAGTGTCTTAAGTTATTTTCAGATATTGCTAATATTGCCTGACTTTCCAGATTTCTTGTATCTCAGAGCTTTGAATTTACCAAGTTACAAAAAATTCACATATAAAACCAACCAGGAGTTTCAGAAGCTGAATATATGTGGAATTGCTGGATATAACAGGAATATCATAGAGCTATTCACTGGAATTACAAAAAATAAAAATTACCCATCCTAGATGGCCCTTCATTTTGTAACATCACGGTAACATTCAGGTGCCTAATAAAAAGGGGAAAGTTAAAAATCCCCCACCCCATAACTCAATTCAACCTAGTTCTGATTACTTTTCTCAAAGTCTCTCTACCAATATTTTTCTTATTTCTTTCTTTTATCCAAACGTTAAAAAGTCATGTTGATTTTTCATTTGCGACATCTCACATATGTTTTTGTTGCTTTATTTGTAGATCCATAAGCTCTTCTCAGGCATTGTTACTTCACCTGTAGACTTCTGCAGTAGCCCCTGACACATCTGCTCATCCTCCCTCACTGGTCCTTGTTGTCATCTGTTCTGCTTCCACTGCTGTATGAATCTGCCCATTGTAGACCTTGCACGCTCTATTAGTTCATTTTCACACTGCTATAAAGAACTACCTGAGACTGGGGAATTTATAAAGAAAAAAGGTTTAATTGACTCACAGTTCCATGTAACTGTGGAATTGTAAGTCAATTGAAAGTTTTCTCAGGAAACTTACAATAATGGTGGAAGGCAAAAGGGAAGCAAGGTACATCATACATGGTGGCAGCACAGAGAGTGAGGGGAGAGGGGAACTGCCAAACACTTAAACCATGAGATCTGATGAGAATGAATTCACTATCATGAGAACAGCATGGGGGAAATGGCCCTCATGATCTAATCACCTCCCACCAGCTTCCTCCCTTGACATGTGGAGATTATAATTCGAGATGAGATTTGGGTGGGGACACAGAGCAAAACTAGATCACACACTGTTATTACTCCTTTAAAAAGCAGTGCAAAATATAAGCATGATGATTCCCAAGTTGTTCCACAATCTAGTCCAAATTAATTGCTCTTCTTTATTGCTTATTTTTTTATTGTGACTCTGAAATAAACTCCATCAGTATTCATCCTGGCAGGACAGTCCATTCAGATTTCCATGTACTGGGCATTGGATGTCTTTGATTCTCCAGAGTCTCTTTCCATCTGATTCTAGTAAATGAATCCCTCTTTTCTGTGAATTGTTTCTATGTGGTTCAGCTGATTTACTCCCCCTTTTACCACATGAAAGAAGGATATACATTCATGTCCAGCCTGTATATTGCTCGTAGATCACCATGATTATTTTAGTGATTGGGTATATTTTGGGAGTGTTTCCTGGTATTCATTACATGGACCCAGGGAAAGAGATTGTAAGGAAAGTGCAGGCTGGAGATTAACAGGACCATCTTTCTGGCTGCTTTGAAAAAGCCTTTTTGAGAATGAAGGCAACAGGTAGAATAAGAGCTGAGAGACAGAAAATGAGATAGAGCCCCAGTCATATTATTCTTTGTGAACAAAAACCACTTTTACTTTTGACACTGTGGAGCTAACAGTCTGGGAAAATTGGTAAGAATATTAGGAAATGTTTGATTCTTATGACAGAGACTCACTAAAATGACAGGGTTTTTGGGGGGGAGGGAGGGGCAACTGAGTTTAGCTCTTGTTGCTCAGGCTGGAGTGCAGTGCCATGATCTCAGCTCACTGCAACCTCTGCCTCCCAGGTTCAAGCAATACTCCTGCATCAGCCTCCTGAGAAGCTGGGATTACAGGCACATACCAACACACCCGGCTAATTTTTGTATTTTTAGTAGAAACAGAGTTTCACCATGTTGGCCAGGCTGGTCTCGAACTCCTGACCTCCGATGATCTACCCGCCTCAGCCTCCCAGAGTGCTGGGATTACAGATGTGAGCCACGGAGCCCAACTGACGGGTCTTTTTAAAACCTAATTCTTTTTTGCTGTTCATGAACTCAACTGCATTTTCTAGCACTCTTTGATGTTAGAGATGGCCATGTGACTTTGTTCTAGTCAATGGAGCGTGAACCGGAGTCTTGTATCACCTACAGACTTGGCCCATTACATACCACTTACATGTGATTCTCCACGTTCATTTTTCCTCCAAAGTCAAAATGTAGATGTTTTATTTGTATCATACAGTTTTGTTGTTTTTAGTATATTGATAAAATGATGCAGTCATCACCACTATCTAATTCCAGCATATTTTTATCACCTCAAAAAAACCTTGTACCCATTAGCAGTCATTCCCATTCATCCTTTTCCTCAGCCCTTGGCAAACCACTGATCTACTTTCTATCTCTATTGATTTACCTATTCTTGATATTTCATACAAATATAATAACATACGATCTGGCTCTTTCTGGCTGACTTCTTTCACATAGGATTATGTTTTCAAGATTCAACCATGTTGTAGAATGAATCAATACTTCATTCCTTCTAATGGCTGAATAGATAAACTACATTTGTTTTTCCATTTTCCACTTAATAGATTTTTGGGTTGTTTTCACTATGGGCTATTATGATTAATATTGCTATGAAAACTTGTGTACAAGTTTTTGTGTGGATGTGTGTTTTCAATACTCTTGAATCTGTACCTTGGAATTGAATTGCTGTATCATATGGTGGTAATTCAATGTTTAATCTTTTTTTTTTTTTTTTTTTTTTTTCAGAGAGAGTCTCACTCTATTGCCAGGATACAGTGCAGTGTTGCAATCATGGCCCTCTGCAGCCTCCAACTCCTGGGCTCAAGCTGTTGTCCTATCTCAGCCTCTCAAGTAGCTTGGACTGCCGGTATACACCACCATGCCCAGATAAGATTTATTTATATTTTTGTAGAGATGAGGCCTTGCTATGTTTCCCAGACTAATCCTCCTGCCTTGTCCTCCCAAAGTGCTGGGATTAAAGGTGAGCTAGTGCACCTGGCCTATGTTTAACATTTTGAGCAACTTTTCAAATTGTTTTCCAAATTGACTACGGCATTGTACATTCCCACTAGCAAGATATGGATTCTAGTTTCTTTGTATCTTCAGTAACACTTGTTAATACAGTAGACCCTTGAACAATGTGGTGGTTGGGGGCACGACCCCCTGTGCAGTTGAAAATTCACATGTAACTTTTGACTCCCTTGGAACTTAACTACTAAAAACCTACTCTTGACCAAAAGCCTTGCCATTTACACAGTCGATTAACACGTATTTTATATGTATTATATATTCTTACAATAAAGTAAGCTAGAGAAGTGAAAATGTTATATAAAAAAATCATAAGGAAGAGAGAATATATTTACTACTCATTAAGTGGAAGTAGATCACCATAAAGATCTCCATCCTCACTGTCTTCATGTTGAATGGGCTGAGGAGCGGGAGGAGGAGGAAGGATTGATCTTACTGTCTCAGGTATAGCAGATGTGGTAGAAAATCCATATATAAGTGTACTCACACAGCTCAAGCCTGTGTTGTTCGAGGCTCAACTGTATATGTCTTCTTTATTATAGCCACCCCAGTGGATGTGAAGTGGCATCTCAAGGAAAATGTTTAGAATTTTTTGTTATTGATGGAAGTGATAAAGATACAACATACCAAACCTTCTAAGGTATAGTTGAAGTAGTGCTTAGAGAGACATTTATAGCTATAAACGACTACATATGTTTTAAAAGACGAAGATCTCAAACTAATCATTCACCTTAAGAAACTAGATAAATAAGAAAATATAAAACCAAAACAAGCAGAAGGAAGGAAAAATAAGGATTAGATAATAAAAATAGATAATAAAGAATAGAGAATGAAGTAAATGAAACAGAGAATAGAAAAACAATAGAGAAAATAATCAAAATCAAAATTGTTCCTGTGAAAAGACCAACAGAGGTAACAACCCTTTAGCTAAAATGAACGAGAAAAAAGAATACTCAAAATATTAAAATCAGGAATAAAAGGACAGTAGTACAGAACTTATAGAAATAAAGGATTTTAAGGGCATAGTATGAATAAGAAGCTTATATCAACAAATTGGGAAACTTAAAATAACACCAATTGTTGAAACAAACTCACAGAGAAATAAAAATATCTGAATTGACATGTAACAAGTAAAGTGATTGATTTAATTTTAAAAACTTTCCACATAAAAAAGATCAGGTCTTGAGGTCTTTCATGGTGACTTCTACCAAATATTTAAATATTTAAGAATTTATCATTTCCTCACAAACTCCTCCAAAATATGGAGGAGGAAGAAATGCTTCCCAATTGATTCTATAAGGTCAGTATTACCCTAGTACCAAAATCAAAAATGTTACAAAAATAAAATTTCAGAACAATATGTCTTATGAATATAGACACAAAAATATAAACAACACAAATCCAGCAACATACAGGAATGGATACACCATGGCAAAGTGGGATACATCCCAGGAATGCAAGGCTGGTCCCACATATGAAAATCTATCAATAAAATACAAAGGATTATACAATAAAGGACAAAAACCACATACAGAAAATGCATTTGACAAAATCCAACACCCTTTCATGATGAAAAAAAATCTTAGCAAACTAGGAATAGGTAGGTAAGCTTTTTGCATGCTACATGACAGAAGGTGACTGACACCTTGAATTCTTACTTAGAAGACAGCAATTTTAAGAGAAGGAATATTGTCAGTTTTCAAGTTTGTTTTTGAAAAATCAACTTCTATCTATATTTTCCCCAAGTACAATTATTTTGGTGTTTCCAGAGTTAACATTACCTTAGCAATTAAAATTTTTCTGATCAAAGCTGTGATTTTGCTATTTTTAATGTTTCAAATAAAAAGGAAGGTCAAAACCTGCTTAGGACCTAAATAACAGAAAGATCCAGGATAAAGATTTTTAAACTAATATAATTCTAATAAGAGGCTTTTCTTAAAAGACTAAGATACCTACCTAAGTGAAAATTATATCACCTTTCTGCTTCCAGGAATCCTCTTTGAATACTATTGTAGAGTTAATAGCCTCTTTACTCAAGAGAAGTCCTAAAACTTACGTGGGAATCAATCTTCTGATGTGGCATAAACGAAAAAAATCCTTATTTTCTCCCAAGATTAGAGCAAAACAAACAAATCAACAGTCAGCAAGATTCAATAATCCTTCTAAGGTTCTGCACCTTAGAAGTTATCCAAGAAAATATAATTAAAATTGTAAGAACTTCATAGATCAGACTATCAGAAAAATGTTCTGTCCTCTTCTATCGCATATATATGTTTGTATATATTTTCAAATTTTAAAATGTGAATTTAATGAGAATCTGAATCTTTCTTTCTGTGGTTACAGAGCTTCCTTAGAGGCATTATTTCATTTGAAGGCTTATCCCTTAAAAAGAAATGCATGATGATAGTGAAGGATACTTAGAATTTATTTATTTATTTATTCAACAAATTCTTATCACAAGCCTGCTTTATGATATGTAGTAGGGAGCCAACAGTGAACAGAATAGACAAGGATCCTTTCTAATAGAACTAATATTCTCATGAAAAATTCAACTTCTAAAACTTGTTGGAAAAAACTTCTAAAACAGTGGAAAATAAACCATGATTGTCATTGAAAGTCTTTTTCAACAAGGCAGTAATCTCAAAATCTATCTTAAAAGGCATTACAGAATCTCTCTTGGTGCTTTAAATTGTTTCACCAAGCAGGTTATTCTATTGTTTAAAATCCTACCAATGAAAGAAGAATTGTAATCAAAATGGATTATGTTTTACTGAGTCTGAATCTATGTGGATTTTTGTATTATTAATAAGTAAAACCCTAATCTCAGACAAAAGATGAACTGGAAGATGGTTGTGTAATGGGGCGGATGTTCATAGGGACATGCATGCCTAGTTCTAGTACTGAGATTGTTACGAGCAACAGTCATAGTAAGTCATAGTATTTTACAGAAGAATAGCAAGTACTTATTAACAAGCTAGTCAGTCAAGTAAAAGTCATTTAAAAATTTTTCTACTGTACATTTGAATTCCATTTCATTCTTTGAGCCATGATTGATATATATGGCCTTTGATATGGCACTGTGCTTGTATCACACAATCTGAGTAAGAAGCAGAAAAGACCTGTGGAAACTTGCTGTCTTGCTGCTTATCATTTTCCGTAATGTTTCAAAATAATACAATAATCACAGTTTGCCAATTTCTTTTACATATATTGTCTTCTTGAAATTCTTTCCTGCCTTCTAGCAGGGAGTATAACATAATTATAAACCACATGGCAAATCCATGGTAGTTTCCAGTCTCTAACTCCTTCTATTGTACTACCTTGACAATTTTTTTTTTTCTGATCCTCCTATCAAAATTATTACAGTAAATATATCTTCTGCATATTATTTGTGAGTTTCAAATGAAATAACATTTATAAGATTTAAGTGCTTGACACATATAAGCTCTTATTATTAACTTTCAGAAAAACAAATAAAGCAAGAAAAAAGTGTAGGGTGAAAGTATCTTAAAAATTAAAGTCACAAACTAAATGCCTTTTATAATATGTAGGTAGTTTCCAGAAAACAAGTATAAATTAAGGATATTATATTCTGAGAAATACATGTAGATGCTGTGTTTAAAAAGTTTCTAAATTTTTATTTCTTATCTAGGAACTAATTCCAACTTTTTAACTTACTGGCCCATCAAATATCACTTGATAAATGTTTATCTAGTAAATATTAGAACACTATTTCACATCTTTAGATTTGCAGGTAGTATTTTACCTATTTAAGTAACTTTGTTGAAGCAATGTGCGTTTCAATTTGCAGCAAATAGATCTTATATAGCTTATCACTTTCTATTGCAAAGAAATTATGCAAATACTTTTTTGGTTTTTTTAAAAAAAAGTTAATAGGTTTTTTGGGAAGAGTGTTCCTTGGTTACATGAATAAGTTATTTAGTGGTGATTCCTGAGATTTTGGTGAACCCATCACCTGAGCAGTGTACACTGTACCCAATGTGTAATATTTTATCCTTCACCCCCCTCCCACCGTTTTCCCCAAGTCCCCAAAGTCCATTGTATCCTTCTTATGCCTTTGTAGCCTCATAGCTTAACTCTCATTTATAAATGAGAATACACAATGTTTGGTTTTCCATTCCTGAGTTACTTCACTTAGAATAATGATCTCCAGTTCCATCCTAGCTGTTGCAAATGCCATTATTTCGTTGTGATTTATGGCTAAGTAGTATTCCATGGTATGTTTATATACATATACCACAGTTTCTTTATCCAGTTGTTCATTAATGGGCATTTGGGCTGGTTCCATATTTTTGCAATTGTGAATTGTGTTGCTATAAACACGAGTGTGCAAGGATCTTATTCATATAACTTCTTTTCCTTTGGGTAGATACCCAGTAGTGGGATTGCTGGATCAAATGGTAGTTCTACTTTTAGTTCTTTAAGGAATATCTATAGTTTTGCATTGTGGTTGTACTAGTTTACATTCACAGCATTAATGTAAAAGTGTTCCCTTTTCACTGCATCCTCACCAACATCTATTCTTTTTTGATATTTTGATAATGGTCATTCTTGCAGGAATAAGATGGTATTGTCTTGTGGTTTTGATTTGCATTTCCCTGATCATTAGTGATGTTGAGCATTTTTCCATATGTTTTTTGATCATTTGTATATCTTCTTTGAAGAATTGCCTATTTATATCCTTAGCCCACTTTTTGATAGGATTGTTTGTATTTTTCTTGCTGATTTGAGTTTCTTGTAGATTCTGCATAGTAGTCTTTTGTCAGATGTATAGATTGAAAATATTTTCTCCCACTCTGTGCATTATTTGTTTACTCTGCTGAGTGTTTTTTTTTTTTTTTTTTTTTTTTTTTTTTTTTTTTTTTTTTCTGTGCAGAAGCTTTTAAGTTTAACTTTGTTTTTGTTGCATTGCTTTTGGGTTCTCGGTCATGAAGTCTTTGCCTAAGCCAATGTTTAGAAGGGTTTTTCCAATGTTATCTTCTAGAATTTTTATGGTTTCGCATCTTAGATTTAAGTCTTTGATCCATCCTGAGTTGATTTTTGTATAAGGTGAGAGATGATGATCCAGTTTCATTCCCCTACATGTGGCTTGCCAATCATTCCAGTACCATATGTTCAACACGGTGTCCTTTCCCCGCTTTACGTTTTTGTTTGCTTCGTCAAAGATCAGTTGGCTGTATGAATTTGGCTTTATTTCTGGGTTCTCTATTATTTTCCATTGATCTCTGTGCCTATTTTTATACTAGTACCATGCTGTTTTGGTGACTATGGCCTTATAATATGGTTTGAATATACTATACTGTATTATATTATAGTATAGGTAATGTGATGGCTCCAGATTTGTTCTTTTTGCTTACTCTTGCTTTGGCTATGCGGGCTCTTTTTTGGTTCCATATGAATTTTAGGATTGTTTTATCTAGTTCTGTGAAGAATGATGGTGGTATTTTGATGGGAATTGCATTGGATTTGTAGATTGCTTTTGGCCGTATGGTCATTTTCACCGTATTGATTCTACCCATCCATGAGATGAAATTCAGAAATTCATGATTCTACACATCCATGATGTGTTTCATTTGTTTGTGTCATCTATGATTTCTTTCAGCAGTGTTTTGTAGTTTTCCTTGTAGAGGCCTTTCACCTCCTTAGTTAGGCATATTCCGAAGTATTTTATTTTAATTTTTTGCAGTTAGTGTAAAAGGGGTTGAGTTCTTGATTTGATTCTCAGCTTGTTACATGGTTAGGCTTTGTGTCCCCACCCAAATTTCATCTTGATTTGTAATTCCCATAATCCTCATATGCTAAGGGAGACACCAGGTGGAAGTAATTGAATCTGATCTGGACTGAGTAGGGGTGACAACATGGCTCACAGGGCATGTGTAATATGTTTATATGATTTATTTTAATAATACTTATAGTAGAGAAACCTCTCAGATATTTTTAAAGCAATTTTATTAAGCTCTGGATATTTATTTCAATGCTCCATCAATGACAGTTACAACAAGTTAGCTTCTTAAGTTATAGTTATATTGAAATTATCTTCCAAAGGAAATGCACTAAGGGTTTGCTAGACTTTGAGGTTACAATTGCAGAACCAATCTTAAAATATGCCATATTGTAAGGTGGTCCTACTGTGCATGACGAATGCCGGGGTCAGACTCGGGAAACCTTACTCAATTGTTAGAGAGCAGTTCTCTACCCTGCTCAACTAGAGGGTTCCACTGATCACACTTGGAGGTCCTGGCAATGTCAAATTGCTCTAGGAGTGTGCACCTGAGTCTCAACTTTGATGTTACTCCCTTTATCAAGTAGTACTGGATTACACAGCGTTCAACACAAAGAGAAACGTCTTTCTGATTTTTGCTCTAGTTTGAGCATCTACTTTAATCATATTCACTAAATTAATGGAATTCTGCCCGTGTGTCTTTTACACAAAAGAACTGTGAATTTAAAATTCAGCCATGGTGCTATTCACTCACAAGTGCCCACATCCCAGATCAGATCCACAAAGAAATGAAATACTCTTCATACTCAAATACCCTCTGCCCATATTTTTTTCAGTTGATTTTCATGTTAACATTACCCATCAGAAGCTTAAGAGTTCTCATTCTATGAAATTATGTTTATGACAGCACTGTGAACTCTCAGATGGTATTTACTGCAGCGTGGTTAGACCCCTCTCAATGTAGCTCTGGCTCTTGCAGAAATGCCAGCATTCCACTGTAGCCCATGGTGGGTTCTGGGGGATCTACTAACCTCAGCACCACACCAGAGTCAGCAGTCACCACCTCCCGAGTCAGCTCACTCTCTGCATGCTGCAGATCCCTGTGGCCAGAAGTCCTGGTGCCAATCCCCGGAGCTTCACGGGTGTTGACCTGCACCTAAGTCCTTAAGTGACTCTGTCCTTGTGCCTGAAGGAACGGACTTTTAAACAGTCCCTTTGTCCAAAGAGGCAAGAGTTTTGCCCTTTGGTGGTGTGAACCTACAGGATTCCCCATGCCCTGTGTTTTCCGGGTGAACTCGGAGACCGGCGGCTGTGATGTCAGCTCCAGGCTCACCGGAGGAGCGGGAGGCTCTTCCTAGAATTTGGTGGTAGTGCTGACAGGTGATTGTTTCTCACTGCTGGTGAAAGCGCCATCAAGCCCCCACTTTCTGAACTGATAGTTCTGGTTTCCTCACAGACTTATGTGTGAGCTTGCAACTTTAAAGTTTTCTTCTTTCCTGGGAAAAATACAGTATTTCATTGCGCCTCCCAGCAGTGCTTCTACCCTGTGATGTCTCTGCCAGGGCCGAAGCTGAGCCTGGATAGGATCACCCGGCACGCGGGGATGGGACAGGCAGGCACAAGGGAAGGAACCACTGTCCTGTGCTCCCAGGTGACCTTTTGCCAGGAGAAAGAGTCCTGCAAGGGAGCTGAAAAAGTCAAGACCTCCAGGAAGGCATGTGTCTCACACCAGAATGTTTAATGACTTCATATCACAGATCAAGTTTCTTTTTCCCAGGGACTTGGGTGATAGTCAGGGTTTATTGACATAGAAATGAAAACAGACCATTCTTTAAGTTCACTGAGGTCCTGTAACAATAATCTTCTCAAGATGCTCAACATAAAGATTTTATTTTTGGTGTGTTTCTTCTCTTAAGGCAATATTGATAAGTTTGAGAGTGCTACTGGATTGCATTTGCTGATGTTTTAAGTTATTTTGCATGTAGCTTCATCAGGAGTATTAGTCTACATTTCCTGTAAACCCTAAGATTTTGATATCAATGATATGCCTACCTTAAAGCAAGTTGGGAATGTCCTGCCTCCCACTTTTTTTTTTTTTTCTTCACTTACTTACTGAAAGAGTTCATGTGAGATTGGTATTATTTCTCTCTCAAATGTTACAGTTCACCAGCAATATCTTGTGTACTAGAAGATTTCTTCATAACCTGACTTTTAATGACAATTCCTTTAATGGATTTTGAACTGTACAGATTTTCTATTTCTCCATGGGTCCAAATTGGTAAGTTGTGTTTTTCAAGAAATTTAAACAGCAGTTTGTCCATTTCATCTAAGTTGTCAAATTTAGTGGCATAAAATTGTTCCTAATATTCCTTCACCTTTTGCTAGCTGTAGTATCTGTTATGATGTTCCCCTTTTCATTTTTTACAGTCTTTCACTCTCTCTCACATGCTTTCTCCCCTCCTTTCCTTCTTTTCCTTTCTTCCTCTCTCCCTCTTTTTCTCTTTGTCTCTCTCCTTCTCTCTGTTTTGATCAGTTCTGTACTGCTAGGTGTTTATCAATTATATTAACCTTTAACTTCTTCTTTAGCTACATCTCCAAATTATGATGTACTGGGTTTTTCTTATCATTTAGTTGAAAATATTTGTGTTATCATTATGACTTCATCTTTTATCCATGAGTTATTTTTAATTTTATTGTTTTTTTAAATTTTTGGAATACTTGATGATTATATTTTATTTTTGTGACAGATCTTTCAGTTGTAGTAATATGCCATACTTTATGTGATTTTCATCATTTGAAATGTATTGGGGTTTACTTTTATTGCCTAGAGCAGGGTTTGACATTTTCTTTGACATTTTTTAGTTTTTATTTTTCTGTAACAGTCTAGATAATAAATGCTTTAGGCTCTGTGACCCAAATGATCTCTGTTCCAACTAACTCAACTCTGCTGTTGTAGCACATAATGATTAACATGGTTATGTTTCAATAAAACTTTATCTACATTGCAGGTGTCAGGCCAGAATGGCCTGCAGGCTATAGTTTGCGGACCCTTTCATTACTGAATGGAATCCATATTAGTTATAGACTAACAATTTTTAGATTATTTGAAAGAGAAATAAACTTATACTGAGTTATTATGTAATTTATATGTAACATAATTCTAACCAATATCCTTGTAGTCTATAGTGTTTTTGTTTGTTCAACATACATTTCTCATTTAATAGGAAACACCTAATTTTTCTCTCCTATTTCCAGTCCGGATAGCTTGGGTAAGATTGATTCCAGCCCATAGAACTAGGGAGGAATAACTGATTCAAGTCTGACCAATTCAAGCATTCCATCTACTTGGACAATGAATGGCTCACTGATGGTCACCTGGCCTCTGAGTAACCCTGATGAAACACAGTGCTGCGATTCTGACTGAAAGCAGGGCAAAGAGAACTTTTCTTTCCAGTTAGGTTGCTAAACTGTGAGAATGTGATCCTGAGGCTGATGTTAGACATCTTGGCAATACAAAAGGAGAATAGCCTGAACAGGAAGTCAGTATACAGGAAATAGAACTGACACAGAGCTATCAGAAAAAACAGGAGCAGATTATTTATTATCTTCTTGTGCCTCGGAATCTAGCCACCCCTGAAGAGACAGTCCTGGACTTTGATTACTAGAACCACTAGACCCCACTCCCTATTCTTGAGAAGTGTTTGTTTAATCAAGTTGGTTTACTCACTTGCAATAGAAAGATTTCTGAAAAGTAGGTAGTTACAAAAAGTATCATATACATCATTTCTTATTTAAATTCTCAAAATGACCCCATTATTTAGGTAGGACAGCAAATGTATATTATTCAGTCTGTCTTTACACAATGCTTAGCACAATCTCTTGAAGAAAAAAATCTGCTAAATTAAATTGGAGTAGAATGAAGGAGGCGATTGACCACTGTTAATAACTGATTTAATTTTATTCAAGTTAGATAGAATTTATCAATTGATACATCTTTCTCTCTTTTAGAGCATTTCAATAAATGGTTCTGACATTTCTCAATTCAATCAAAAGACGCTTCTTGAAAATTGTCTTTACAGACTGAAGCTTTGATATAGTTGTGTACTTTGTTGTTTTATACTTAGTTGTGATGAATCTTCATCTTATAAAGGATGAATTAATTTATATAAATAGCCAAAGTTAATAGACCAAATTTCTGTATAAAAATTTTATTTCTACTGTTCTATTTGATTTAGACTATCCTCCTTTTGTATTGCCAAGATATCTAACAGCAGCCCCAGGAACACATTCTTGCCGTTTAGCAACCTAACTAGAAAAAGTTTTCTTCCCCATGCTTTCAGCAAAAATCCCAGCATTGTGTTTCGTTAGGGTGACTCAGAGGTCAGGCGACCACCCGGTAATAAAGAAAATAGGCTAGCTAGGTGGGGTGGCTCATGCCTATAATCCCAGCAATTTGCAAGACCAAGGTGGGCAGATTAATTGAGCCCAGGAGTTTGAGACCAGCCTGGGCAGCATGGCAAAACCCCATCTCTACAAAAATTACAAAAATTAACCCAGCACAGTGGCTGGCACTTGTAGTCCTAGTTACTTAGGAGGCTGAGGTGGTAGGATCACTTGAGTCCAGGAGAAGGAGGTTACAATGAGCCAAAGAATGCACCATTGCACTGCAGCCCGGGTGACAGAGCAAGACCTTGTCTCAGAAAAGAAAAGAAAAACAAAAAGGAAGAAAATAAAATAGGCTGGCAGGTTGAATTGGAAGAAAAGAAAAGGAGGACAGGAATAACTTCTATGAAGTACTTATGATGTACATTATACATACATGCCTGCAAGTATTTATTGGGTACCTACCTTGATCCAGACACAGTACTAAGTGCTTTGCATACAGTTCTTTATTAGTCCTTATAAGAATCTATTAGGCAGGCATTAGTATTATCAGTGTCCACATCCTAAATTATATACATTGCCTGGGGTCACACAATCTTTAAGTGCCAGAGACACTGTTTAAGCTGAAGATTAACTGTGACTCCAAAGACTAATGTTTACCTTCCCACAATTCTGCCTCTCTGCAATCAATTTTTAGTTTAAAGCCAGAGCGTAACCATACAATGAAGAAACTTCCTATCTCTTGGGCTTTTCAAAAAGTGTCAAGCCATAGGGTTTAAGCATAAATATCAGGGTTACTGGGGAAGCAAAGGTTAGCAGAATGCATACAGTTGGTCTCCTAACTCCATCACAGAACGGGTGACTTGGTGCAACTGGATACACCTTAGGGGTGTGCTCCAGGAGAGGGAGTCACTTCCCTCACCATGCAACTTTCATATTGATAGAGAGTTTGGGAGGTTGAAGGAACGCCCATTAACCATGTGACAATGGGAGTTGTTTTTTTGATTGTTTGTTTGAGTGTGGGGAAAAGAGAGATCAGACTGTTACTGTGTCTATGTAGAAAGAAGTAAACATAAGAGACTCCATGTTGTTCTGTATTAAGAAAAATTCTTCTGCCTTGAGATGCTGTTAATCTGTAACCCTAGCCCCAACCCTGTGCTTGCAGAGACACGCGCTGCCTTGACTCAAGGTTTAATGGATTTAGGGCTATGCAGGATGTGCTTTGTTAAACAAGTGCTTGAAGGCAGTATGCTTGTTAAAAGTCATCACCACTCTCTAATCTCAAGTACCCAGGGACACAATACACACGTGGAAGGCCTCATGGACCTCTGCCTAGGAAAGCCAGGTATTGTCCAAGGTTTCTCCCCATGTGACAGTCTGAGATATGGCCTCATGGGAAGGGAAAGACCTGACTGGCTCCCAGCCTGACACCTGTAAAGGGGTAAAGGGTCTGTGCTGAGGAGGATTAGTAAAAGAGGAAGGAGGCCTTTTTGTGGTTGAGATAAGAGGAAGGCATCTGTCTCCTGCTCGTCCCTGGGCAATAGAATGTCTCGGTGTAAAACCCGATTGTATGTTCCATTTACTGAGATTGGAGAAAACCACCTTAGGGCTGGAGGTGAGACGTGCTGGCTGGCAGCAATACTGCTCTTTAATGCACTGAGATGTTTGTATCCATGCACGTCAAAGCACAGCACCTTTTCTTAACCTTATTTATGACACAGAGACCTTTGTTCATATGTTTTCCTGCTGACCCTCTCCCCACTATTACCCTGTTGTTCTGTCACATACCCCTTTCCGAGATGGTAGCGATAATAATCAATAAATACTGAGGGTACTCAGAGACCGGTGCCAGCATGGGTCCTCCGTTTGCTAAGCTCCAGTCCCCTGGGCCCACTTTTCTTTCCCTATACTGGGTCTCTGTGTTTCTTTCTTTTCTCAGTCTCTCATTCCACCTGATGAGAAACACCCACAGGTGTGGAGGGGCTGGACCCCTTCATTGAGATAGAGTTTCACTCTGTCACCTAGGCTGGAGTGCAGTGGCATGATCTCAGTTCACTGCAACTTCTGCCTCCTAGGTTCAAGTGATTCTGCTGCCTCAGCCTCCCGAGTAGCTGGGATTACAGGCATGTGCCACCAAGTCTGGCTAATTTGTTGTATTTTTAGTAAAGATAGGGTTTCACCATGTTGGCCAGGCTGGTCTGGAACTCCTGACCTCAAGTAATCCACCCGCCTTGGCCTCCCAAAGTGTTGGAATTACAGGAGCGAGCCACTGTGCCCCTCCTGGGAGATTTTTATTTATAATAAATGACCTTGTTTGAAAAAGCCAGTGACTGGTATTTAAATGTCATTTACTTGGAGCATTTGTAAATCTGTACTGGTGCTCACTGATCAGCTTGCTACCCTTCAGCTGAGCCACCTCAATTTTGCGCAATCACATCAGAGTGGAGGAAGAATGCTATCAGAACTGGTTTACGGAGGGTCTGTGCATCCTTATTGCATGTGTAGCTTCTTATGGTGACTATAGAATATGAATGCATGCTTGCCTTATATTCCCTTTATCATCTTACCTCCTATTTTCCACTCTCTCTCTCATAGCATGTTTCTTGTTTGCTAATCCAGCTTCAAGTGCTTCAGATTCCACTCAGCTTCTCTGAGCCATACAGGGATCAATATTTCAGTGCATGTATGAGCCAGTATGACTGTCCACGGAACCTCTGGTTTATGTGTGGCAGGAGTAGCAGGGCTCCTGTGGCCCACATACCAAAGCAATATTTGATATGCAGAGCCCAAACAGAGCCCAGTTCCCCCTAGATTAATGAGAATGGATAACTGCCTGAAGATTTATGGGCAAGGATTCATAAGTTTGCTAACACTAAGTCAAACTTATCATTAGAATGCTATCATTTTGCCTTTCCAGCCAATTATTTTTCACTTTCCTTGTTATTTCCTCTCAGAGACTATCAGAATGCACTCCATGGGTCTGACCAATTCCTTTCTCGCTTACCATGTGAGTACTCCACTCAGTGAAACTGAAACCCCTCAAATTGTACCCATCTATTGCTCATAAATACTGCACCTTCTGGGTACTTAGCTAATTCCTCTATTTCTGCATAAGGTGTTCTCTGCTGCTTTTGGTTCTTGGTGACCTGTTCCTTAGCTTGTCTTGCCAATGTCTCCCTCTCTGTGACAGGTTTCCTCTCTTTCTTGAACATGTCAAACACTCAGTAACTATTAGCTGGATACCATCCCATGCTCAGGCTAGTTAGGTAAGCTAACGGATATTTGACTTGGAAAGAGCATTGGGGTTGAAAGTCAGGAAACATGGACTTGTAGACACTATTTCATTATTTTTGTATCCTTTCAGAGCCAACCTTCCTGAGCCGTGAAATTGAGGAAGTGGGTGTGATTTAGAGGGAGAATTTCCAAGACCCACTTCAGACTTATAACAACCATTAGCATACTTTGCAATTTAAGATAGTACATGTGTCACAATTATTTTACATTGTTTTGGTATGGTACTTTATCAAAATTATATCTATAGTAGCAGATGAGGATGACTATTTGTTTCAACAAATTTCTAGAGAGATCACTGCACACAACACTACTGAATGATCACAGTTTTATATAATGAGAGAAAAAGTTCAACTTTTCCTTTTCATTTTTTTCTACTTTTGTGCAGAGAAAGTACAGAGGACACATTTGCCTTGTTACTTTCAAGTAACATTGGCAATTGTTGTAGAAACTGGCTTTCTTTGTAGAAAAACAGATTTAATAAAGATCAAACTACCTTAGAAAATTTCCTTTATCAACCCTTTCACAAAAAAATATAGCAAGTTAGTCAAATTTTCCAGTCTCCTAATACAACTAAATGTTCCCTGTGGATTCCATTCCACTTTGGTTTAAAAGGATATTAAAGAGGTAAGTGTATTTCCTGCAACCTTACAAAGCCATTTAGTAATAAACAATTTATGCTGAAGTGGGAAACTCACATAAAAGAATCAATTTTTGATATGAAAAAGAGTAACTTTGTAACATGCAGAAAGAATATGACTTTCAAATTCTTGAAATTATAGTACAAAAGAAATCCCAAAGGACCAAACATGATTCCTGACAGATAACTGCAGTAATAACATCCGAATGATAAAATAAATGCTATTTTTGGTGACAATGCATTTTCTTTTCCAACTAATCTGTATTCCTCTGTCACACATATGTAAAACTGAATGATTTCTGAATGTGTAATTGAATCATTCCTTGCTTGGCATATCATCCTGCCAGAAAACTTAGAAATAGCACTATCTGGCCAGACGCGGTGGCTCACGCCTGTAATCCCAGCACTTTGGGAGGCCGAGGTGGGCGGATCACAAGGTCAGGAGATCAAGACCATCCTGGCTAACACGGTGAAACTCTATCTCTACTAAAAACTTCAAAAAATTAGCCAGGCGCGGTGGTGGGCGCCTGTGGTCCCAGCGACTTGGGAGGCTGAGGCAGGAGAATGGCGTGAACCCAGGAGGCAGAGCTAGCAGTGAGCTGAGATCCCGCCACTACACTCCAGCTGGGCGACAGAGCGAGACTGTCTCAAAAAAAAAAAAAAAAGAAAGAAAGAAAGAAATATCACTATCTTTGTTGTGAAGTATATGAAAAATGGCAGTATAAAATCCTTTGTGATCCTAAACAAATATTATTTCCATATGTCTGTATGTACATGTGTATTGCCAAATGCATCATAGTAATTTATTTTCAAATGTTAGGAGCAAGGTAGAGACTTTATCATCACTCTTAGTCAAAGACAAATATAAAAGAACATAGTTACAATTCATACCACTATTAAAAAAAAAAACTTTTTTTTTTTTTTTTTTGAGACAAAGTCTCACTGTGTTGCCTAGGCAAGAGTGCAGTGGCGTAGTCTTGGCTCACTGCAACCTCTGCTTCTGGGTTCAAGCAATTCTCCTGCCTCAGCCTCCCAAGTAGCTGGGACTACAGGTGCCTGCCAACACACCCAGCTAATTTTTGTATTTTTAGTAGAGACGGGGTTTCACCACGTTGGCCAAGGTGGTCTCAAACTCCTGATCTCGTGATCTGCCCACCTCAGGCTCCCAAAGTGCTGGGATTACAGGCATTAGCCACTGCGCCCAGCCAAAAAAACTTTTATAAAATATATTTTGGATACATTATTCAGACTTCAACAATTAGAGCCTCATGCCATTAATTCAGACAATGTGGATGAACTGAATGGAATAGCTAATGTAAATTTATAGCAAAAGTGAATAAAATAATATGCTTCATAGTGTTTACTTGCATCCAAAGACTCCAAATGGTTTACACTGAAGAAACAGGTAAGTTCGTGGAAACACCAGTCAACACTTAATTCATATAAATGAATACTGGGAAAATGTTAGAGGTGAAAGATTTTAGAAATTTGCTCTACTTTAGAATAGTACTCTATTCTTATCAAATCATGTTCACTTTTTTTTTTCTCTGAATTGTCCATGTAGCCTTTATAGATGCGCACTGCTGCTCATTTGGAGGTTTCTATAAAGACAATGAGGATAAAGAAGAATATATTCACTCTGGCTAAATAAATTCTTTTCATGATGTATCAGTTTGTCCTTGTCTTCTAGAAAATGACAGGACATTAATATTAGTATGTCATAAATTAGTATTTTTGCATCTTTTTTTTTTTTAGCAAAAAGGTTCTAAAAGGTCTTTTTAAAACTTTTTAAATTAAGAAAATATTACCATATAATCTTGTCAATACTATTAGTGTTTTTTTTATAAACCTGCTTTTACATAGACAGGAAAACAATGAACTAAGTTCTAAATGTATCATCTACAATACAAAAGGAATTGTAACTTATGGCTGGTATAATATTTTGCTGTTACTTCCTCTAATTTTGACTCCAAAATAGAGTCACAAGTTCTTTATAAAAAACATCTTTGTACTCTAGGTTCCAATTCTAACATGTAAAGAGTTTTGAAATCATCAGCCTTATCCTTACAACAGGAATAAAGCTAAAGACACTGAAAATCAACAACTTTTCTGGGACCCATCAGACAACTGCAGTCACATGACAAACTACCATTTTGAAATATGGAGACAGAGGAATACGGAGTACAACTGACATCAGCTTACCTGGAGCAGGAACCACGGAACTAAAAACTGGATGGGTCACCTGAATGGTAATTCAGATAAATTGCCGTAAGTTGATTGTGACATAGCTCAAGAATAAAAAACTCCTTGGAGCCACAGTCTTAGCAGGGTTTCAGCATATTCAGAGGTTTTTACCTCCAAGAACCCCAACAAGTTCTCATCATGAAGAAGCGAGAAAAATCATCTCTAGTCTTTGGCAAGGGGAGGAGAAAAGTAACCACTTTGAAATATGACCATTTTTTTCTTGTAACAAAGTCCTACGCTCCACTGAAAAAGATCTTATCAGAGCCTTATCTTATGTAGACAGAAGGGCAATTACCCAATTCCAGCCACCCACAGCCTTTCTGTCTTACCTAAGTGAGGAGAAAAAAAAAGGTAAAAGCAACTGTGAAAGTCACAGCCCTCATGGAAAGATCTGCTAAAAAACTGAGATTTAATCACAAGATTACAGAATTCTCTTTTCTCCCACTCCTTGCTACCAAATCAATGGGGATCTAATATAATAACAGTAGATTTGTAGCCAAAAGACCTGCAAACTTTAGACTCTATTTAAGAAGGAGTTCTTAGGGAAACCTAAAGACAACACCAGAGACAAAAACAAGGACATTAAAATAATTGAAAAACTCGACACCTACAGCTACCGAAAACGCTGGACACAGCCCAAATCCTAGCCAGATTAAGATACAACCTCACACTAAAGGCCTACCGTGTCTCGTTCTCTTTTCCAAATATATGTATATAGCTTTCAATAACAACAAAAATTCAAGGTATGCTAAAAAGCAGGAAAAACACAGAAAATGCAAAGCAAGCATTAAACCAGACTCAGATATGACAGAAATGTTGGACTTAGAGATGGAAGGTAAAATAACTGTGATTCATATTTTAAGGGTCCTAATGGAAAAAATGTAGACATTATGTAAAAACAGAGGTAATGTAAGCAGAAATTTGACAATGATAAATAGACCTAAGAACCAAGTTAGGATTAAATATTAGGGTCCACCTGTTGCTAAAGCCCTAGATTGACCCTGGCTCATGTACAGATCTCCTTTAACTGCACTCAACCCTGTACTTCAGGGCTGCACATGCAGGGAGAATTGGATCTATAGAATTGTATAGGATATAGTTAATTTGCAGTTGGACTAGAACAGCCCTGTGCTTATCTCTGGGGAACATGGAAATCAACTGCTGACTCTTGGCCAAGATCAGGGCAGTGGAATAAATAATCATTTATAGAGTGTAATTTAAACTTTGAACCTCCTAAGGTGGCACTCAGGCCCAGCTTAATTATTGATGGTTTTCACCAGCATAATTAGCTAGACAGCTTTCTTGTCTATATAAGCAAATTGTTAGGGAGCTCCCCCTAAACCAAGGTTTCTTGTACAAATCTTGTCACCTAATCTGAAGACAAAGTATTTCTTTGCGGGCATAAGGATGACCCTGAAGAGCTATGTCTGGGAGAATCTGAGGGCCCTGTTGCTTGCCGGCATTATCTTCCTGCTCTTGCATGCTATCCTTTGGCTTCTATACTGTGAGATCATATAAGTCCTTTCAATGATCTGATCAATGAACTTCATAAAAATAAATATTTTCCAGGCTAATTGGAAGTTCGTAGACTGTTCATATCCTCTCACAGGTGAAATCTTCATACTGACAAACCATCATAATTGTTTAGGGAGATAAAAAATTGCAAATTTCAGAGCTTCATTAGAACTAGAATCAGAAGCTCCAGGGTAGAGCCTGGGAACTTGTATTTGTGGAACTCTGCCTAGATTGTTCTGATGATTAGCCAGGTGTGTGAACCACTGACCAAACCCTGGAGCTCCTCAGTTACCCTCAAGCTCCCTTAAGGGTGTCGTGTAGCAGGAACACATTTTGTCTGCTGGGAAACCACATGGGTTAAAGAGTACGTTATAAATGAATTGAAACCAAAGAAAATGTTGGGTTAAGCACTTAGTACATACTGTTTTTTTAAACTTCTACATTAAATTGCTTGGCATGGTATAATGTGTATAAATGTTGCAATCAACCTCTAAATACCAATACTGTCAAAATTGTTACAAATATTGTCCTAACTAGTAGAAAGGAATTGCAACTATTATACAATGGTGTAGGTCATATCTTATAACCAGGAAAAATATTGTGTCTGAGAGACAATGGTGTATACACATTTAAAGCCGTGGCAGCCATCCTAGGCTTGTAACATAAATGGTGACCCAAAAATAATTTGGGGATTTTTTTTTTTCTCACCATAGCAAAGAGCCTGCTTTCAGGAACCAGGTTTCAGGAGCATTTATGCCACCACTGATAATAGGTCAGACATTTCTAAAATGGCTTTGTTTTTCAGAGGTGTATTTCTGCTTTATTTTGTTTCAGTTTAAATGGTAGTATGATCAGATACATTTATTTACAGTTGTCCCTTGGTATCCGTGAAGGATTGATTCCAGGATGCCACGTGAATACCAAAATTCAGGAATTCCCAAGCTCTTGATATAAAATGGCCTGGTATTTGCATATAACATACCATTATCCTCTGATATAATTTAACTTATCTCTAGATTACTTATCATACCTAATAAAATGTAAATCCTATGCAAATCATTGTTATACTGTATTGTTTTGGGAATAACAACAAGGAAAATGTTTGTACATGTTCAGTACAGATGCAGTTTTTTTCTGAACATTTTTGATCCATGGTTGGTTGAATCCACAGGCATGGAACCCCCAGATGTGGAGGGTTGACTGTATTTATTTTTATTTTCTGTTTTGCTGAAATGAGCAAGCAGAGAAGGGAGAACATAAGCATTAATATCTGAATAGCATTTAAGTGCTGTGATTAAAAGCCTTGATTTTAGACCTGCCTGCAGGCTGTGTAATTCAAGTCCTAGCAGTGTTATTTATTGCTGTCGGACCTAGGAAAATGTTCTTTTTCCTCTCCTGTCTTTCTCACCTCAGATGCAAGATGCCAATAACAAGATCTCATGTTAGTTTCAGGATTATATGACTTAAAAATATACAGTGTTTTGAAAGCAATGGTAATTACTTAGTAATTACACAGTAATAGGTATTTCACTAAGTGTTAGCTTTGTATTAATTATTGATGTAGCCTCTCCCATCCTTAACCACAACCTCCCTTACTCCTCCTCCCTCTCCAAACTATTTTGGTCCAGAGGAACAAACTAGTTAATCTAGCCAGTGTATACGATACAAGGTGTACTTGAAACTAATTCCAAAGAAGCCATAAAGATGAAGGCCAAAAATGAACAAAACTGGGAAAAGGAAAATATTCAGTTCCTAAAAAACATGTAATACTTTTAGTCTTTGTTTCAAACTGGAAATGCAAGAAATCTCTCTTTTGATTGACTTAGATATGAGCATCTGTAATTCAAAGACATATTTATTTTGATGGGTTTTGTTGGTCTTTATGTACAGGTGGAAAGAAAGAAACTATTTTTTATGAAGAACTGAAGTAATTCTGAGCCAGGACTGAGAATATAGTTAGTTTGTGGCATTTGGGAAATAATTTGGTTGTAAAAACATGAATTATAAATGTTTACATTTCAGATTCTGGGTATAAATTTGAAGCTACAGAAACAACCAAAAGTGAAACAAAAGTGGTTGTAGTTCATAATTTGTTCTAATTACATATATCAAATCAATGGCCTGGTAGGAAGCAAGAGGGTTAACTGAGAAGATTTAAATTAACAATGGTTTATTAAAGAGGAGATATTGGCCGGGCGCGGTAGCTCAAGCCTGTAATCCCAGCACTTTGGGAGGCCGAGACGGGCGGATCACGAGGTCAGGAGATCGAGACCATCCTGGCTAACACGGTGAAACCCCGTCTCTACTAAAAATACAAAAAACTAGCCGGGCGAGACGGCGGGCGCCTGTAGTCCCAGCTATTCGGGAGGCTGAGGCAGGAGAATGGCGTAAACCCGGGAGGCGGAGCTTGCAGTGAGCTGAGATCCGGCCACTGCACTCCAGCCTGGGCGACAGAGCGAGACTCCGTCTCAAAAAAAAAAAAAAAAAAAAAAAGGAGCTATTTACAGATCTGTGAGCATGGTTCAAGGAATGAACAAGACATAGTGAGACACCCAGCTGCTGGAGCCAGGGAGGAAGGGGCAAAGAGACAGTGGAAGCTGAAAGACACAGAGAAAAAGCCATGGAAGCCGACCCCCCAGCAGCTGCTGCCAAACTGCAGGAGCGCAGGAAGTGAATGCTGCTGTGTGGGAGGAGATGGCAGAGTGGTGATGATATCCAAATTGCCGCCTTCTTTTTCCTTCTACTTTATGATCCCCTCCCTGCCAACACCTCCCATTAGTGACCCAACAAGAAGTCAGAGAGTTAGGGAGCAGCCCAAATAGGGCACCAAGTCAGGTAGATGAACAAGAAATAAACTTCTCATCCAGCTGAGATTCTACTAGCAGTGTCATTGACCCCTGTTTGTGGCTCAGATAGAGACTTGGGATTTAAGGGAAGCTACGTTAGGCTAAGGTATAGTCGTTCCTGCCCTGTGTATTTATCCTGCTTTAAATCCTTAGCTAAACTGGAATTTAATCTAATGTTACATTGGAGGTGTGTCTGTTGCACAGAAACTGTCCAATTCATATGGGTAAAAAAATTGATATAAGTAAATCCATGGGAAATGGTTGATTAAGCACTGAATATATCCTTAAAATTTAAAGAAAAAAATTACAACTAAATTTAAATTACTGTATTAAAATAAAGTACTATAATCTTGTTGATAATTTAGGGGAGTGTTTAGTGGCAAAAATTAAACAAAAAAAAACTCTTTAAAAGCAAGTATTTGTTTAGAGAGCTTGAGTTTTGCTCAACAAGAGATTTTCTTGGTAACTCTTACTAATCTACATTATTTCTCTTCTGGCCTTTTCAGGCATATGACAATCTCAAAAGATTGTTTTTCTGAGACTAAATACAAGAAAACTCTACTACAGTGAAGAAAAAAAGCATAGATTTCAGAAATGGAAACTATAGGTTTGATACTAACTCCTGCACACATGTAATCTTTGGAGAATTGTTTACAGTTTTATAATATCAATATCATCTACAAAAGTTTAAAGAACCCAACTTTACCTCTAGGGCTGTGGTTAGGATTAAATAAGATAAATTATATAAAAATGTCTACTGCAGTGCCTAGATCATAGCATGTCTTCAAAAAAGTTTTCTTTCTTCTGCCAATATTTTCTAATCACCTACTTTAGGCCCTTTGTCAGATAATATACTTTAAATTAGAACACGAAGTATTCTAAATTGTGCCTATATCTGAGTAGATGCTGAATAACTATAATGCTGTGTGGAACAGAATTGGACCTTTGCCCCAAAGCATAAGATTTTTGCTTATAGTAAAATGGAATAAACATATATACACATAAAATATGCTCTACATATGAGTAGGAAGAAACTAAGAGCTGTGGGATATTATAGTACAGGGTGAGTATCGAGAACTAACAAGATGGTGAAGCCCTCACAAAAGAGATGGGGCTAAAGCTGGGTCTAGAAATATTGGGAGCATCTGGACACACGTACCAGATAGGGAAGGTTCTTCCAGACGTGGGGAATTTCCTAAGCAAAGTAGCGGAGAAGAGTAAGCAAGATATGTTCTGATAAGTTAATAAATGAGGCTGACTTGAAAGGAAAGTTCACGGAATACAGAGTAAGAATGGCTGCCTGGCAAACAAGAATTGGTTTGGCCAGGTGCGGTGGCTCACACCTATAATCCCAGCACTTTGGGAGGTCGAGGCAGGCAGACCACAAGGTCAGGGGAACAAGACCATCCTGGCCAACATGGTGAAACTTGTTTCTACTAAAAATACAAAAATTAGCTGGGTGCGGTGGTGCGTGCCTGTTATCTCAGCTGCTTGGGAGGCTGAGGCAGGAGATCGCTTGAACCAGGGAGTCGGAAGTTGCAGTGAGCCGAGATCGCACTACTGAACTCGAGTCTGGTGACAGAGCGAGACTCTGTCTCAAAAACAAATAAGAATTGGTTTGAGGATTACCTCAAGTGCTTAATCAGTTTGAATTTGAAGGTCTTGGAGCATTTTAAGTGATAGATAAAATAAGTATTTTAAAAAATTAGTCTTGGGCAGAATTGATTTGGCCTAAGTTATAATGTATGAAAGTGAAAAAGTATGAAAGTTATAATGTATGAAAGTGACAAAGTAGGCCGGGCGCGGTGGCTCAAGCCTGTAATCCCAGCACTTTGGGAGGCCGAGGCGGGCGGATCACGAGGTCAGGAGATCGAGACCATCCTGGCTAACACGGTGAAACCCCATCTCTACTAAAAATACAAAAAGAAATTAGCCGGGCGTGGTGGCGGGCGCCTGTAGTCCCAGCTACTCCGGAGGCTGAGGCAGGAGAATGGCGTGAACCCGGGAGGCGGAGCTTGCAGTGAGCCGAGATCGCGCCACTGCACTCCAGTCTGGGCGACAGAGCGAAACTCCGTCTCAAAAAAAAAAAAAAAAAAAAAAAAAGGAAGTGACAAAGTATGAAAGTTATAATGTAGGAAAAGCTTTTGATAAAATCTTAGCATTAATTGAAAATATTTTGTATGTTTTCTTGTCATGATATGTATAAATCAGGAAAGTATTGTTTTTTGTCAACATAAAATCAATCGTGTCTGATATTTGAGACTTATTATTTAACTTGGAAATCTTCATGAACATTTTTTCTGGCAACTAGAGCTAAAGAGACAATTGGCTCATAGAGCAAAAAATGAATGGAATTTAAGAGGAGAGGAAGGAGCTAGGATTTTGAATGCTCTTTTCATCTTTCATGAATATTGGAAAACTACAGGATTTTGGAATGGATCTTTGGCATCGAACAGAACTTAACTTTAATTTTGACTCTATCATTTTTTTGGCTGTGCTATCTTGATGTAGCTACTTCTATCAATGTTAAATTCCTAATTAGTAAATGAAAAGAAATTATGCCTGCTTCTCAAGATCATTGTAATAAATGAGATTTGTATGTATGCCACAATGCCTGGCAAATACTAGATGCTCAATTGATGTTATTTAGCTTTATTGTCGTTTTTGGTAAATGATGATCTCAAGTGCAAAGGTCAGGTATAGAATACTCGCATAATAATGGTTGAACAAATTCTTATGATGACAATCATTAGCTGTAGTTATTATTTTTCAAATCTCTAATAAAGAAAAGTGAAATTGTATGGATCAAGAGAAACCCTGGTTGTCACCCTTAGACTCCTTTGGCTTTGAATTCATTACCTCGTGATCTCTCTTCCCATTAACAGTTTTATGGCAGCAATGGCAACAAAACCCAAATTGACAAAAGGGATCTAATTAAACTAAAGAAGTTCTGCACATCAAAAGAAACTACCATCAGAGTGAACAGGCAACCTACAGAATAGGAGAAAATTTTTGCAATCTATCCATCTGACAAAGGGCTAATATCCAGAATCTAGAAAGAACTTAAACAAATTTACAAGAAACAATCAAACAACCCCATCAAAAAGTGGGCGAAGGATATAAACAGACACTTCTCAAAAGAAGACATTTATGCAGCCAACAGATACATGAAAAAATGCTAATCATCACTGGCCATCAGAGAAATGCAAATCACAACCACCATGAGAAACCATCTCACACCAGTTAGAATGGCGATCATTAAAAAGTCAGGAAACAACAGGTGCTGGAGAGGATGTGGAGAAACAGGAACACTTTCATGTTGTTGGTGGGACTGTAAACTAGTTCAACCATTGTGGAAGATAGTGTGGTGATTACTCAAGGATCTAGAACTAGAAATACCATTTGACCCAGCCATCCCATTACTGGGTATATACCCAAAAGATTATAAATCATGCTGCTATGAAGACACATGCACATGTATGTTTATTGCAGCACTATTCACAATAGCAAAGACTTGGAACCAACCCGAATGCCCATCAATGATAAACTGGATTAAGAAAATGTGGCACATATACACCATGGAATACTATGCAGCCATAAAAAAGGATGATTTAATGTCCTTTGTAGGGACATGGATGAGGCTGGAAGCCATCATTCTCAGCAAACTATTAGGACAGAAAACCAAACACTGCATGTTCTCACTTATAGGTGGGAATTAAACAATGAGAACACTTGGACGCAGGAAGTGGAACATCACACTCCAGGGCCTGCACCCGATATTGGAAGGCATTGGGTGCATGTATTAGGTGGAGGGATAATTTCAGCTCATTAGGTGCTAAAGCTATTTAATATTAGAGGCATCCTAGAATGGGATCAGTGGTCTCTGGAGGTGGTAGGCAATCTGTCACTTGGAATGTCCAGGAGGGTTCTGCAATGGGAGTTTCAGCACTGAGTGGGTGGGGGCATGGGAGAGGGATAGCATTAGAAGATATACCTAATGTAAATGATGATTTAATGGGTGCAGCACACCAACATGGCACATGTATACATATGTAACAAACCTGCACGTTGTGCACATGTACTGTAGAACTTAAAGTATAATAATAATATAATAATAATAATAATAATAAACAGTTTTATGACTCTTCTTCTGGCTGAAGAAAGGGCATTGGTACAGCCCACAATACATGCATATCTTCTTTAATTCAAAATTTTTGTGTATGAACTATTTCTCACCACTTCCTTGAATTTGAGAGTAACTTCAGGCTTATCATTTTTCCAGCTGGGGAACCCAAGGTGACAGATTAAGTGCTTTTGTCATTATTTCTTGGAGAGATAGGGATGTTCAGCCTCCTGAACTGTGAGCCAGAGGCTTTTTATATGGAAAGAGCATTTTGATGTGAATTGTATTTTGTGAAATGTGAATTTCAGCGCCAAAATACTGTAGTCCTCACTGTTAACCTCTTGTTGAACATTAAATCAAATTATTGTTACTGGGAAACCTCCATTACATTACAAAGCAGAGCCAAGATTCTCGGGTTTACAAGCTTCATGTGCAAATTACATACTGCTGCCGACAGCATGGGTGAGGCTCTAAGGACATTTGATATTCTAGAAGTTTATTTTATGAAGCCAAATTTAATCAGAATGTGGGTCACAAAAATGGATCATGATGTTAATGATCTACTTCATTGGAGTCCAAGTTCATTGAGTGAGTGAGAGTAATATTGTACAAGGTTTTTTTCCCAGAAATATTATTTTTCCTTACCTCCCTCAAGCAGTTCTGAATTGACCTTGGCAACAGAAACTAAAAACTCATTTAGGCCTGACAGATAAGAGCTATGCCCTTCCAGGTGCTAAGAGTATTGTTTGCTGGCTTAGAACACTAGATGGCAGAAATGCTCTTGTTAAGATTTGCCGATTTGTCAAGGAGAGCGGTTTTATTGACAGCAATGATGAGCTCACTTAATTAGTCACCCATACACATGAAAGCCACACAGGATGCTCTAATCGAAAGGGACATGTACTTTGCAGTCCATAGGGAACTAGTTTTTACAATATGAATGGCTTGGCCAAGGATGCTTTTTATGAGGCCTGCCTATTCATTTCAGTAATGGAGCAGAGTCATCTAGGGCTCTGCTGTCCATTCATTAATGGGGAGTGTTAGGAGAAAAAGGAAATCTGGATTTAAACCCTGACAGATCATTGTGTTTGCTACTGAAAATCTCTGCATATGCATTTTGGTACCCAAGAAAAGACTGAGAGAAAGAGCTTACTGCAATTTTTTCTCTCTTATGATTGAGAGGAATGATTTGCTTCATAGCAGAGAAACCTAATTAAAGAATGGACCTCAGAAATGATCTAATAACCAGAATCTTGTCCAAGTGGTACTCAATTGTGTTACTGTGCCTCAATATTATCTCTGGTACTTTTTTTGAAAAAGAAAAGTAAGTGTCTGGTTATTACTCTAGCCACACAGAGTCAGAATCCCTGGGATATCTATATTTGAAAAGGTATGTGGACGATTCTGAGGTGCAGAATTTTTACCCTTGAGTAACATTTTTAATTCGAGAATCAGAGTCAACCCTCCATATACTAAGTGCACTCAAAGGACCTAGTCTCCACAACAAACAGTTTTCTCTCAGCCTAATTGTAATGTGAATGTCTTCTCACTGGCCACTGGTTTGTATCAAAGACTCCTGGGATAAAGTGTAACAGTTGTATAGAATGTAAGTCATTAGCAGAATTTAGCTTTATAGATTCAAATAGTTTGATATATTTTTCACAAGTGATAATGACTTAAAGCACTGAATTTCTCAAGGTTGAGAAAGTATTTTGATCTTGAATTTTGAGAAATACGGGGCTGAGCAGAGTATGGCACTGACACCACTAGTCACCTGGAAGGCAACATATGAAGGGAAGGGGGTTGTTATCAGAAAAGTGATGGGCTCTTGATCAGGAATTTGGAGGATACTTAAAAAATGTCTTCGTGTGTTTTCCAACTCTACCATGGGCTGGCCAGGCTCTCTGTTGAGTGTGACAGAGCCCATTAAAAAGATATAATTTGAAGGACAGGAATGGAGAAGCTGCATCCAGTGGTTTCAATGGTACATTTAATCTCTGGGTGATCATAGAGCAAAAGTCAAATCTTCTCATGTTGAACATTCGCTTTTCTTTGTGTACAGGTTTTGGGGTTTTAGGAGTTGTTGGCAAGACTCTAAGACATTGAAATGAAAGGCTAAAAGTGAAAAGTTCTATCAATCAGTCAAATATGTGTGAGTCCAGTCTGCTTGCTTATACTTTTCTTGTCGAGTTGATCTGCTATTTTAGTGTTATGAAGGTACAGTTTAAATTGCCACTCAATTTAAGTAGATTGTGTCTAACACTAGTAACTTTGGTGAAAAAAATCAGTTGACCTTATTATTTGATGTCATGAAATACCAAAAACTTCCTTGATTTACTCAGCTTTTGCTTTTTAAGTATTGTATTGGCAAGGAAGCCCTAGCTAATCTGTTATGAAAAAATATCCAGAGAAATATCATTTTCCATTTTGGAGAAAAAAAACTTATTTATTAACTATGAATTAGCAAACTACTCATCTATTTATTCATTAAATTTTACCGGAATCTTTTTCTCTTAACAGCTGTAGTAGCATAGTCATTATTATAACTTCATGAAAAGTAAACACTGAATTCAACTAATACAATCAATATCTATGCCAGAATATATTTTGTATTCTTAGCTCAACCAATGTCATCAATACCTGCTTCAGAAAACAGTCTTGATCGACTTGCCAATATTTACGGTGATCTTGATGCAGTTCATGCATAATGGCTAGATTTCAGAAACAATAAAAGGGAGCATAAGATGTACGGGAAAGTTCCCTCACTGAAAGAAATATTCATGTTTTCACAGCAGCCTTTTTTTTTTTTTTTTTTTTAAGACAGAGTCTCGCTATGTCACCCAGGCTGGAGTGCGGTGACATGATCTCGGCTCACTGCAAGCTCCGCCTCCTGGGTTCACGCCATTCTCCTGCCTCAGCCTCCCAAGTAGCTGGGACTACAGGCGCCCGCCACCATGCCTGGCTAATTTTTTTTGTATTTTTAGTAGAGATGGGGTTTCATCGTGTTAGCCAGGATGGTATCGATATCCTGACCTCGTGATCCACCCACCTCTGCCTCCCAAAGTGCTGGGATTACAGGCTTGAGCCACCGCGCCTGGCATTCAGCAGCCTGACTCTTAAGTTTTGCATACTACTGCTATGCAGGGCATAGAATTGGAGTGAGTAATCCTCCTCATTCACTGATATTCTGATTCAAAATTTTGCTGAACCCTAAAGGAACATACATTTCCCAAGCTGTATTTTTGTATCACAGGCATATATAAAGACTGCAATTATTTCTCAAGGGGAACCTGTCATAAGTACTACATTGGAAGTTAGTCCAACATTTATAGCTTTAGCTTGGAGTTGCAATTGCTGGCAATGTGTAAACATATTTGCCATTAGTGTTGAATAATGCTCCCTCACAGTCACAGAAAACATTGTTCTGCATTTGTGCTTCTTAATCTTGTTGAATAAACATTGCAATGCAAGAAGGCTCATTGGCTAGTGTGGAAGTGGCAATGTGTTGCTTTTGAAAACTGGCCTGTAAATTTGTCAGGGGGAGCTGTTTTTATTAGTATGGTCACTGAAAGTTTAGAATCATCGGAGAGTAAGCAACCATTGGTAAACGAAGCAGATGATAAACCCTTATTTAACTCTCCATTTATTATTTGGTTACTGATTTGCCTGCTTGTACTAAAACAAAGATTTACTTTACTCAGGAAGGAAATAAATTTGTCTCTTTTTTATTTTTGTTAAGCAATCAGTTACGAATAAGGGACATCAGGTCAACATTTCATATATGATAATAATTGATTGGATAAGAGAGTTCTTTGCTTTAGACCTTCACCTTTCATTTCTCAGTGAAACGTGCTTTCAAAGACTGGCTGCCTGAAATAACACGTGATAAATGTACATTACTCTATGGTTTCTTCAGGTAGGTGTGCATGCTTCTTATCAAGTGTGCCAATGAGTCATTTTGTCAAGTGAGTAATTAAAATGTCAATGGAGTGGATGAATTCTGTGTAAATATTCAGCTCATCATGTAGCATCAGGTAATAGAATCGCCGTTTTGCTAGATTTGAACTATAGTGATTAGATCGATGGACACTTTGGAAGAGGAAAAAATCACTGACATCATTTGACATCATTCCACTTGGAAGTGGAAATTCTATGTAGGGAAGAGCTCTCTCATTCATTTCAGTCATCCTTAAATCATAGCATTATATGTCCTTGGAACTACTTTGTGTTCAATTTTGCAGTAAAATCAGATAGGTTTCGTGTCCTTTTAATTATCTTATGACTTGCAGGTAGCAGTTGCAAATTGATATCTTAATATTTACTGTTAGGGAAGTTTTGTTTACCCTGAATTCTTCTGGTCTGCAATTTTTTAAAAAAAGTTAATGGTCATTCCCAACACTTACAATTCATACATTTCTAATTAAGTCCATATTTTTGGTTTCTTTAAAATAATGAACAATATGACAACAGTGGCTCTGTGTTTATACAAACATAGATTGGAGTTAAATAGCAGCTGCCACATTTAGACAGAAGAAGAAAAGTTCCTTGGTCTGCCACATTCTCCTGTCTTTCTTAATTGTTACTCTGAGAGTGCTAGCTTCCATTTCTTATCATGCTTGCATTGTTGTATTTGTGATAGTAGAGCTAAAAGGGAAATAAAACATTTCCCATAAAAATTGCTTATCAGAAGTGAGAAAATGAAAGCCAGAGAGAGAGGGTCATATGTTTTCAGAAACAGTCATGAGATTTTCTTGTGAAATCTATTTTTTTCTAGATTTCTTCCATCTACTAATCTATAAGCAAAAATGTCCACATTCAAAACCCACTCCAGGCTGCTTTGCTCCATGTTTCAAACCTTCTTCCTCCTCCCATGTTTAGTGTGGAGACCACCGATATCTTGCTTTGTGGCACTGATACCTCATAGAGTCTCAGGGACACGATTGCTCTTTCTAACTTTAAGAAGTACTATTGACAACTGTCAAAGCTCTCTCAGTATGCTTAGTTTTCCTTTTGCTTAATTTTGTATATTTTCAAAGAAAATTTGTGCTTTTTCACCCTGACATAGAAGTTTACACCTGATTTTGTTTTACAAATTACAGAGTTGATAGACATAATAGGCAATCCTTTTGTGTGTGTGTGTGTGTGTGTGTGTGTGTGTGTACAGTACTTCATGATTCTTTACCTATCATTCCTGGTCTCTCTAGAAACTGTGTCATGATTATATAGATTCTGGAACCAATAAGACATAGACTTCTAATTCAAATGTTGCCGAAGTCCTGAGTTCAGGGAAGGAAGATGGGCAAAATTATAATCAAAGAGAAATGCTGCTTCTGTAATTTGTGAGAACTGTAATAGTACAAGGAGTGAGATTAAGATGTTACTTAAAGAGAAAAAAATCTGGTTAATATACTCCAAGTTCCAAAGAGAATATATACTGCCAGAGTAAAAATAATAGATGTAAGGGCATTTTCCATTATGCTGTGAACTTGGTCTGAAAAGACGGTGTAGAACTTGATCATATATACAGAAATTATCTGTCTATGCCAAGGACAGGTTTGGGGCTCTCTTACCAACATAGCATTCATATATGTAGTCTCATCTTCTTTCTTCTTCCCAAGCCTATCTCTGACTCTTGATCTTCCTGCTTTAATGGCAAGGTCAGAGATAACTAGAGAAGCAGCATCAGCAACTCTCAGGTCCATTTTTCATCACCAATGAAGTAGAATAAAGCATGTATAAAAGGGAGAAGGCATCCAAGTGAAACAGAGATGACCAGGTTTTTATCCTGTCTCTGCCTTACTTCTCAGGCTTCACGGAGCAAGTATCAGGTGAATATATCTTTATACACATGATATTTAACAACTTTGAAAGTTGTAAATCCCAGGGCAAGAGTCTAATCCATAGACAAACTCCTCCCCTCTGAGGATGAATTAAGTGCAACCACTGCAAAAACAACAACAACCCTAAGTTTAACATGTGTTTGTTTGTGTGTGTGTGTGTGTATATACACACCGATTATAAATTATATTGATATAAAGGATGTATAACACTCAATTTCTGAATAATAACAAAATATATGATAGTCTCCATTATAAACTCCTCATTGCCAGTTGATTCTTATGGAACATTTTCATTGATTTTTGCCCAACTCTTGTATCTGTAGTGAAACTATGGTTGTAATAGATGGATGAGTATAGTTCTGACATAAATGTTGGTGGTAATTCTTATTTACCTTAATGAGTAAGATGAAAAGGAAACAACAAGGATATAGACCCATACTTCACTAATGTGTCACGGAAGTGAGTGGCTTTCCCGAATCAAAGTATGATTTTTGAATATAGTACAACTACATTCTCAATGTTTTATGCTCTTTATAATGTAAGAGCTGCATGCACAACAAATTTTTAACTTCAATATGCAGTATTAACATCTTTTACATCTACAATTCTAGTCAGAAATAAATGACAGTCTGTGTGATAGTGCTTAGCACACAGCCTAGCAGATAGTAAGTACTAATTCAATGGTAGATATTCCTCCTCTTCTTTCCCCATGTCCTCAAAACCAGCTCACCAAACAGCATCATGAAACATGCACCAGGAAATAGCAAAGCCAATGTGTCAGTGTCTTAGTCTGTTTGCTGCCGCTATACCAGAATATCACAGACTGGGTACCATAACAAGGAGGAAAATTTATTTCTCACAGTTTTGGAGGCTGGGAAGGCCAGTACTGCATCTTGTGAGGGCCTTCATGCTGTGTTATCCCATGGTGGAAGACAAAGAAGAAAGTGAGACAGAGAGAGGCAATCAGTTCAAACTTGTCTTTTCATCAGAAACCCACTCCCTAGATGGTGGCTTTTCTTCATTCATGAGGGTGGAGTCCTTATAACCTAATCATCTCTTAAAGATCCCACCTCTTAATACTGTTACAATAGCAATTATATTTCAAAATAAGTTTTGGAGGAGACATTCAAACCATAGCAAGTAGGAAAAATAGTGGCTACTAATATTTACTAATCACTTGTTATGGGCTACTCACTTCTCACATGTAATTTATTTTAACATTTACAGTAATGCTATGAGGTAGGTACTATCAGTATATCAATCTACAGGTGGGCAAATTGAGGGCAGAGATATTAAGTAAATTTCTAAAGTTCATATGGCCAAAATATGCAAGAATAACTTCTCTGATTTTGTAACCCACAATTGTAGAAACTGTTTTATAAAGTTATAACATAAAATAATATTGAACAATTTGTAAAATATGAATTTTTAAAATAAGTTTATGTTCAAATATTGAAATTTAAATTCTAATAAAATAAGTCTCCTATCCCTTGTTGACACAGAAAAATATAATGTACCAGGATATGCACAGAAGACACTCTTTGCCCCCATTTTTTCTTAGTTGGCTCAGTCCCAGGCATTGGTGGTTTCTCTGGAGTCTGGCTTCCTCCTTCACAGCTTTAGTCAAGTGTGTTTCCCTTTAAAACCGATGTTGCTCCTTGGCACCAATTAATTACCTCTGAAATTGGAAAAAAATTCAACTCCAACTCTCATACATTTCATTTTTCCAAAATCTCAGGAGATAAAAACACATAAGAATGAAAGCACCAGATATTTTTTTGTTGTTGCAGTAACTTACTACTTAAGAAACCATTTTGTTATAGTATACCCAAGCCAAAGTATTAATCTCAGGACATAGCAGATATTTTGTTCTAGATCTTGTTGCTATAGATCATACCAAAATTTCATCTTGGAGAAAAATAAAATATAGAAAAATCAGAAGAAAGCAAAATTTACATAATATATATGTGTGTACATATATAATTTCTGTGTGTGTGTGTGGATATACATATATATACACACATGTATATATATGTTTGGTTATTATATGTGTATATATACATAAATACACATATATACATATATATACAACTACACACGTATATATGTTTACATATGTAGGTGGCCCTTTGTATTTTTGGATTCTGCATCCATGAATTCAATTATAGATGGAAAATAGTTGAGGAAAAAAATTGCATCTGTATTGAAAATGTATAGACTTTTTCTTGTTTGTATTCCCTAAGCAATACAGTATAACAACTATTTACATAGCATTTACATTGCATTCAGTATTATAAATAATCTAGAGAATATTTAAAGTATGTGGAAGGATGTGGGTAGGTAGGTTTTATGTAAATGCTAGGCTATTTTATATCATGAATTTGAGTATCCATGGATTTTGGTGTCCCTGGAACCAATCCTCCATGGATACAAAGAGATGACTGTATTTAATTGTGTGTATAATTTTGTATATATATGTGTATGTATATATGTGTGTGTGTAGATAGATCGATAGATTAGATAGATAGATAGATAGATAGATAGATAGATAGATCTTTCCAAATCTGTCAATTAAGTCTAGGACCTGTGAGTGAAATCTCAACTGAGAGAAGTCCTCCATCAGGAAGTTAATGATGACACAGTAGCTGTTATTCTTGTTGCAGAGTTGTGGGACCACCACCAATGCATATTAACTCATCTCTAAAAATGACATGTAAAACATTTTAATCTTTCAAAATCTGCTATAGTGCAACTGCAAATCCTCAAAATTTCCCTCATGTTGCCTTCTTTTTTGAGATGTTCATTAATATATGTAAAACCTATGTCCTTTCAATTTCCTCTCAGCCCCTCCTGGCATTTCTGGCATTCCAATGCTATATTAAGAGGACCTCCATCTAGGAATGAAGTTTTAATTCTACATTTCTGATAGGCACATCTTCAGAATGAGTTCAGAAGCTTTGTTGGTGTTGAGTCATGCTGTAGAATTACTTAAGACTTTGGTTTCTAACAAAGTACCCCTTACCCCATATTTAACTGATCTAGTTGTTTTCCTATTTTCTTTACTTAGAACACTATTCTTGGTTCCTTCTTTGATTTCATCTGATCTGCAAACATCTTCATTATTTAAAACCTGGAGCATACGAACAGTGCTCTATAAAATCAATGAAAATTATAAGCAGATCATTTTTCAAGAGAGAGCAAGACCTCAGAACTATTCTGAACACTTTAACCTCTGGAAAGTGCACCTGAAGGGAGAATGTGCCCATTTGCACTTACACATTAACTCCTGTTAAATCTCCACTTCCTGGAACTGTGATTCAATGACCTGCCCTATCCATTATATGAGAGCAAAGAAAAGCCAAGGGAGGAGGATAGAGAGGAGCCATCAACTTTCCCTGATTTTCACACTAGATAGCACAGTTGTTAAAATCATACATCAATCAAGCACCCACACTACCTTTCAATAAACTGTTTCCCTAATATCTCACTTCTTGGGCATTCCCCTTCTCATCTCCACCTCTAGAGAATAATACCTTCTCTCTAAAAGTAAAGAAAATTAACCCCTACCACATCTTTGCCTCAGATTATCTTGCAATCTTGTGAACCAAAGTAGTGTAGTGATTAAAGGCACACACTTTCTGCTCATAATCTGGCTCTGCCACTTAATAGTCATACAAATTTGTTCAAGCCTCCATTTCCTTTTGGGAAGATTAGAGATATTTGTTAATAAATGTAGCCAGCTCATAGAATTTCCATGGGAATGAAATGGGATACTGAAGCTCCTAGCATAGTATCTGCCCAAAGCGGGGAATTAAATGGATGCTATGTATCTCCTTTCTCTTCTCCTCCTTTTCCTCTTACTTCATAATATTTGTCTTTGTTGTCATATGTACACATTTATTTTCTTGTCTTCATCTTTAGAAGCATTACGATTTCTGCATGAGGCAAAGTAGTGGGAAGCAAGAGGATTCAAAGAAAGAAATGTGTGTGTGTGTTTGGGGTCGGGGGAGAATGCTCAGAAAATGCAGGAAAGTTTGATCATACGAATAATCAATAATTCTTACCGTTGTTGGAGTATTTACTATATTGTAATTACTGGTGAGGTCCTTATATGCATTATTAGTATTTGATTCTCAAAACCTTTTAGGATAGGTAACATTACCTTTAATTGCAAAGAGGATAACTAAATCCCAGAAAAAATGAGCACAGATGGACATCTATGAAATGTTGAGTGATAAATAAAGCCAGTCTCGCTGTGTCAACATTTATCCTCTTTATATACCTCGACTCTATAAAAAGAATAAAAGAACAAATGGAAAGAGGCAGGGAAAAGGAGAGTTCGTACGAAAAGAGAAGAATGAAGAAGAGGAGAGGCTGGAGTTAGAGGAAGATGGTCAAAGAGAACCCCCTAGTGATCACTCCCCTGCAGGAACATCAAATTGAATAACTATCCATGCAAGAAAGAACCTTTATAAGAACTAAAAAATCAGGTAAGAGATCACAGTTTCTGGTTGTAATGTAACAGGATGGAAACGTGAATGGAAGAGGGTAGGAAAGAGTCTCAATTGCCTACACCACCTCTCCCCCAACAGGCAGTGCAGCCCAAAGAGGAAATCTGTGCACTCAAGAAAGGGAGAGCAAAGTGACTGTGGGATTTTGTATTAGAACTCAGCCCCACCCTGTCACAGTGGAACACAGCACTAAAAAGAATCCTGCCATTGCCCATAGGGAAAGCATTTAGATCACCCCTGGGCCAGAGGGGAGTCTGCCATTCCTGGAGGAGAAACCCAATTTCCAGCCTTCCTAACTACTGGCTCCCTAAAGTGGCCTTGGGACCTGAATAAATTTCAATGGCAGCCAGGCATAGCAACTGCTGTTCTTAGGAAAGCCCTGGTGCTGCACTGGTCTAGAAGGCTGTGGTCTCAGAGTGTGACCCAGTGTGACATCAGCTGTGGCAGCCACAGGAGTGCCTGCATCACTCCTCCCCCAACTCCAGGCAATACAGTGCAGAAAAACTCCTTCCTAAGGGAAGGAGAGGGAAGGAGAACAAAGAGTAGAGGAGACTTTGTCTTGTAACCGGGTACCAGCCCAGCTACAGTAAAACGAAGCACGAGGCAGGATCCTAAAGCCCCTGATTTCAGGTTATTACTCCAGGATAACACTTCTAGATGTACCCTGGACCAAAAGGAAATCTTCTGCCCTGGCAGAGCAGACACAAGGACCCCCCCATCCTGCAAACTTCAACATCTCTGACTAAAAGTGGCCTCAGGCCTTGAATAAACATCAGTGTCAGGCAGAAACAATCATGGGCTTTGGTGAGCATTGTGCTGGTCTGAGAGGCCATAGGCTTTGAGTACAACCCAGCATAGTGCCAGCTGCGGTGGCTATGAGAGTGCCTACGTCATCCCTCCTCCAACAGCAGGAAGCCTAGCATACACATACACATACACACACACACACACACACACACCTTTCACGTGAGAGAAAGAGAAGTAAAGGACGTTGCCTGAGAACACAGATAATTCTCCCTTATCTTTCCCAAGTCCATCAGGGCTGGTATCTAGAAATAACCAGTATCACACTGTAGGCTTAGAGAGCCCTCTAGTACTGAAATGGGTGCAGATACCATGGGCTTAGGTAAGTCAATGCTCAATCTCTTTTGACTTTTTGGAAGGCCCTCTGAAGAAGGATGAATACACACAAAATCAGACAGTGAAGACTGAAATAAATACCGAACTCCTAAATGCCCAGACATCCACAAATATTCACAAGCATAAAGAACATTCAGGGAAACATGACCTCAGAAAATGAACTAAATAGGGTACCAGTGACCAACCCTGAAATAGTGGAGATATATGAATGCTCAGACAAGCAATTGAAAATAATTATTTTAGGGAAATTTAACAAATGTTCAGCAAACACAAGAGAAGAAATTAAGGAATGCATCAGAGAAATTCAACAAAAATATTGAGGTAATAAAAAAAATTCTGGAGCTGTAAAATTCAACTGATGAACTGAAAAATGCATCAGGTTGTCTCAAAAGCAGAATTGATCAAGCAGAAGAAATAATTAGCTTGAAGACAGGCTGAAAATACACAAAGGAGAGAAAAGAAAAAAAAAAGTACACTTACAAGATCTAGAAAGTAACCACATAAGGGCAAATCTAACAATAATTGACCTTAAAGAGGAAGTAAAGGAATAGATCAAGACAGAAAGATTCTTCAAAAAATAATAGCAGATAACTTGTCAAACCTAGAGGAAAGTAAGAATAACCAGGTACAAGAAGGTCAACAAACATCAAGAAGACTCAACCCAAATAAGATACGACAAGGAATATAATAATCAAACTCTCAAAGGTCAAGGGCAAAGAAAGTACCCTAAAAGCAGCAAGAGAAAATAAGTAAATAATGTATAATGAAGCTATGATACATCTGGCAGTAAACTTCTTGGCAAAAGTTTATAAGGCCAGGAGGGAGTGGAATGACACACTAAAAGTGGTAAAGAAAAATAATAACTTTGAACCTAAAATACTGTACTCCAAAAAGCTATCTTTCAAACACGTGAGAGAAATACTTTCCTAGACAAATGAAAGTGAATGGAATTCATCATTACCAGACTTGTCTTACAAACAATACTACAGGAGACTCTTTGATCTGAAATAAAAGGATGCTGACATGCAACAGGAAATCATCTGAAAGAATAAAACTCATTGATAGAAGTAAGTACACAGACAGATTAAGAATACTCTAATGCTGTAATTGTGGTATATAAACCACTCATATTTTTAGTATGAAGACTAAAAGACAAATACATCAAAATAATAATTACAACACATTTTAAAAGACCATAGTAAAAAAATATAAATTCAAATAGTAAAATGTCAAAAAATAGGGAAATGGGTTAAAGTACAGAGGATTCTTTTTTACAATTTTTTCTTTGTTTCTTTTCTTTGTAATCAAAGTTGAGTTGTCACCAATTTAAGTTAACTTGTTATATCTATAAAATGTTTCTTGTAAGACTCATGGAAACCGCAAAGCAAAAACCTGTAATAGAAAACTATGTGAAAAAGAAAAAGAAAGGAATTAAAACATCCTCTCAAAGAAAATCACTTATCCACAAAGGAAGAGTGTAAGAAAGGAAGAAAATAAGAGAAGACTTACAAAACAACCAGAAAACAAATAACAAAATAGCAGTTGCAAATTCTTACCTATCAATCATATTGACTGTAAATGAGACAAAATCTATATGCTGCCACAAGAAACTCGCTTCACCTGTAAAGGCACACATAGACTGAAAGTGAAGGATGGTAAAATGTATTCTATTCAAGTGGAAATCAAAAAAGAGCAGGAGTAGCTATAATTAAATCAGATAAAATAGACTTCAAGTCAAAAACTGTAAAAAGGGACAAAGAAGGTCATTATATAATAATGCAATGGTCAATTCAACAAGAGCATATTATTGTAAATATATACCCAACCCACAATGGAGTACCCAAATATATAAAGCAAATATTAAAAGATATAAAGGGAGACTTAGACTACAATACGATAATAATAGGGGACTAAAACACCCCACTATCAAAAATTGACCGATCATTCAGACAGAAAATGAACAAAGAAACATTGGAATTTATGTGACCAAATAGACTTACCTGATATTTACAAAGCATTTTATCCAACTGGTGCAGAATACACAATCTTCCCATCAGCACATGGAATATTACCCAGGGTAGACCATATCCTGGTTATGGTCTATTTAGTCCTCAAAGCAAGTTTCAACAAATTTAAAAAATGAAATCATATCAGTTCTTTTTTTCTGAGTATGATAGAATAAAACTAGAAATCAATAACGAGACACTTTGGAAAGTATGCTAATATGTGGAAATTAAACAACATTCTTTTGAAAAAACTATGGGTCAATATTAAGAAAACAAAACTTGTCTGAAGCAAATGAAAATGGAAATACAACATATCAAAACCTATGGGATACAATAAAAGCAGTACTAAGAGGGAAGTTTATAACAATAAACACCTACATCCAAAAAGTAAAGACTTCAAATAAACAACCTAATACTGAGTCTTAAAGAACTAGAGAAGCAAGAACACAGCAAACTCAAAATAGTAGAAGAAAGAAATAGTAAAGATTAGAGTGGAAATAAATGACATTAAGACTAAAATTATACAAAATTAACAACAAAATTAAAAGCTGTTTTTTGAAAAGATAAACAAAATTGATAACCTTTTGGTTAGACTTGAAAAAGGCGAGAAGGCTCATATAAGTAAAATCAGAGAAGGATTTTTGTAGACTATTATTAACAATTGTATGCCAATAAACTGGAAAACCTTGAAGAAATAAGTAAGTTCCTAGACACATACAACATACAATGGTTGAACCATGAAAAATAAAAGACCTGAACAGAACAATAATGACAAATGGGATAGAAGCAATAATAAAAAGTCTATCATCAAAGAAAAACTCAGGACCTGATTGCTTTACTGATGAATTATATAAAACATTTAAAGAAGTACTAATAGTAATTCTACTCAAACTCTTTTTAAAAATTAAAAAGTAGGACATACATCAGAATGCATTCTGTGAGGTCATAATTAATCTAATGCCAAAACCAGACAAAGATACACACAAAAAAGAAAACCATGGAACAATATCCCTGATGAACGTAGATGTAAAAATTCTTGACAAAATACTGGCAAGCCAAATTCAGCTACACTTAAAAAGGTCATTTATAATGAAAAAAATGAGATTTATCTCTGGGATGCAAGGATGGTTCAACATACACAAATCAATAAATATCATATATCTCATTAATGGAATAAAGGACAAAAACCATATGATCATTTCAATAGATGCTAAAAAAGCATTCAAGAGCTAGGCGCAGTGGCTCATGCCTGTAATCCCAGTGTTCTGAGAGTCCGAGGTGGGTAGAACACTTGAGGTCTGGAGTTTGAGACCAGCTTGGCCAACATGGTGAAAACCCATCTCTACTAAAAAAAAATACAATAGTTAACCAGGTATAATGGCACAGGCCTGTAATACCAACTACTTGGGAGCCTGAGGCAGGAGAATCACTTGAACCCGGGAGGTGGAGTTAGCAGTGAATCAAGATTGTGCCACTACACTGCAGCCTGGACGGCAGAGTGAGTCCCTGTAAAAGGAAAAAAAAAAAAAAAAAAAAAAAGGAACAGCAGCAGCATTTAATAAAATTTCACATTTTCATGATAAATAATCTCAACAAAGTAGTTATAGAAGGAACATACTGCCAAACAGTAAAAGCCATAGGCCGTATATAATAAAACCACAGCCAACATCATACTGAGGGGGGGAAAATGGAAAGCTTTTCCTCTAAGATCTTGAACAAGACAAAGATGCTCACTTTCACCAACTTTATGCAATGCAGTACTGGAATCCTAACCAGAGCAATTAGGCAAGAGAAAGAAGGAAAGGGTATCAAAATTGGAAAGGAAGAAATCAAATTGTTCTTGTTTGAAGATGACATGATCTTGTATTTAGAAACACCTAAAAACTCTGTCAAAAATCTGTTAGAACTGATAAATGAATTCAGTGTGAAGTCACAGAATACAAAATCAACATGCAAATTCAGTAGCATTTTTATATAACAAAGCAAATAATCCGAAAGAGAAATCAAGAAACCAATGCCATTTGCAATAGCTACAAAAAGTAAAATAAAGTAACTAACAATAAACTTAACCAAAGAAGTGAAAGACCTCTACAATGAAAACTGTAATATATTGATGAAATAAATTGAAGATGACATTTAAAAAATGGAAACATCTTACATGTTTCTGGATTGGAAGAATTAATTTTGCTAACATGACCATACTGCTTGAAGAAATTTACAGATTCAAAAAAATCCCTATCAACCAATGATGTTCTTCACAGAAATAGGAAAAAAAAATTCTAAAATTTGTATGAAACCACAGATTCCAAATAGTCAAAGAAATCCTGAGCAAAAAGAATAAAGCTGGAGGCATCAACATTACCTGACTCCAAAATATACTACAAAGCTATAGTAACCAAAACAGCATGGTGCTGGCATAAAAACAGACACATAGACCAATTAAACAGAATAGAGAACCCAGAAATAAATTCATACATTTTCAGAGGACTCATTTTCAATAAAAGTGCCAAGAACATACATTAAGAAAAAGATAGTCTCTTCACTTAATGTTCTTGGGAAAATAGGATAACCACATGTAAAACAATAAAAGTAGATCCCTATCTCTCGTCATATACTAAAATCAAGTTGAAATGGATTAAAGACTTAAATGTAACACCTGAAACTATGAAATTATTACAAGAAAACACTAGGGAAACACCTCAGGACATTGCTTTGGGTAAACATATTGTAAGTAATCCTCAAAAGCATAGGTAACCAAAGCAAAAATTGACAAATAGGATTATTTCAAGGTAAAAAAACTTCTGCGGAGCACAGGAAAAAATCAACAGAGTGCAGGGACAACCTATAGAATGGGAGAAAATATTTCAAACTATCCATCTGACAAGGGATTAGTAACCAGAACATATAATAAGCTCAAACAATTCAATAGCAAAAAACAAATAATTCAATTAAAAATTGGCAAAATATTTGAATAGACATTTTTTAAAACAAGACAAATGGTGCAGAGGTATATGAAAAAATAATCAACATAACTAATTATCAGGGGAATGCAATTCAAAAACACAATAAACTATTCTCTCACTCCAGTTAAATTTTATTCAAAGGACATACAATAATGAATGCTGGCAAGGATGCAGAGAAGGTGGAAAGTTTATACACTGTTGGTGGAAATGTAAATTAGTACAGCCGCTATGAAAAACAGCATGGAGGGTCCTCAAAAAAACTAAAACCAGAACTACCATATGGTTCACCAATCCCATTACTAGGTATATATGCAAAGGAAAGAAAATAGATGTATTAAAGACATATCTGCACTCCCATGTTTATCACAGCACTATTCACAATAGCTAAGATATGGAATCAACCTAAGGGTTTATCAACAAATGGCTGGGTAAATAAAATATTTACATATATCATATATATATACACACATATATATATATATGAATCCTATTTGGCCATAAAAAGATTAAAATCATGTAAATTGTAGCAACACGGATGGAACTAAAGGTCATTATGTTAAGCGAAATAAGCTAGGCATAGAAGGACAAATATTGCATGTTCTCACTTATATGAGGGGGCTATACAAATTGACATCATGGAGGTTGTGAATAGAATGGTGGTTGCCAGAGGCTGGGAAGGGTAATTATGAGGGCAAATAAAGAAGGGTTTATTAATAGATATAAAAATACAATTAGATAGAAGGCACAAGGTCTAGTATGGATAGCATAATAGGAGGGCTGTAGTAAAAAATAAGTTGTTGTATATTTCAAAATAGCTAGAAGAGATTTGGAATTTTCCCAACACAAATAAATGATACAAGTTTGGAATAATGAATATTTCAATTATCCAAATTTGATCATTACATATTGAATGCTTGTATCAAAATGTTACATGTACCTCCATAAATATGCACAACTATTGTAAACAAGAATATGGAGATAAAGAATAAAAGCAGTGCTGAATCTTCTAACTGTCATGTAACACATTTGAACATGAATAGAGGGCACATAATTTAATCCTAAAGAAAGATTGTATGTAGCATTTTCAAGATTCAGGAAAATATTTATAGGCCTTGGGTTAGGAATGGAGAGGTTGGTGGTATAAATGAGTGAGACATATAAGTGAGTTGGGGACTGTGAGGTGGCAGGTGTTGGAGACTTCTTCAATTTCTATCTGGCAGGTGCTACTAAGGAAACATGTAACGGGAAAACTAATGCTAGCTGTTTGTTCTTACAGAAATTCATCCAAGATTTAAGATAAGAGAAGGGAGAAGCAATTAGGTAAAGAATTAATAGTGCTTTGTAAAGGAAACCTTTATATGCACCTCAGGTAGTATAGATAGCTGTGCCTTGCTGTATATTTGTCTGTTTTCTTATCTTTCTAAGTTTGAATTTTCATGCTCACACAAAAATAAGCTATTTATGAAAATTAGCCATAACCAGGAGATTTCCAGAATATTTTGAATTTCTGACTTTGTGACATGACATTGCTTCTTACTTGTTTCTTCTTTGGGCTCTTGTATGTGCAAAAAATGTGACCAGTGAAATGTGACCTTCTTGGATCCTGGACTGACCCTTGCAGATAACTATCGAGTGAGGACACTGTTATAAATGATACTAGAGAGTGACCAGCATACCTCCCATAGAGTCCTGGTTTTCTTCCACTCTCATTGCTACATTTTTTGTGTCTCTCTCAAAATTGATAGTGAGATGCCAGGGCATAGGAATATCTTATTTGTTCCTTCATTCTTTATATATATATAAAATATTATGTGTGTGCTTACTGATTTATTATTAAAAATCAAGAAAATCAGTTGCAGAATTTGCATTGTTTGACTGTTTATTTCCCTTTCTTTCTGTTTAATATAATTATATTTCAGGCATTTTTTGTTTACTCCACAACGTAGTTACTTTTTTCCTCTTTGAGAAGAATTTTCTATCATATTGTAATTTAAATGTCGTGTTAAGAAGCAAAACCCTTTCAATTTTATCTTATAGCATTCAGGATGATGTGATCTTTCTATGTAAAATCCATGCTGGTGTTTTGCAAGCTGTTATCAGCCAAGATCTAGAGTCAAAAGTAAGGGGATAAAAAAAATCTCTTAGATATTATGACAGAATTGAAGTGATGATAATGTTCATATACCATGAAAGTAATGTAATACCTTCTTCTCCATGCAGATTTCCTGATGTTATCCTTGTATTAGGAGGAGATGTATTTTTACCTCCTGTCACTCAATCCTTCAGATGTCTTTCAATCAGAAGGAAATATCAGTTAAATTGAGATCATAGAGCAGGATATTTATTTAATTGCTTTCTTATCACTGAATGTGGCTGGTGCTTTCTAATGTAGTTAGAAGCAATGGTATAAACTATATACCTCAAAGGAATACTTAATTTAGCATTTCAGAAATTCTGCTGTCTTGTCCTGTTGGCTGAGTGAAATATATATATATATCTCTCTCCATGTTTTGCATTTGATTCCAGGGGAAAATGTGTGCTTTTAAGAATTCTATGCATTTTTTATAGTACACACTTTCCAGTTATGTGATTCTGATTATATGGAGGCTGCATTTTTTACATTGTTTTGAGCTATTTTACAACTCTTCAAGTTTTAGATGGGAATGTAAATAATTGTTGCCTATAGTAAAGCAAATAACCTGGTTCAATGGAGGGACAACCTGACTCTCTCTGTGGAAGAGAACATTTTGCATCTGTCTGTAAATGCATGCCAATATTCCTGGCTTATAAATGTCCCTATCTTTGGATTTACCTTTGAAATGGATTTCTCATTTAATAATGAATCCAATTAAATCACTGGCATGTGTTCTTTTTTATCTATATGAGAATCACAATTTATCCTTAAAAAAACTTCTTTGTTAGCAATCCCAGTATCTCAACAATGGAGCTAGAGAAGCAATCTCTTTCCTTTTCACTGTATTCCATTTCATTCACTAACATGTAGAAACAAGTAGTAACTCATTTTGCCTTTGTCCTGAGGGCTATGGTACCACAATACATTTTAAGTGAAGGGTACCAAAGGTTGTCTAGGTAACTCTCCAAAAATCATTTGTAGCACATTAAACAAATAATGGTAGCAATGAATGTGGCCAAAGATGGACTATTTGGTAGAGTTTAGGCCTTGCAGATTAAGGTAGATATTTCAGGTATTAAACAAATTCACTGATGAACATGGCATAAATTAGGAGGTTGATTTCTGTAAGTAGCTTTATAATTTTACGAGTTTCAAAGTAAAATCAGCGACTTTATTTGCTGGAAGTTTCTTTATTGCTGTTGAATGCAAAAGATCAATTATGAATAGGATTCTCCTTTATGACAGAGCTCTATTAGTTTATTTCAAAGAGAGTTAATGCAATTATAAACTATTCTTGTAAGCACCATTTCTTTAATGCCAGTTAAAGTTATTATTACCTGGACAAAGATCAGGGCCTTTTAAAAGTGTTCAAAATAGTAATATCTAAAGGAGAAATACTGATGAATTTTTAAATATCTCCATTCATTTACTTTTTTTCCAGGAGAGGAGCCAGAGCCTTGAGGGATTTAAAATCATTCTTTTGGATTTCCTAATAAAATGGCATATCTGTGTATGTCTGTGTTGTCTGTGATTTGGCAAACTTTTCCCACAGGAAACAAAGAAGAAAGTCAGAGCTAGTTTATATTCTGAATTTTAATATTCAAGACCATGCTTAGAAACATTTTTTGTTCTGGTAGAACTCCTGGGAAAAGCTTTCTAAGTATATTTTTTTGCTTTCTATTTTATTTACTTATTTTTTTCTTTATTTCTTCTTTAAAAAAAAAAAAAAAAAACGGGACACATATACAGAACGTGCAGGTTTGTTACATAAGTATATGTGTGCCGTGGTGATTTGCTGCACCTATTGACCCGTCCTCTAAGTTCCCACTCCTAACCCCCCATCCCCCAACAGACCCTGGTGTGTGTTGTTCCCCTCTCTGTGTCCATGTGTTCTCATTGTTCAACTCCCACTTATGAGCAAGAACATGCAGTGTTTGGTTTTCTGTTCCTGTTTTAGTTTGTTGAGGAAGATGGCTTCCAGCTACATCCATGTCCTTGCAAAGAACATGATCTCATTCCTTTTAATGGCTGCATAGTATTCCATGGTTTATATGTACCATATTTACTTTATCCAGCCTATCACTGATGGGCATTTGGGTTGGTTCCAAGTCTCTGTTATGGTAAATAGAGCTGCAATAAACATACATGTGCATGTGTCTTTATAGTAGAGTGATTTATAATCCTTCGGGTATATACCCAGTAATGGAATTGCTGGGTCAAATGGTATTTCTGGTTCTAGATCCTTGAGGAATCACCACACTGTCTTCCACAATGGTTGAACTAATTTACATTCCCACCAGCAGTGTAAAAGTGTTCCTATTTCTCCACAGCCTCGCCAGCATCTATTGTTTCCTGACTTTAATAATGTGCCATTCTGACTGGTGTGAGATGGTATCTCACTGTGGTTTTGATTTGTACTTCTCTGATGATTAGTGATGTTGAACTTTTTTTCCTATGTTTCTTGGCCACATAAATGTCTTTTTTTGAGAAGTGTCTGTTCATATCCTTCACCCACTTTTTGATGGGATTTTTTTTTTTCTTGTAAATATGTTTAAGTTACTTGTGAATTCTGGATATTAGACCTTTGTCAGATGGGTAGATTGCAAAAATTTTCTCCCATTCTGTAGGTTGCATGTTCACTCTGATTATAGTTTCTTTTGCTGTGCAGAAGCTCTTTAGTTTAATTAGATCCCATTTGTAAATTTTGGCTTTTGTTGCAATTGATTTTAGCATTTTTGTCATGAAGTCTTTGCCCATGCCTATGTCTTGAATGGTATTGTCTAGGTGTTTTTCTAGGGTTTTTATGGTTTTGGATTTTACATTTAAGTCTTTAATCCATCTTGTGTTAAATTTTGCATAAGGTGTAAGGAAGAGGTCCAGTTTCAGTTTTCTGCATATGGCTATCCAGTTTTCTCAGCACCCTTTATTAAATAGGAGATCCTTTCCCCATTGCTTGTTTTTGTCAGGTTTGTTGAAGACCACATGGTCAGAGATATGTGGTGTTACTCATGAGGTCCCTGTTCTGCTCCATTGGTCTATGTGTTTGTTTTGGTACCAGTAACATGCTGTTTTGGTTACTGTAGCCTTGGTTAAAAGGGGTCTTCTTTGATTCCATATGAAATTTAAAATAGGATTTTTTTTTAAGATCCTTAATATTTATTTGTTTGAATTGAATATGGCTCAGGGAGATGGAGACTGGGACTTACTCAGTTACTGCAGGCTGACTGCTGTTGTTTTCTTCTGTGTACCTAGTTGCCCCAAAGAAAGGGGGCAGCCTGGACACTTGCAGAGACATTCTGGGCTGCCATATCATGAGGGTGAGACTTTCTTAATCCTTAATCATCTTCATTTCATTTCCCAAATTTTCACATGCTTAGATGCCTGAATAAGGGCAAGGTTTGACATGCTGGAGATACCAACATGGCTAAGACTCTTATCTGTCCTTGAGGATCTCATGGTCAAGCAGGAAGCAGACAGACGGGTTCATTTTCTATGAATGGTTCAGCAGGACTAGCTCAAGATAGGACAACCAGGGGAAGAATAGAAAGGGAGACCACCAGATGGAAAAGGACTATAGGAGGGTCCTCTTTTCCAATTTATCCTGAGCTTGGCTCAGAAACTCTTAGGTCCTGCCCATCTGAACCTCCAGAACTCCATCCAAGTGGGAGGGTGGAATAGGGCAGAAATGCAGCTGGTCCCCTTCAGCTTTCTTGGGGAGCATTCTTTTGGGAAAGTCACTTTCCCTTTCCAGAAGTCCCCCATGGCCATTTCACTACATTAATCCTTAGGCTTCCTGGCCCTAAGGTCTGCTGTGATTCTGTTGAAGGCCAATTGTCCCTCTCCTCAACACTTGAACTAGAATTCTTTATTATTATTATTATTAATTATTACTATTATTATTATTATTATGCTTTAAGTTCTAGGGTACATGTGCACAACATGCAGGTTTGTTACGTATGTATACATGTGCCAAGTTGGTGTGCTGCACCCATCAACTCGTCATTTATATTAGGTATATCTCCTAATGCTATCCCTCCTCCCTTCCCCCTCCCCACAATAGGCCCCAGTGTGTGATGTTCCCTTTCCTGTGTCCAGGTGATCTCATTGTTCAGTTCCCACCTATGAGTGGGAACATGCGGTGTTTGGTTTTCTGTTCTTGCAATAGTTTGCTGAGAATGATGGTGTCCAGCTTCATATATGTCCCTGCAAAGAACATTAACTCATTCTTTTTTATGGCTGCATAGTATTCCATAGTGTATATGTGCCACATTTTCTTAATCCAGTCTGTCACCGATGGACATTTGGGTTGATTCCAAGTCTTTGCTATTGTGAATAGTGCTGCAATAAACATACGTGTGCATGTGTCTTTATAGTAGCATGATTTATAATCCGTTGGGTATATACCCAGTAATGGAATTGCTAGGTCAAATGCTATTTCTAGTTCTAGATCCTTGAGGAATCGCCACACTGTTTTCCACAATGGTTAAACTAATTTACACTCCCACCAACAGTGTAAAAGTGTTCCTATTTCTCCACATCCTCTCCAACATCTGTTCTTTCCTGACTTTTTAATGATTGCCATTCTAACTAGTGTGAGATGGTATCTCATTGTGGTTTTGATTTGCATTTCTCTGATGGCGAGTGATGATGAGCATTTTCTCATGTGTCTGTTGGCTGCATAAATGTCTTCTTTTGAGAAGTGTCTATTCATATCCTTTGTCCACTTTTCGATGGGGTTGTTTGTTTTTCTCTTGTAAATTTGTTTGAGTTCTTTGTAGATTCTGGATATTAACCCTTGTAGATTCTGGATATTAACCCAATATAAGATGGGTAGATTGCAAAATTTTTCTCCCATTCTGTAGGTTGCCTGTTCACTTTGATGGTAGTTTCTTTTGCTGTGCAGAAGCTCTTTAGTTTAATTAGATCCCATTTGTAAATTTTGGCTGAAAATTTAAATTTAAAATTTAAAACTGATGCAGCTTCTTCATAGCATTGATGGTCTTTACAATTTGGCATGTTTTTGCAGTGGCTGGTACCAGTTGTTTCTTTCCATGTTTAGTGCTTCCTTCAGGATCTCTTGTAAGGCAGGCCTAGTGGTGACAAAATCTCTCAATATTTGCTTGTCTGTAAAGGATTTTATTTCTCCTTCACTTACAAAGGTTAGTTTGGCTGGATATTAAATTCTCTGTTGAAAATTATTTTCTTTAAGAAAGTTGAATATTGGCCCCACTCTCTTCTGGCTTGTAGGATTTCTGCTGAGACATCTGCTGTTAATCTGAGGGGCTTCCCTTTGTGTGTAACCTGACCTTTCTCTCTGACTGCCCTTAACATTTTTTCCTTCATTTCAACCTTGGTTAATATGACAATTATGTGTCTTGGGGTTGCTCTTCTCGAGGAGTATCTTTGTGGTGTCTCTGTATTTCCTGAATTTGAATGTTTGCCTGCCTTGCTAGGTTCGGGAAGTTCTCCTAGATAATATCCTGAAGAGTGTTTTCCAACTTGGTTCCATTCTCCCCATCACGTTCAGGTAAACCTATCAAATGTAGATTTGGTCTTTTCACATAGTCCCATATTCCTTGGAGGGTTTGTTCATTTCTTTTTATTCTTTTTTTCTCTAACCTTGTCTTCTCACTTTATTTCATTAATTTGATCTTCAATCACTGATACCCTTTCTTCCACTTGATCGAATAGGCTATTGAAGCTTATACATGCGTCATGAAGTTCTTGTGTCATGGTTTTCAGCTCCATCAGGTCATTTAAGGTCTTCTCTTCACTGTTTATTCTAGTTAGCCATTCATCTAACCTTTTTCAAAGGTTTTTGCTTCTTTGTGATGAATTCGAACGTGCTCCTTTAGCTCGGGGAATTTGTTATTACTGACCTTCTGAAGCCTGCTTCTGTCAACTTCGTCAAAGTCATTCTCCGTTCAACTTTGTTCCATTGCTGGCAAGGAGCTGGGATCCTTTGAAGAAGAGGCACTCTGGTTTTTAAAATTTTCAGCTTTTCTGCTCTGGTTTCTCCCCACCTTTGTGGTTTTATCTGCCTTTGGTCTTTGATGTTGGTGACCTACAGATGGGGTTTTGGTGTAGATGTCCTTTTTGTTGATGTGGATGCTATTCTCTTATGTTTGTTAGTTTTCCTTTTAACAGTCAGGTCCCTCAGCTGCACGTCTGTTGGAGTTTGCTGGAGGTTCACTCCAGACCTTGTTTGCCTGGGTATCACCAGCAGAGGCTGCAGAACAGCAAATATTGCAGAACAGCAAATATTGCTGCCTGATCCTTCCTCTAGAAGCTTCGTCCCAGGGTGCACCCGCCTATATGAGGTGTCTGTCGGCCCCTACTGGCAGATGCCTCCCAGTTAGACTATACAGGCATCAGGGACCCACTTGAGGAGGCAGTCTGTCTGTTCTCAGAGCTCAAACGCCATGCTGGGAGAACCACTGCTCTTTTCATAGCTGTCAGACAGGGACATTTAAATCTGCAGAAGTTTCTGCTGCCTTTTTTTCAGCTATGCCCTGCCTGCAGAGGTGAAGTCTATAGAGGCAGTAGGCCTTGCTGAGCTGTGGTGGGCTCCACCCAGTTTATGCTTCCCAGCTGCTTTGTTTACCTACTCAGCCTCAGCAATGGCAAATGCCTCTCTCCCAGCCATGCTGCCACCTCACAGTTTAATCTCAGACTGCTGCACTTGTAATGAGCAAGGCTCCATGGGTGTGGAACCCTCCGAGCCAGGCATGGGAGAGAATCTCCTTGTCTTCTGATTGCTAAGATCTTGGGGAAAGCACAGTATTTGGGCAGGAGTGTCCCTGTTTTCCAGGTACACTCTGTCATGGCTTCCCTTGGCTAGGAAAGGGAAGTCCCCTGACCCCTTGCACTTCCTGGGTGAGGTGACACCCTGCCCTGCTTTGGCATGCCCTCCATGGGCTGCACCCACTGTCCAACTAGTCCCAATGAGATGAACCAGGTACCACAGTTGGAAATGCAGAAATCACCTGTATTCTGCATTGATCACGCTGGGAGCTGCAGACTGGAGCTGTTCCTATTCGGCCATCTTGGAACCCACCTCCTAAAAAAGTTTTTTCTAATTCTGTGAAAAATGTCAATGGTAGTTTGATGGGAATACTATTGAATATCAAATTACTTTGGGTGTTGTAGCCATTTTTACAATATTGATTCTTCCTATCCATGAGGATGGAATGTTTTTTCATTTGTTTGTGCTCTCCCTTATTTCCTTGAGCAATGGTTTGTAGTTCACCTTGAAGAGGTCTTTCATATTCCTTGTTAGCTGCATTCCTAGGGATTTTATTCTCTTTGTAGCAGTTGTGAATGGAAGTTCATTCTTGATTTGGCTCTCTGCTTGCCTATTTTGGGTATGAAGGAATGCTTGTAGTTTTGCACATTGATTTTGTATCCTGAGACTTTGCTGAAGTTGCTTATCAGTTCAAGGAGTTTTGGGACTGAGATGATGGGGTTTTCTAAATGTAAAATCATGTTGTCTGAAAACGGACTATTTTACTTCCTCTCTTCCTATTATAATACCTTTATTTCTTTCTCTTGTCTGACTGCCCTGGTCAGAACTTCCAATACTATGATGAATAGTAGTGGTAAGAGAGGGCATCCTTGTCTTGTACTGGTTTTCAAAGGGAATGCTTCAACTTTTTCCCATTCAATATGATATTGGCTGTGGGTTTTTCATAAATAACATTATTTTGAGATACATTTCATCAGTACCTAGTTTATTGAGAGTTTGTAACACAAAAGGATGTTGAATTTTATTAAGGGCCTTTTGTGCATCTATTGAGAAAATCTTGTGGTTTTTGTCTTTGGTTCTGTTTATGTGATGGATTATGTTTATTGATTTGTGTATGTTGAACCAGCCTTGCATCCCAGGGATGAAGCCAACTTGATCATGATGTATAAACTTTTGGATGTGCTGCTGGATTTGGTTTGCCAGTATTTCATTGAGGATTTTTGCATCAATGTTCATCAGGGATGTTGGCCTGAAGTTTTCTTTTTTTGTTGTGTCTCTGCCAGGCTTTGGTGTCAGGATGATGCTGGCTTCATAAAATGAGTTAGGGAGGAGTCTTTCCTTTTCAATTGTTTAGAATAGTTTCAGAAGGAATGGTACCAGCTCCTCTTTGTATTTCTGGTAAAATTCAGCTGTGAATCTGTCTGGTCCTGGGTGTTTTTTGGTTGGTAGGCTATTAATTACTGCCTCAATTTCAGAACTTGTTATTGGTCTATTCAGGGATTCGACTTCTTCCTGGTTTAGTCTTTGAAGGGTGTATTTGTCCAGGGATGTATCCATTTCTTCTAGATTTTCTAATTTGTTTATGTAGAGATGTTTATAGTATTCTCTGATAGTAGTTTGTATTTCTTTAAGGTCAGTGGTGATATCCACTTTATTATTTTTTATCATGTCTATTTGATTCTTCTCTCTTTTCTTCTTTATTAGTCTAGCTAGCTGTCTATCTATTTTGTTAATATTTTCAAAAAAACAGCTCCTATTTCTTTTTTTCTTCTTTTTTTCTGGAGTGCTTTCAATGTCTCTACCTCCTTCATTTCTCTAATCTTAGTTATTTCTTGTCTTCTGCTAGCTTTTGGATTCGTTTCCTCTTGCTGCTCTAGCCATTTTAATTGTGATGTTAGGGTATTGATTTGAGATCTTTCTAGCTTTGATGTGGGAATTTAGTGCTATAAATTTCCTTCTTAATACTGCTTTAGCTGTGTCCCAGAGATTCTGGTATGTTGTCTCTTTGTTCTTACTGGTTTCAAACCACTTCTTGATTTCTGTCTTAATTTCATTATTTACCCAGGTGTCATTAAAGAGCAGGTTGTCCAATTTCCATGTAATTGTGTGGTTTTTAGTAAGTTTCTTAATCCTGAGTTCTAATTTGATTGCACTGTGGTCTGAGAGACTCTTTGTTATGATTTCCATTCTTTTGCATTTGCTGAGGAGTGTTTTACTTCCAATTATGTGGTCAATTTTAGAATAGGTGCCATGTGGCACTGGGAAGAATGTATTTTCTGTTGATTTTGGGTAGAGAGTTCTGTAGATATCTACTAGGTTCACTTGATGCAGAGCTGAGTTCAAGCCCTGAATATCCTTGTTAATTTTCTGTCTTGTTGATCTAATACTGAGAGTGGGTTGTTAAAGTCTCCCACTATTATTGTGTGGGAGTCTAAGTCTCTTTGTAGGTCTCTAAGAACTTGTTTTATGAATCTCAGTGCTCCTGTGTTGGGTGCATATATATTTAGAATAGTTAGCTCTTTATGTTGAATTGTTCCCTTTACAATTATGTATTGCCTTTCTTTGTCTTTTTTGATCTTTGTTGGTTTAAAGTCTGTCTTGTCAGAGACTAGGATTGCAATCCCTGTTTCAATCCCTGTTTTTTTTTTTTTTTTCTTTTCATCTTCTTGGTAAATTTTCCTCCATTCCTTTATTTTGAGCCTATGCGTGTCTTTGCATGTAAGATGGGTCTCCTGAATACAGCACACCAATGGGTCTTGACTCCTTATCCAGTTTGCCAGTCTGTGTCTTTTAATTGAGGCATTAAGCCCATTGGTTTTTTTGCACACTGGTTGATGCAGTTTCTTCATAGTGTCATTGGTCCTTATATTTTGGTGTGTTTTTGCACTGGCTGGTACTAGTTTTTCCTTTCCATATTTAGTGCTTCTTTCAGGAGCTCTTGCAGGGCAGGCCTGGTGGTAACGAAATCCCTCAGCATTTGCTTGTCTGGAAAAAAAATTATTTATCCTTCACTTATGAAGCTTAGTTTGGCTGGACATGAAATTCTGGGTTGCAAAATCTTTTCTTTAAGACTGTTGAATATTAGCCCCCAATCTCTTCTGGCTTGTAGCATTTCTGCTGAGAGGTCTGCTGGTAGTCTAATGGGCTTCCCTTAGTAGGTGACCTGGCCTTTCTCTCTGGCTTCCCTTAACAGTTTTTCCTTACTTTCAACCTTGGAGAATCTGATGATTATGTGTCTTAGAGGTGATCTTCTCATGGAGTATCTTAATGGTGTTCTCTGTATTTCCTGAATTTGCATGTTGGTCTGTCTGCCTAGGTTGGGGAAGTTCTTCTGAATAATGTCCTGAAGTGTGTATTCCAGCTTGTTTCCATTCTCCCCTTCTCCTTCTGGTACTCCAATCAATCATAGGTTCAGTCTTTTTATGAGGTTCCATATTTCTTGGAGGTTTTCTTCATTCCTTTTCATTCTTTTTACTCTTATTGTCTGCATGTCTTATTTCAGTGAGGTGGTCTTCAAACTCTGTTATTCTTTCTTCTGCTTGGTCAAGTCTGCTATTGATACTTGTGTATGCTTCACAAAGTTATCATGCTAGGTTTTTCGGCTCCATTAGGTCATTTATATTCTCTAATCTGATTATTCTGGTTAGCAATTCCTATAACTTTTTATCAAGGTTCTTAGCTTCTTTGCATTGGTTTAGAACATGATCCTTTTGCTCAACATAGTATTTTATTATGCATATCCTGAAGCCTACTTCTGTCAATTAATTCATCTGATCTTCCATCCATTTCTGTGCCCTTGATGGAGAGACACTGTGATCATTGGAGAAGAGGCACTCTGGCCTTTTGCATTTTCAACATTTTTTCATTAATTCTTTCTCATCTTCATGAGTTTATCTAGTTTTGGTCTTTGAGGCTGCTGACCCTTGGATGGGGTTTTTTTGGGAGGCTTTTTTGTTGTTGATGATGCTGGTGTTATTGCTTTCTGCTTGTTTTTCTTTCAATAGTCAGGTCCTTCTGTAGGGCTGCTGCAGTTTGCTGGGGGTTCACTTCAGGGCCTATTCATCTGATTGACTCCTGCTCCTGAAGATATCACTCAAGGAGGCTGGAGAACAGCAAAGATGGGTGCCTCCTCCTTCTTATGGGACCTCTGACTTCAAAGGGAACCAACCTGATGCCAGTAGGATCACTCCCATATAGGGTGTCTGACAACCCCTGTTGGAGGGTCTCACCCAGTTGGGTGGCATGGGGAACAGGACCCATTAAATGAAGCACTTTGTTTCTTGGTGGAAGGAGTGTGCTTTGCTGGGGGGAACCCACTCATCTGGGCTACCCAGATTCCTCAGAACTCCCAGGAGGTGAGGCTAAGTCTGCTGGTCCACAGAGACTCTGGTCACCCCTCCTCTTAGGGTCTCAGGCCCAGGGAGATCTGGATTTTGTCACAGAGCCTCTGAGTGGAGTTATTGGAGTTCCTGCAGGGAAACCCCACCCAATGAGGAAGGATGGGTCAAATTTAGGCCTGAAGAGGCACTCTGGCCACAGACTACCACAGCTGGTGTGTTGGGCTGTGGGGACAAGTCTTGGGACAAAACCTTCCAGTGCCCCCTGGCTCTAGCATGGGAAAAACACAGCCTGGAGCTATGGAGATGGGTGCCACCCTTTCCTCACCCAGTGAGCTTAGCGCGTTAGGCAGTTGCGAGTCCCAGTGCTGGCTGCTGCTCCTCTCCCAAGTTGCTCAAAGGGCTTAGACTGTAGGCAGCCACAGCCAGTGCTGGTCGCCCCTCCCCTTGGGAGTTTGGTAGGCTTAAGCAGATTCCAGCTGAGAGGCTCTAAGAATCTGTACATTCTGGGGTTGGGACACTAGGCCCCGGTGGCATGGGTTTGCAAGTGGGTTGCACAGTTCTGGAGAAAAAGCACGGTTTCCTGGGCTGGATAGCACGCTCACTCGCCACCACCCTTGGCTTGGGGGACGGGGGTTCTCCTGTCCCATGTGGCTCTCAGGTGGACCGCTGCACCACACTGTTCCTCCTTCTCTCTGAGGGTCATGCCAGCCTTCTAGTCAATTTTGATGAGAGAACCTGGATACCTCGGTTGCCAGTGATAGATTCACACACTTTTAATTTTTTTTTTGATGGAAGCCTCAGAATTCCACTGCTTCTAGTAAGCCATCTTGGCCCTACTTCTAAGTGCATTTTAAGGGAAGGCATGCTGAGTCTTCATGAAATGATTTCACCTCTCTGACAATTATTTGACTCTGCAACAGCTGGAGGTAGAAAAACCACTTAATGACAAGAGCTGCCGAAAATTATTTGATAATATTAGAAAGCATTACTTAGAAAAATAAAAAATGAGTTTAGCAATAATATTAAGTTTTGACATTATCAAAACTTAGAGATCTTGACATTTAACATGTGTATTTTATAATGAGTAACTTCCACTTCCTGAAGGTGGTAGTCATAGCAACAAAAAGTGAAAAGACACTAATTAGCAATATAGGCACTGACTGGCAGTGCAGGCACTAACTAGCAAGGTAGGCACTAATTAGCAATTTATTTTCAATCTCTTATCCTCATTCATAAAATAGGTGCATAGTTGACATAGTCTTAAGGTCCCTATAAATTCAATTGTTCTACAATTCTATATTTTGGAATTTGATAACCTCATTTTTATCTCCTATAATTTTTAGTCCCCACAAACAATGACAAAAAAGTAGATAAAAAGGTACCACCTAGAGACTGGTTCATTGGTAGTGGGTTATCAGAACTTATTAACATTAGTGTCACTAAAATTAGTATACAACCCCCTCACTGCTAAATTTGTCTGGCTTAAAAATAAAAAAAAAAGATAAGATAGTACCTAGAGATGATAAAATCTTCTAAATAATAAATTCCTGAAGAATGGGAAGAAAAATTGGTGAGTTGGATATAGGAGAAGGAAAAAAAATTATTGCTTTTTAAAATCCTTTTGCAACAAAGGTTTATCACAAAGACTGCTGCTGAGGAAAATGAATAAGTAAAAACAAGAGCCTATCTGTGCCACAGATGGTTATTATTATTGTAACTAACAAATTTGCAAAAGAAAAAAACACACACACAGAAGACCAACTTTTGTTGCCCAAATAAAACAAAATTTGACCAAACAAAGCAACAACAGAAATTAAAAACCCCACATTCCTTAATTTCTCCCCCCCCCCAAGCAAGAGGCTTGACTTTAGAAAGTAAACTTATTCAATTCTTGGGGACCACATTAATGAGAGAAATCTTTTGCTTGCTGCTTAGGACAGCATCAAGTTAGTAACTAGAACAGAGGTGTTTCTGTTTGATCCTAATTTGGCTTCTGTTCATCTTTAATCAAAAGAGAAGCAAACAAGAAAATTGTTAAACATAATTTAGAAATATAAATGATCAAGGACAAGAAAATAAAAAATCATTTATTATTACAGCACCCTAATATAAACAATGCTATATGTAGATAACTATTTAGTAAATTGTTACTTACAAAACAAATTTTATTGTACCTAAATAGACACAGTTTTATAATGTCTTCTTTTCTACTTGTTATAGCATGAATGTTTTTACATCATTAAATATCATTCTACTATACAGTAGAATAATGCTTTATCACTCTTTACAGATACTGTGTTTTTTTACAAATTGAAGGTTTGTGGCAACTGTGAATTCAGCAAGTCTTGGTGTCATTTTTCTATTTAATAGCACATGCTCACTTTGTTTTTCTGTGTCACATTTTGGTAATCCTTGTAGTATTTCAAACTTTTTCATTATTATATCTGTTATGGTGACCTGTGATTAGTGATCTTTGATGTTACTATTTTGTTTCGGGATGCCACAAATTCTGTCCATGTAAGATGGCAAACTTAATAAATATGTGCTTGACTGTTCCACTGACTGTCTATTCCACAGTTTCTCTCCCTCTCTTCAGACTCCCTGTTCCCCGAGGCTTAAAAATATCAAAATTAGACCAATTATTAACCTACAGTGACCTCTAAGTGCTCAAATAAAAGGAAGAGTCACACCCCCTCATTTGAAATAGAAAGCTAGAAGTGATTAAGCTTAGTGAGGAATGCATGTTGAAAACCAAGATAGGCCAAAAGCTAGGCTTCTTTAGCCAAATGGGTAGCCAGTTGTGAATTCAAAGGGAAAGTTCCTGAAGGAAATTAAGTGCTACTCCTGTGAAGACATGAATGATAAAATTATAAGAAAGTGAAATTGCCTTATTGGAAATATGGAAAAAGTTTGAGTAGTCATCATAAAAGATCAAAGTAGCCACAACATTCCCTTGAGCCAAAGCCCAATACCGAACAAGGCCCTAACTCTCTTCAATTCTATGAAGACTAAAAAAGTAAGGAAGCTGCAGAAGAAAAGTTTGAAGCTAGCATAGATTGGTTTTTAAGAAGCCATCCCCATAACAAAAAAAAAGTGGCAGCAAATGCTGATATTCAGAAAATCTAGCTAATGTAATTGATGAAGGTTGCTACACTAAACAATGTATTTTCAATGTAGAAGAGACAGCCTTCTTTTGGAAGAAAATGCTGTCTAGGACTTTTCACAACTAGAGAGAAGTTAATACCTGGCTTCAAAGCGTCAAAGACACCCTGACTCTCTTGTTAAGGGCTAAAGGAGCTAGTGACTTTAAGTTGAAGCCAATGCTCATTTACCATTAGAAAAATCTCAAAGTCCTTGAAAATTATGCTAAATCAACTTTGCCTGTGCTGTATAAAGGGAATAACAAAGCCTAGATGACACCACATCTGTTTGCAGCATGGTTACTGTGTATTTTAAGCTCACTATTGAGATCTACTGCTTGGAAAAAAACAAAGATTTCTTTCAAACTATTGTACTCATTGACAATGCACCTCATCACCCAAGAATTCTGACACAGATGTAAAAGGAGATTAATGTATTTTCTTGCCTGCGAACACAGCATCCATTCTGTAGCCCATGAATCAAGGTTTCAAGCCTTTTCTTATTTTTTATTTCTTAGACAGAGTCTCGCTCTGTCGTCCAGGCTGGAGTGTAGTGCAGTGGTGTATATTGGCTCACTGCAACCTCTGCCTCCTGAGTTCAAGCAACTCTCCTGCCTCAACCACCCAACTAGCTGGGATTACAGGTGTATGCCACCATGCCCACCTAATTTTTGTATTTTTAGTAGAGATGGGAATTCACCATGTTGGCCAGGCTGATCTGGAACTCTTGGCCTTAAGTGATCCACCTGCCTGGGCCTCCCAAAGTGCTGGTATTACAAGTGTGAGCCACTGAGTCCCACCAAACTTTCTTTCAAGTCTTATTATTTAAGAAATACATTTTTTAAGTCTATAGTTACCATAGATTATGATGGATTTGGGCAAATTAAATTGAAAACCTTCTGGAAAGGATTTACCTTTCTGGACACCATTTAAGAGCATTTATGGTGCATTGAAGGAGGTCAAAATATCAACAATAATGAGACTTTGGAGGATGTTAATTCCAACCTTAATGGATAACTTTGAGGGGTCAAGACTTCAATGCAGGTATGGTGAAAATAGCAAGAAAACCATAATTAGAAGTAGAACCTGAAAATGTGACTGAATTGCTGCAGTCTCACGATAAAACTTGCATGGATGAAGAGTTACTTCTTGCGGATGAGCAAAGAAAGTAATTTCTGGAAAGGAAATCTATGCTTGGTAAGGAAGCTGCAAATATTGTTGAAATGACAACAAAGGATTTAGAATATTACATAAACTTAGTTGATAAAAGTTGTCAGGTTTGAGAGCATAGACTCCAATTTTGAAAGAAGTTCTACTGTGGGTAAAATGCTAACAAACAACATCACATGCCCAGGTGCGGTGGCTCACTTCTATAATCCTAGCACTTTGAGAGGCCAAGGCAGGTGGATAACTTGAGCTCAGCAGTTTGAGACCAGCTGGACAACATAGAGAAACCCTGTCCTTACAAAAAATACAAAAATTAGACAGGTGTGGTGGTGTGCACCTGTAGTCCCAGCTACTTGGGAGGTTGAGGTGGGAGGGTGTCTTGAGCCCAGGAGGCAGAGGTTGCATTACGCCACTGCATTCTAGCCTGGGTAACAGAGCCAGACCCTGTCTCAAAAAGACAAACAACAACAAAAAAACCCCAAAACAAATAAACATAAAAAGCACAGCATCACATCACATGCTACAAAGAAATCTTTCATAAAAGGAAGAGTCAATGGATGTGCCATACTTTATGTGTTTTATTTAAAGAATAATACACATTATTATTAACCTTCAGCAACCTTCAGCAACCACCATCCCGATTAATCAGCGGTTGTCAACATCAAGCCTCAGCTCCCTTTCAACATGCCAATCTCATAAAAGCTCAATCTTAAATAAATCCAGCACCATTGCTAAACTAAGCATGATGAACCCTGCTCGTGAAAATTGCGAAATTATGTTGATTTCTGTTCTGACAAATTCATAGCCTCCAACCTCAACAAGAAAAGACCCTCCACCTGCAGAAAAATCATGATTTGCTGAGGGCTCACATAATTGTTAGCACTTTCTAGTGATAAAATATTTTTAAATTATGTATATACATTGTTTTTTAAGATACAATGCTACTGCATACTTAATAGATTACAGTATAGTATAAAAATAACTTGTATATGTACTGGGAAACAAAAGACATTAATGTGACTCAGTTTATTGTGATAGTTTAGAATTGAACCCACAGTGTTTCTGAGGTATGCCTGGATCTATGATTGGCTACAAGGTATTCCATTGTGGGGGACTACCAAAACATTTTGAGATATTTGTACTTATTGACCATTATATTTTCTACTATTTTCCCATATATCATCCCTTTATTGTTTTCTGTCAACAATTATTTATTGAGCATGTATTATGTTCCAGGCATTGTGGATAATGATGGAGAAATCATGGAGAACAGGACAAACAAAGACCCTATCTATGGAACTGCAGTGTAGTGGAAGAAAGTATAAATCTCTAACTCATCATATCTGAAACTTATTATCATCTCCTCCAACATACTCCCTCTGAATTCCCATGAGTCATGTAGACTTTTGAAGTCAAGCTGAACTGCTTCCCTTTCCTCACTCCTCACAGCCAAAAATTCACTAACTGTATCAATTATTATTTGTATTACAAATCTTATCTACAGATTTTGTGAAATTTTATTACCCAGTCCCTCTATTTCTATTCAGCATAGACACTGTATGTAAGTTTTTAAGCCTCAGCTCTCTTTCAGCATGCCACGCCCGTAAAAGCTCAATCTTAAATCAATCCAGCACCACTGCTAAGCTGTGATGAATCCTGCTTGTAAAAATTGCATAATTGTGTTGCTTTCTGTTCTGATAAATTAATGGCTTCCAACCTCGTTTAGGACGTCCCTGCTACCAAGGTATCTCTGTCTCAGTAACCTGTTTCCTTTTCTGTTTCTCAACACAGCTATTCTAAAACAATACAACTCTTCCTTGAATGACACTTTATTCTCCCTCAGAACAGGATAACTCTTGGGGACACTCAACAAAATGAGAGAAGCAAAGGCAATAGAGTTCATCAAATAGAATTTGTATTCTTTATGACTTATACTCCTGTATTCTTGTACTCTTTGTAACTATTTAGACACATCTGAATTCAGATTTTTTTCCTAAGTTCTCATCTCAAGGAGTATGGGGAAATTAATAAATACTTCATAAAGTGAAATGAACAGACATATATCCCAATAACAGGGAATTTGCTTTCTTTGCAAACACTCAAGAAATAATCTTCTAAATGTTAACATTGAAACCCCATAATACTGTGTTTCCTGATAATATTGTAATAAAACTGTAAATTAATAATACAAACAAGTAAAATATAATCATTTTAAAATTTTCAAAATTATGCATTGGAAAAAATAAAATTATAAAATAGTTAGAGATAAAAGTAGTGAAAAGGCACATAGTAACATGTTTGAGATAAAGTTGAACTGGGAGGAAAACTCAGTTTTAAACATTCACAATGAAAAAGAAAGAAAGAAAGAAAGAAAGAAAGAAAGAAAGAAAGAAAGAAAGAAAGAAAGAAAGAAAGAGAAAGAAAGAAAGAAAGAAAGAAAGAAAGAAAGAAAGAAAGAAAGAAAGAAAGAAAGAAAGAAAGAGAAAGAAAGAAAGAAAGAAAGAAAGAAAGAAAGAAAGAAAGAGAAAGAAAGAAAGAAAGAAAGAAAGAAAGAAAGAAAGAAAGAAAGAAAGAAAGAAAGAAAGAAGGAAGGAAGGAAAGAGAGAGAGAGAGAGAAAGAAAGAAAGGAAAGAAAGAAAGAAAGAAAGAAAGAAAGAAAGAAAGAAAGAAAGAAAGAAAGAAAGAAAGAAAGAAAGGAAGGAAGGAAGGAAAGAAGGAAGGAAAGAAGGAAGGAAGGAAGGGGGAGAGAGAGAGAGAAAGAAAGAGAGAGAGAGAGAAAGAAAGGAAGGAAAAGAAAGGAAAAGAAAAGAAAAGAGAGAAAACAAAATAATGAGGAAAAAATAAACATTCTAACAGAAGGTTGGAAAAAGAATAACAGATGTCAGCTGGGCAATGGGTTGATTGTAAGTGACCACACATTTAAGCATACAGTTTTACTTATTTGGTGTGAGTAGTCAGTTATACCTAATGCAACATGCTTGAGGTGGGTACATAGATCAAGAAGAAAAGCAGCACACTTTGATCAATTTTTTCTTGTCCCTAGTTTTTGTACAAGGTTTTTACACTGGTGATACTTTTTATGCGGTCAACAACTTTAAAGGGTTGAGAAAAACAGCTAAATTTTTGCTGAGTTCCCTCCTTTATATCCTCAGGTCTTCATATCCATCCTGGAAGTGCTTGTACAACCAGTATAAGTGCTTCTGCTTGGAGGAATGTTTAAAAGTATCGGGATAACTCAGTCATGTCCTGATAGGTAAAGACAGCTGTACATATCTTAAGTATCCCTGATTAACAAGTCTAATAATAGGCCTGGAGCCACCTCGTTAGTGTTCATAAAAGCTGCTCTCCCTATAATTGCAAGAAAATCAGGAAACAATAGCAATAAACCTGAAAATTAATTACTTAACAAATAGAAAACTAAAATTGATAATTGGATTTTTAAAAGCGCCAATAAAACAGTGTAGCCTAATCAAGAAAAAAGAAAACTGGGAAATAAAGACAGTGGAGAAAACATAATATCTGAAATGTTTAAATAGGGTTATGGCTGTAACTAAGAATTGTGAAGTTTAATTTTTTTTTCTTCTGCTTTATTGTCCAACTCCCTCCACTTTCTGGATACCCATACTTTGCCAGTATTTGCTTTCTCAGCTTCTCAAGAGTTTATTTTCCGTAAGTAGGTTGTATCTATGTATTAGCTCAGATAAGAAGTTATCTTGTGCTCAGTAAATCTGTGCAAAGAGGTGCTGTCGCTGGGCTTCCCTCAGTTACCTGGTCAGAGAGGAGCATGGTGAAAATAATTGTCCTTCCAACTTAATGCTCCAGGCTACTTCTACCACATTGGGCCTAAGAGCTGGTTACAGGTGTTCATTGTGCTTGTTCAGACTATGTCCTGTGGCTGAAGTCATGTACAGAACAAGAACCTCAAATTATGGCAGCATTGTCCATTTGCTTGCTTTTGATTTCCTTTTCTCCCAAGACCTGAGAAAGAGTGGAGTTGAAGAGAATTAATGCAGATTTTCTGGTGGCAAAGTTTACTCATTTCTGTCATCTTCATATGTCTTCCCCCATTTAACAATTTATATGGTTTTATGAAATCCATTATGTATCCCTAATTTTAGCACCGAGAAATTAAATCTCCTGACTTATAGCCCATTGCTTTTTTATTTATATTTTAGAGAATTAGGACTGAAGATGAGAGAAAATCTTTGTATTCCTTGGCAGGACCTAAATGTATTAAGAATATTATTTTAAAAGCAGATCGTTATTAAAGTGTGCAAAACTCTGTAAGACAGGAATAATTCAAAAGTTTTGGAAGACATCTGTTTTATCTCTTCTTAATGATAACATTAATCAATAATCTGCCATAACCTTCACTGCTCTTTCAGCTTTTGGTTGTTGAAGTCCTTTTCACTGAAATATTTTAAGCATCAGAGCAGGGGAGACTATGCACCTGAATTAGGAAGAACAGATAGTCTGCGGGTCTTCATAGTCCACCTCTGTGAGCATGGCCATAGATGACTCACCAATGTCCAGATGACCTCCTCTTGAAAAGTCAATCTAGTTGAAAATGATGGCATCAAGTGGAAACATTTTTTTTGCATTTACAAATAAAAATATTCCAGTGTGGAAAGCAGGCAAAATCCTTATGATGTCAAATAGAGCTGAATAGATTGAAGTGACTCCTATGTTTCTGTTTCCTTCCATTATTTTAATTTATGTAAATTGGCTCATGAACATTGAATACCTGAACTTTGTGGCACCATGATTTCCTACTGATATTAGATCGTTCATGAATTCCTAGATGAAGGAAGCCTTGTCACACAATTAATGGCCAAGATATTATTGGGCTGAAGAAAGACTATCCAAAGTTTTCCTGATACACCACTGTAAGATGCTATCTTCTGGCCTAATTTAATGTAGCTCAACAAACAATGATAGGGCAGAGTATTTGAGCCTAATGCTGAGCCTAATGCTGGCTAATCCAGAATAATAGCCATGATGTCATTTAGGTGTCAGAGCAAGTGTAACACAGAAAAGATCATGTTTTCACACAATTGGGTAATTCGTTATCAGTTGGATTCCAAAAAGAAAGTAGGTGCTCTCATACCAGAGAACATAGGCAGAAAAGGGCTGCAATTTCAAACAAGAGAAAATATGTGTCATTCTAGTACTCACAAGTAAGTAGGCAGTTTACTTTTAAAGGCATAGTAGGGGGATAAAAATCACTATAGGAGCTAAGGCAAAATAGAGCTTTGTTTATTTGTAGTACATGGACAAACAGTAGTAGGGACTAAACAAACAAATATTCTCCACATATGAAATACCACTGAAAAAAAGAAATACAATGGAACACAATGATAATTAGAGTGAGATAGGAAAGAGCAAATATTCAGACCAGGTTGGAGCAGATCTACACTGATAATCTTCATTGAAAAGAAACTCAAGGTTGATGTCATTGTCATAGTCATTACCACACATTATCATCATTTTACAGTATTAAATGCTTTTAGTATGAGTTAGTTCTATGCTATTTTATTTTACTTAGCTTTTCCAATAAGAGTATGAAATAAGTACTCTTATTTCCATTCTATAGATGAGAAAGTTAGAAAGGCAAACTGCTTTGCTCAAGCTCATGCTAATGTGTGTTACTCAATAAACCTCTGTTTGAATTCATGTGTGTTACTCAATAAACCTCTGTTTGAATTCATTTATCTTAATCTCCACACTATGTGGCATTACCCATCTAATGCTCATCTACTCAATATTTCCTTGCAATTATATACATTTATGTTTAATTACACACAATTCTGATGTCACATTAGATTCAGCTCTTCCCAAAATGATTCTGAGTTAAAATAAACTTCATAAAATTCAGAGTTAAAAGCTATCTATCCAGGTATAGTTATGAATAGACATCCATACTGAATGGAGTCTTTCTGTCTATTTTGGTTAAAATGTTGATATTTACATGTAGTACAAACCATTCCTTTGCAAAAACTTCTGTTAAGAACACTTCATTCTTTCTGAGTATACTTCTCCTATCATATTTAATATCATAATTTGAAATCTCTCTTCAGTCACACAAAAATCCTTCTAGTGCAAGCATATAAACTCAGTCACTGAGAAATCTGTCCTGTTGAAGCAATGCAAAAGACTTTTAAGGTGAAAATACATTTAACATCTTCAGTCCTTTTCTTTTTGCTGGTTCTTTCAAACTGATATGAATTGTCCTTTGTGCTCTGGGTTCTCTGAAAAGAAAAACTGGTTTTATTAAAATCAATGTGATGACATGGTTAGTGGCACATCAGCTATGACATAGCTAGCCTGCTGTTCTTCTGTATAGAATGCTGCCGCTAGGTTTTTGGTCATAATTTTCTTCCAAAGATTTCTCTCCCACTGAGTCAGAAAAATGAATTCTTACTGTTTGCTTTGTTGGAAAGAAAGAAAAGTCCCAAATGATTGTCAGATGCCAAGTACATCATTCACATGTGGCTTTATTTGAATGCTTATTGCTGGACCTTTATTTGGAACCTGGAGATGGCTCTCTGATGAAGTAGGTCTTCTCCTCCTTTTGTGATTTTTTTGTGCTTTGCAGCCAAAGATCATTAAAAACATTTTTCTTTAAGTCCAAAGATTTTTTTCTTTTAAACTTTGGATTCCTATGAAAATTGAGGAACAAAATTATTTACCGATTTCTTTTTTTAAAATTATACTTTAGGTTCTGGGATGCATGTGCAGAACGTGCAGGTTTGTTACATATTTATGCATGTGCCATGGTGGTTTGCTGCACCCATCAACCCATCATCTAGGTTTTAAGCCCCACATGCATTGGGCATTTGTCCTAATGCTATCCCTCCCATTGCCCCCCACCCCCTGACAGATCCCAGTGTGTGATGTTCCCTTCCCTGTGTCCATGTGTTCTCATTTTTCAACTCCCACTTATGAGTGAGAATATGCTGTGGTTGGTTTTATGTTCTTGTGTTAGTTTGCTGAGAATTATGGTTTCCAGCTTCATCCATGTCTCTGCAAAGGACATGAATTCATCCTTTTTATGGATGCATGGTATTCCAAAGTATATATTTGCCATATTTTCTTTATCCAGTCCTATCATTGATAGGCATTTGTGTTGGTTCCAAGTCTTTGCTATTGTAAATAGTGCTGCAGTAAACATACATGTGCATGTGTCTTTATAGTAGAATGATTTATAATTCTTTGGGTATATGCCCAGTAATGAGATTGCTGGGTCAAATGTTAATTTTGGTTCTAGATCCTGAGGAATCACCACACTGTCTTCCACAATGGTAGAATTAATTTACATTCCCACCAACAGTGTAAAAGCTTTCCTATTTCTCCACATCTTCTCCAGCATCTGTTGTTTCCTAACTTTTCAATGATCACCATTCTAACTGGCATGAGATGTTGTCTCATTGTGGTTTTGATTTGCATTTCTCTAATGACCAGTGATGATGAGCTTTCATATGTTTGTTGACCACATAAATGCCTTCTTTTGAGAAGTGTCTGTTCATATCCTTTGCCCACTTTTTCATGAGGTTGTTTTTTTCTTGTAAATTTGTTTAAGTTCCTTATAGATTCCGGATATTAGACCATTGTCAGATCTTTTTCAAAAATCTATGTGATTTTTTTTAAGGGCAAAATATCACTTGTTCTAATCACAGCTTTAAGGTACCTTGACTCATTTATATTCAAGACCTTTCAATATCATTAAAAGCAGTTGCCTAGGACACTTACTTTTCTGCTAACTCTAGTCTTATAATATTTTTCCCTTCTGCCTGGCACTTGGCCATAAATATTTGTCTCCCATAGATAGCATTTGGCCTCATATTGGATCTCAGTCTTCTTGGCTGAAGGTTCTGTTCGTCTGACTTTTCCTCCTTCTCATGCCTCTGGTAGAATGCCTTGTTCTAGCTTAGGTTCTAAGAACCATACGTCAGTACTAGATCAGTTGGTATCTTGGCTCTTTTCAATATTCCAAACCTTGTTTAGAATATGCATTCATGTGACTATGCATGTTCAATTTACTTTTTTTTGTAATTCTCCAGTTTCTTTCTAAAAAGAGCTAATGAGATGTCTTAATGGTAGAGGCAATAGTTTTCTATTAGTTTGTTGGCTGTTTCCTAAAAACTAGGAGAAATTTTGCTTTCATATTTATGTTCTGAATTATACAAATGAAAACTACATCTGCATTTATTAGGTAAGGTAACAGATGTGACAATTACAGTGAAAAATCTGAGACAGCAAAACCTTTTGGTTGAAAGGACATTTTAACTAGAATGATATTCTTTTGGGGCTAATAACATCAGTTTAATTCTTATGAATTTCACAGTTTCTGATTTTTGACATCCTTTGAAGCTGAATGAAACTCTAGAAAAAAAAGCAGTCACTTCAAAGCTTTCTTGTTGGCTCTTGATAGTTTCACTATTTGTCTTTCCATCTAAAGAATATTTAATAATATATCTGAGCCTTTTACCAGCAATATCAAAGCACTGAATGCTCTTCTAGTCCAACCCTTAATGAGAACCTAACTCAGGATACTGCATCATATTATCTTCCCAGTTTACTAGGACGTTGGGATTTTTGAAGTTTAGTTACCCAGGAGACTGGCTTATTTGGACTAATTGACATGAAAAACAACTTTCTGACACAGAGTAGTAAACAAGCAGTAAGCTGTCTTTTCCCCTAAACATTATCTACCTTCCTCCTTGTGAATAGTTACAGTATTGTATATCTTTCAGCATTGTAATTTCAAGGTTTATAAAATCTTTGAAAGTGAATTCCTTTGAATTGGGTTTGCCTTGCAACTGAAGGCATACAGAAGTGCATGCCTGTAGTAATGACATTTCTAAGCTTCTGTTGGCCAGAGGTTACTTCAATGGTGTAGACCACAGATCCAGACTGAGAAGTCACCATAGGGCAGTCTATGGCAATAGACACCTCATATCCTGGTTGTCTAGATAGCCACTATTTCCATAATAAATTCATTAAATGTACACAGTTAAATGTGATTAATTTTTTAACTATATAATACTTTTCCTATGAGTAAACTCAGAAATCAAGGGAAAAAATCCTTTACCGGTCTATCCTGACTTTTATTTTAAAAATAGTGTCCTTGCAGCTAATGTGCATTCGTAAATACATGCTAGACAGTAATTTCAATAGTTTGTAAACTCATTCACAGCTCTCATTTCAGCAGCCTAAGGAAAAGAGATGATTAAGATCCTATGAAGCTTGGAGTTAGCCTTATTTTTACTTGCTGCAATCTGATGGAACATTTCATTTTTATTCATTTTCTTCTTCCTCCATTTTTATGCACTGGCACCCTAGTGCTATCTGGAAGTGAATTCAATGGCTCAGAAGCTGTGATTCTGTAGCTATTAAAATGTGAGAAGCTGGAGTTGTTTATAGAAGGAGCTCTCCAATGCACCCTTGGCCATTTAAACCTAAGAAGTATGCAGGCAGCTTGTTAATATCTTTAAATATTTACTGTTTCTTTGCTAAATGACTTAGGGCTTATTCACTTCGGGAATCACAACTGCCATGGATCCAGGGGCAAAGAAACACATGCGGTTGTGCTCACATTCCTGCATAGCTAGACAGGACCTGCAACAGCATGCTCCTCCTGAGCTGCTGGGCTGCAGCTGTGGTGGACTGAAAGGAAGTCACATGGCATCGCCTCCCAAGGTCAGAACTGCAAGAGCAAGTCAGCAGCATTGGCACCCTTTGATATCTCAGTTCCATTTTTGCTGCTGAAAGACTTGGCTTTTCAGTCTGACTCTAGCCTTATGTGGCAGTGTGTCTGTAAGGCCAGTGGATCAGGCCCTTCTGTGCAGGGCCAGAGGAAAAGCAGGCCCAGGGCTTTGGTGAGAGTGGGGCAGGAGACCTGCCCTCCACATGGGTCAGAAGCATGGCTGAGAAGGACCAACTTCCCCTTCCCCTTGAGAAGCAAGTATCTGCTGACCAAGGCAAGGGCAGGAGCCCCGCTGTCAACAGCAAAGTTGGAAATCTGTTATCTCCCCAAGAGAAGAAACATTGCTGGGGCATTGTGTTCCTGGCGCCTTCTACCCAGACCACACAGGTGAGAAACACCATGGTGGAGAAGGGAAGTGTGAATGCTGACTTCTGTGTGCTAAGAGAGCAGAAAGGCCTAACTCTGTGCCACTGCCCTTCCGAAAGGCTCACAGTGCATCCGGAGTCTCACAGGGACCAGCCTGGTACTTCGGCCCTGCTTCTGTCTTGAATGTTGTCTCCCAAATAGATGCCTCGATTTGAGTGCTGTCTCCCAAGCAGCATGCAGTCACCACTGCCAGTGATACAGACATGCATGGGCCAGGGAGATGGAGCTCAAGCCCAGCACCACCTTGGACAGCGGTCCCGGCCCAGCGACTGCCTTGTGGTATTGCTGTCCTTGTTCTGCCACAGGAAGACAGACGCCAAGGATCACTTGCCCAAGGCCTCACTGACTAAAGAGTAGAGCTGGGATTTGGACCCAGTAGTTGGGCTTCAGAACTGTGCTTTCAACTATGGGGTGGCTGCAGGAATGAGAAGGATACTGTTCTAAAGCTCAGTATGTGCTGCCTTTATTACCTCGTTTCCCACTGAGAAAACACCTATCTTAAGTGGAAAGTGGTATCTATTCCTCCAGCCATGTGAAAGTGCTGCATTTGTAACAGCATAGGTGCTGTAGCTTCCTAGCCATCCTGCTCTTACCCATCCCTCTACAACGTAAAAGGCATCCACTGCTGTGTAAATACACAATTGCTTTCCAAAAAAAAAAAAAAAAATTTTACTGTTTCTACCTATGTACTTTCTGAATCAATGAATAATTGTTATTTAATAGAATTATAATAAAGGCAAACATGATAGAGAAGAAATAACATATTTCAAATAAAATACACAAAACTTCATCTCCAAGTAACTAGAACGTGAATGCAATTCCCCATTCATTGTACCATTGTACCATTGTTCCATTTCAAGCTGGAAATTTGTTATCTCCCCAGGAGAAGCAACATTGCTTGGGCATTGTGTTTCTAGTACCTTCTACCCAGACCACATAGGAGAGAAACACCGTGGTGGAGAAGGAAGTGTGAACGCTGACTTCTGTGTGTAAAGAGCAGAAAGTGTGTGTCCTTTAAGGTCTGTCCCAATATGAAGAAGCTACTTCAGAGTACTTTGAGATAGTACTACTTCGTTTTGTAAACATTTTCTGGAATTGGTTGCAGGGTGGAAGTGAATCATTTTTGTATGAGACATAATTTGTAACTGTTTCTGTTATTTTCATAAAAACCTATGCTTATTCTCAACTGTAATGTCTCTAATGTTACAAAAAGAGATGGAAAGTCACTAAAGTATTTTTGTCATTAGCATCTATTTTAAATAAGGCTTTTATTCTTATTATTTCCACCCCACAGTGATCTGAAACTTGGGTAGTTTTCTTCTCTAAAGCCAGCACCAAACCACCCTTTTTTCTCTCTTCCCTCTCTTCTTCTCCCCTTCCCTTGTCCACTTGCCCCTTAACATCTCCTGCTTTTCTCCTCTCCCTCCCACCCTTTTCTTTTTTTCCCCACCTCTCACTTCACACTTTTTGATCTCAAACACCTATTAAGCTCTTGTGTGGTAAACATGGAAGAGGTTGTAGAGACACAAGAACAAATAAGATGTTATCGCTGACTTTGAATTGTACATACTGTAAAAAAATGTTTTCAAACTTTTTTGACTGGGCCCAGAGTAAGAAACACATTTTACCTTGCAACTCAGTATACACCTGCACACATGTATTAGTTTCCTAGGGTTGCCATCACAAAGTTCCACAAACTGGATGGCTTAAAATACAGAAATCTACTGCCTCACAGTTTGGGAGGCTAGAATCCAAAGTCAAGGGTTGGTAGGTAGTACCATACTCCTTCTGAAACCTTTAGGGAAGAGTCCTTCTTTGAATCTTCCTAGCTTCTGGTGGTTTGCTGGCCATCTTGGCATTCTTTGGCTTGCATCTATAGCATTTCAGTCTCTGCCTTGGCCGTCACAAGGCATTCTCACCTCCTGTGTCTTTCTGTGTCTGTGCCTTGTCTCTTCTTATAAGGGCACCAGGCATATTAAATTAAAGGCCTACCCTACTCCAATATAATCACGTTTTAACTTCATTAGTCACATCAGTCATGATCCTATTTTCAAATAAGATCACATTCTGAGTAAAGGATTTGATGTCGTTTTGCTGTGTCCCCACCCAAAATCTAATCTTCAATTGTAATCTCCATAATCTCCATGTGTCAACGGTGGGAACAGATGAAAGTAATTGAATCGTAGGGACACTTTCCTCCATGCTGTTCTTGTGATAGTGAGTATCACGAGATCTGATGGTTGTATAAGTTTCTGCCATTTTCCCTGCTTGCACTCACTCCTTCCTACCACCCTGTGAACAAGGTTCCTGCTTCTCCTTTGCCTTCTGCCATAATTGTAAGTTTACTGAGGCCTCCCAACCCTGCAGAACTGTGAGTCAATTATACCTCTTTCCTTTACAGATTACCCAGTATTAGTTATTTTTTTGTAGCAGTATGAGAATGAACTCATACAGTAATTGGTACTGAGATAGTGGGGCACTGCTGTAAAGATACCTGAAAATGTGGAAGTGACTTTGGAACTGGGTAACAGGAAGAGGCTGGGAACAGTTTGAAGGGATCAGAAGAAGACAGGAATATGGGGGAAAGTTTAGAACCTCCTGGAGACTTGAATGGCTTTGACCAAAATGCTGATAGTGATGTGGAGAATGAATTCCAGGCTGAGATGTGTCAGATGGAGATGAGGAACTTGTTGGGAACTGGAATAAAGGTCACTCTTGCTATGCTTTAGCAAAGAGACTGGCAGCATTTTGCTTTTGTCCTAGAGATCTGTGGAACTTTGAACTTGAGAGAGATGATTTAGGGTATCTGGCTTCAAGAGGAAGCAGAACATAAAAATTTGGAAAATTTGCAGCCTGACGATGTGATAGAAAAGAAAAACCCATTTTCTGGGGAGAAATTCAAGCCAGCTGCAGAAATTTGCATAAGTAACAAGGAGTCAAATGTTAATCACCAAGACAATGGAGAAAATATCTCCAGGGCACGTTAGAGACCTTCACAGATGCCCCTGCCATCACAGGCCTGGAGGCTTAAGAGGGAAAAATGGTTCTGTGGGCTGGGACTAGGACCCCCATTGCTGCTCTGTGCAACCTCAGGACTTGGTGCCCTGCATTCCAGCTGTGACTAAAAGGGGCCAACGTACAGCTTGGGCCATTGCTTCAGAGGGTGCAAGCCCCAAGCCTTGGTGGCTTGCATGTGGTACGGGACCTGCAGGTACACAGAGGTCAGAAATTCAGGTTTGGGAACCTCCACTCAGATTTCAGAAGATATATGGAAGTGCCTGGATTTCTAGGCAGAAGTTTGCTGCAGGGATGGAGCCCTTATGAAGGATGTCTGCTATGGCAATGTAGAAGGGAAATGTGGAGTTGGAGCCCCACACATAGTCCCCATTGTGGCACTTTCTAGTGGAGCTACGAGAAGAGGGACACCATCCTCCAGATCCCAGAATGGTAGATCTGACAGTTTGCAACATGCACCTGGAAAAGACACAGGCACTCAATACCAGCCTGTGAAAGCAGCCAGGAGTGGGACTGTACTCTGAAAAGCCACAGGGCCAGAACTGCCCAACACTGTGGGGGCCCACCCCTTGCATCAGCATGACCTGGATGTGAGACATAGAGTCAAAGGACATCATTATGGAACTTAAAGTTTTAATGACTGCCCTATTGGATTTAGGACTTGCATGGGTCCTGTAGCTCCTTTATTTTGGCCAATTTCTCCCATTTGGAACAGGTGTATTTACACAATGCCTGTACCGCCATTGTATCTGTGAAGTAACTATCTTACTTTCAATTTTACAGGCTCATAGGCAGAAGGGACTTGCCTTGTCTCAGATGAAATTTTGGACTTGAACTTTCAAGTTAATGCTGGAATGAGCTAAGACTTTGAAAGACTGTTGGAAAGGATGATTGTGTTTTAAAATGTGAGGACATGAGATTTGGGAGCGGTGATGGGTGGAATGATATGGTTTGGCAATGTCCTCACCCAAAATCTCACCTTGAATTGTAATCCCCATAATCCCTATAGGTCAAGGGCAGGACCAAGTGGAGGTAATCAGACAATGGGGCCAATTCCACCATGCTGTTCTCACGATAGTAATTGAGTCTCACAAGATCTGTTGGTTTTACAAGTGTCTGGCATTTCCCTTCCTTGTACTGACTTCGTTCTGTTGTCCTGTGAAGAAAGTTCCTACTCTCCTTTGCTTCTGCCATGATTGTAAGTTTCCTGAGGCCTCCCCAGCAATGCAGAACTGTAAGTCAATTAAACCTCTTTCCTTTATAAATTACCCGGTCTTGGATATTTTTTCATAGCAGTGTGAGAATGCACTAATACAGGATTTAATATATATTTCGGGAAAGATGCAGTCCAACCCATAATAACACACAAACATGTATGTACAATGAAACAATAGTTCCATGAATCATCATTCATTTTTAACTGCGTAATTTTTCTACTCTCTTTTACTATGGTAAAGACTGGTTTTGATCCCTGTAAGTTGATTTCACCATCCACTAATAGATATAAGCCCCAGCTGGAAAAACACTGTTCTAGAAAGGGAGATAAGCATGCAGAGGAATATGTACCATATAGTATTATGGGTGCTAAGAGAAGAATGCATAACATGAATATTCTAGCATGGGGAAAACTTTGTTCATACAAGTAATGTAAATCTACATAAGAGGTAACATTGGTTGAGTCTTAAAAGATAAATAAGAATCACTAGTGGTGGGAATGGGGACTTGGGGGAAATATAAAGGAAGACGATGAATGTAGGTGTGTAGGGATGATTTGATGCTTGGAGGATAAATAGGAGTTTATGGAAAAAATGAGGTCAGTTTATAATAGGTCTTATATACCATGCTAAAAAGTTTGGCTTTTATTTTGTAATAACGAAGAATTGTGGGCAATAATAATAGAATGGTTAAGAACATGGGTGAGAATTACTTGGGTTTAAATCCCAACGTGATCTTTGAGTAAGTCACTTCTTTCTTCGCCTTGGTTTTCTGACGTGTAACTGAGAATGCCACCTGCTTCACTGAGTTGTAGAAGTAAATGAGCCATTATCTGGAAAAAAAAAAAAAAAAGTTCCTCATCTACGGTGAGCCCACACTTAGGGTTAGTTATTGCTTTTGTAATTTGTACTGAAGGCTTTTAAGCAAGGAAATTAAAGAAGGTCAGCAAGTGTGACTGGAGAGTTTGAAGATCATTGTAGATAAATACATAGACTAAGGTCATTAGGTGAGAAAAAATAATAATCAACCAGTGCTATACAACAGTTCCAAAGTCCACCCCTCTTAAATATTTTGTTCTGCTCCCCCGACTTCCAGGTTGACTGGAATAATTGGTTGTTTAGCTGTCTTGTAGATAAGATCAATCAAGTCTCTCCCTCTAGACAGTTTTATTCACAAGAGTATATTTGTCATCATTTTTATAGTTCAAGTCCAAACATGAGGGCATTGCCTTTCTACTTTATGAAAATACTCCCCAAAGGCAGTCCTTGGGGATTTGTAAATACCTTTGGAGCTTCAAAACTTAATTTTTTAAATAAGCCAAGTTTCAAATGGACAAATTAAAGTGATCTGTCATTGTTATATCATTATGTCATTCTATTTTGTATGATAAACTGAATGTAATGTATTTTACATAATATGATGAAATAGTTCAGAATATTTAGCTAAGACTTTGCTCAAAGTCAAAAATATTTTGTTAAAGTTTTATCACCATTTTGGGTTAATGTTGGCACTAGATCCAAAAGTTTATCACAATTAGACATTTCCTTTTGTTTCAACAACCTTAATTTAGTCTTTAGCCCACTCGGCTTGGCTTTAATGAGAACTGACAACTCTAAAGTGGTATTAGTAGCAGTTACTGCATTTGCACTGCGTGTGGTGAATGTATCTGTGAAGAAATCTGTCTCAACCCCACTCGGGGCAGCTGCCTTCAAATGGAGCCAAAATTGGAGCCAGCCAAATGAACCGCAGAGAAGAATTGATATCAAAGGGAAAGGTAGAGGAAATCTCATCTTAGGAACCCGGCGATCAGCCCAGTCGGACAAGGGCCTCGTGAGCAGGCAAGGGAGTGGCCCCGCCGCAGGAAGTGTCTCCGAACCGGGGTTTCCTAAGATAGCGCAAAGCCCGCCATATACCCACACGCTGGCGTGAACATACCCACTCCTGCTGCACTGCGCTGGGAGGCGCCCGTTTCTTCTCTGTCCTCTAGTGGTCGCAAGGCTGGGTGATGCACTGACGGAGCAGCAAAGATTCTGCAAACGATTGTCTTCTGTTTTGGCTAAAGGCAGCCCTGAGGATTATAGCAGTGAAGGTCACTTGCAAATACATTTCCTGGCTCTAGCTTTGAAGAAATTTTACTTTCAGGGCTTGAAAACTAAGGTTCAGAGAACTCACCAGGCAATATGAAGATTTTGTAGACAGCTCCCCTGGCAGAGAGAAGCGGACTAGTTGTCAACAGACCTTGGCAAGAGCCCAGCAAAGCCGGGCTATGGTGGGAGGGGGAAAAAGGAGGGTATTGGGGGACTGGACTTTCATTTTTCGTAAAACAGCCCTACATGTTAATACAACTTCTGTATATGAAAACAACTGTGAACCAGCATAAAAGGATTTTTGTTGTTTTTATGATCTCCTTTCTTAGTGATTGTAAAGGTAAGTGCCCCCATTTAGTCCCCTAACACTTTCCAAGGGTTTTGCAAACTAAACTTAATTCTTCGAGATTTCCATGGATTCTTAAAGCACACCATTACTGAAAGCAACCATGTACAATAATACCTACCTGCAGTTTAGTCACAGGTATGGCAGGATACATTTTCTGATTTATATACAAAACACATAGGGAAAGACAAAACAATTTTAGGTTCTTGGCGCTTTAAAAAATAACTTTTGTTTCATTTTATCAGAAACTGATTTATATATTTTATTGAAAACTTAGAAAACACAGAAAGATAAACTGAGGACAAATAAACACCACCTAACCCTACTGTTCTGAGATAACCAAAATGTAATTTGTGTGTTCTTTGGAGGCAGGAACCACGCATTATTTCCCTCTGAATCTTCACAGTGTTCAGAGCCTCACATAGAGGATGTCATTGGTTTTATAGAGGTCAAGGGAAAACTTCCCCTTGGCCCTCTGAAGGTTTGCTCAAACATCGACTCAAAAAAGGCAGAAATGGCATACAAAATTATTAACATGCACAGAGGAGAATCACAGTATATATCCCAATGGATTACAGATGATTATATATCCTTTTCCTTGGGGGAAAAGGAGATAGAGAGGGATGGATGATTTGAGGGAGCATAATAATGTATCTTTAGGAAAATTCAATGGGCTTCAAGAACAATCAATGGCCTAGGACAAAGTCTGTTGGGCCCTTAGAGCAGACAATGGTTTGCGACAAAAGTCTGTCCAAGTGTGTTGACAGATTTCAGTCTTTCTTTCTGCAAGATGAGGTCAGTTAATAAAAACTTAGAAAAGGCACCCAAGGTAACTGTTTTCTTCTTTGGCATGTCTGAAATTTGGGCAGATAAAGAAACTTCAGAGAACAACGTATATTCTGTGCTTTGGAAACGTCAAAGGATTGATAGACAGGAGGAACAGGGCAAGGTCAGAGACCTAAAGCCTTCTTCTTCAGTTCCGCAGGTCAAAGTGCTAGATTTTGGGATAATGGTTTCTGAGCTCCCACAGTCTCAGCCTTGAAGGAGCATCTGTGATATCTGTAGAATGAAAAATAAGTACATAAACAAAATGCTTATGCCTGCGCTCCACCTCAAACTTACTGCCTCAGATTTTGTTTAGTGGTGGCCTAGATCGTAGTATTGCAAGAAACTCCACAGTGATTTTGTCACAGTTGCCAAGTAATTGATTTAATACTGAAAAACAATTTTTAAATCAAATGAAAAGTTTTGGATTTTGTTGTAAAATAGTGTTTTCATCATACTATCAAAATTTTAATGTATTCCTTTGAACTATACATTTAAAACTTCTAAGAGCCTAATTTTATTTAGGTAGCAAAGTTTAGTGGAGGCCAATCCAGAGAGGGGTTGCAGATAGTTGTCAACTCTGCTTTTTTCAATGGAAGTTGCAAATTAATATCAACTAATCAAGGCAATGGCACCCTTTCTAGAATTTTGCTTGTCAGCTATGATTTTAGCAATTCCATTGTGCTCATTGTTTCATGGTTACATTCACATTTGTACTCCTATAAATGGCATAAAGCCTTCTTAACCTAATGAATTTTATATTCTTTTGGGAGGAAGTAAATGGAATTTTTTATGGAAAAAATTAAATTTAAGTTAAGCCAGAGCTCTACAGATCAAAACCAATTTTCAGATATTATGATCTGAAAACCAGACTATACTTTCACTGATCTAGTGGAATTATGTGATTTATCAGGTTACTGTTGTTTTATCAATAAGAGCAGATTCCAACCATTTATACACACTGGTGACTCTAGAATACCTAATCTCAAAGATGACCTTGGTAATAGAAGTTTCTGTTTCTCAAAACACAACCCAGACTTCACTTGTGTACTGTGGAGGTTTCACATCAAATAGCTGAATATGGGAAGGAATGAGCTGAAAACTTCCAAGCATAACAGAAAAATGTTAGTCCTTATTGAAATTCTTAAGGAAAATCGAATATGACCACTTATAGACCACCTTTCCTTTTTTAGGAAGGTTGATAATATATGCATAATGGAAATGGAATGGCATGGACTTAACTGAAATTAAGAAAAGTCTCCCTTCTTCATAAATTTATGAATTATGCCCTTAATTGTAATTTATGACTAGCTAACTCCACAGAGGTATTGTTTCATTAATGAACTGTTTTGGAATCGTTTAAAAAAATTTTTTATGTGTGCATGTCTGCATGTCTGCATGTGTATGTACCTTGGGAGGGCTGGGCATGGATTCCAGAGTGGTCAGTGAAGCAGAAGCAGAGAGAGTTGTTGGTCTGTCACGGGATCTCATTTGGGACATACTTATCCCAGGCCAATGAACTGGTAAACCACTGGCGTGTTTGGACACTGATGATAACACCCTACAGGCAGAGCTAGCCAGATGGACAAACTCAATTACTGTCACACCATTGCTCATTTATCCTTAGAGTTTTTATCTCTATTTCAAAGAACTACTCCTGGCAATCCATGTGGTTTCATTTAGAAGACTATTTATAACATTCCCGATGCTTGAACAGGACATCAATATGATCACATTCTTATAGCTCAGGGAAAGAAAGTCGAGCCAATGTCTAGGTATCTGTGAATAATGTGTTTGTCTCCAGCTCTCCAGGCTTCTGCAAAGCCCATTTTTCTGCAAGCACTTACATATCTGTTATAATTACATTTTGGTTCCACTATCCTATTCACCTTGGAACTCACTGACAACAAATAGAAAAATATGAAAATGACTCATGTAAGCTGTGAACTACTAAAGAGTCATAAATTTAAATTTAAGTTAAACTTAAGATTGGAAGATTGCCTCTTAAATGGTAAATAAAAGCTATTTTAATAAGGTGCTTTCTAAGAAGTAGATTTTGTTTTAACATCTTGATAAACAAATGCCAGTCTCAGAACTGAACCAGACTACTTCTAAACTGTGATCTTATTAGTTTGGGGAGCAATTGGCCCAGCATCATACAGAAGTTTCACAAGGCTCATAAAATAACCTCTTCCCTGAGCCTCTGGCATCCAGGCATTCAAGTGCATGCAACTTCGTAATGTTTTCACAGCAGGATCCTGCAGGCTTTGAGTGATGTTGCCATTTTCTGGAGTTCTCAGCAGTGCAGCTCTTCTACCCAGTTGCAAACAATTTCACTGATCAGTAGTTCTGGCTTAGCTTCCCCCTCATAAATTTAATAATTCATTTGGCAGGTGCAAAGCAGACACATCTCAAAAAAATGTGCAGATTCTTGGAAGAGCCAGAAAAAGGACTCACCAATTCTTTAGTTCCTTTTGGATCTCAACATTTAATATGGTTATGGGGATTATTCAGTAGTTCCAGCATGTTCAGCCACCAGAGATATAATTTTTAATTCTTTAAATGGTGTTCTCCTTTCTTCTGTAAGATGACTTCTATCTGTGGAATCCATATAAAAGCCACGGATATCAATAGGTTGCTAAATGTGGCCATAGAGATGGGCCAGTGAAGCATGGGAACAGAGCATTAACTTAGTGTCTGTCTGGCACATTGCTGCAGGCACATCCAACTGCGATCATACAGAGACTCTGTGTGTGTGTGTGTGTGTGTGTGTGTGTGTGTGTGTGTGTGTAGCCACACAGGGCCAGACTGTCTGGCTCTAGTCCTGCTACTTACCAGCCAGGTAAGTAATCTTGGGTGTATTTTTAAGCCTCCTTGAGTCTCATCTTTAATTTGCAGAAACTCACCATCTCTCATTGTATGTGAGGAATGAACAAGTTAACACATGTAAATAGTTGTTTTTTTTTTTAACGTGCCAGACATAAAAGAAGTTCTCAAGAAATGTAAACTCTTATCATTATGTTGTTATTCTTCACTCTTATGAAGAAATCTATCATCTATAATTTTTTTCTTTTGCTAACAAATTGCTCTTTCTGTCTTTATTTTTCTTGAACAGGTAAGATAGTCATATGGTAAAATTTCACATAAAAGTAAAATATATACAATGAGAAGTACATCTTTTTTCATCTCTACCTCTTGCCTCGCATTCAGCCTCCCAGAGGTAACCATGGTTCCATCTCTTAGATATCTATCAGAGATAACCCATATGGTGAAATATATTTACTTAAATCCCCCACTTACAAATTTTGAAATATATTTTCAATACAAATAGAAGATAATTTTCCTTAAGGAAAAATTTTGTCTCATTAGTATCATTACCAGTGAAAATAACAGTAATCATAATGTGAATAATGACAGCTGTCTTCGCTGTGTAGAAAGAACTCTGCTAAATTCCAAACTGACAGAACCTTATTCAGTGCCTACAACAGCCCTCTGAGATGAGTATTATTATCTCCCCCACTTGACGCATGAAGATACTGTGGTCAAGAGAGGCTAAGCCACTCTCTGAGGGTCACTCAGCTAACAGGTGGCAGTGCTGAATTTCGAACCCTGTGCATTTGAGACTCAAGAAAGTTTTCAGTAGAAGAAAGACACCTCCCAATCTTGGATTTCTCTTTTGCAGATGCTTCATGAGTCTTCACTTTGATTTTTATTTCCCTTTAAATGCTTTGGCCTATGAGAAAACATTCACAATTTGGACTCTTCACATGTCCCCCACTTCAGTTCATCCTGCCTTTGTAAAACTCCACCTGTACCAAGCCTGTAGTCGTTGGCAGTTATTCCCATAACTATCACATTTAGCCCTGTTCATCTTTGGGTTTTGAGGTATGAGAACAGTCTGAATTCCTAGAAGGCAGGGGCTATGTATCCATTTCCTTGTCACTAGGGTGGAAGATATTTCCTGGCTCATACTTTGGGCTGAGGAAGTGTTGGCTGAATGAACAAATGGGTACAGGCAGTGTTTGACTATAAAGAGGACTTTGGAAATCAATTAGATTAATTGCATGTGGGCCCTAGAGTGCAAGTTCAAATTCCCTGGTGGTAGAGAATCTTTGTAAAATGAACAATTCTGGCCTTCAACAAATCTCAGAGACCTAAAGGTCTAGATATAATTACTTCCAAGGCATCCTGGTGAGGTAATGCATGTGCATGTGAGAACATCTTTTTTAAGCCAAAAATTTCTTCTAACATGTCATGGGACAGTCCCTAGAAGGACTAAGGAGAAGGTGCTAAAACTTGTCATGCTTACTTTGATTTGTAGTGTCCTTGGGTTGTTTTGTCTTTGACTACTTAAAAACTGATCTCACCAGTCAAATTGAGTCAGAGCAGCTTTTTAGATGTGTTGTTTGTTTTTGAGGAAGAGGCTTGAGTATTCAGAACTAGAGGAAAGATAGAGATGGTTAGAGTTGGAAGGAGTTTAAATGAGTCCAGAATAAATTAACAAAACAAAGCAAAACGATGGAATAGAAGAGAAGTTACATTCAGCCACTGACCCCTATTTCCTCTCTCTAATTGCTTATCAGCTTTAGCAAAGCCCTTTTGTACTCAAGGAAGCCCCTTGGTACTCTCACAGTCCTTTCTTTCTCTCAGTGAGATCTTGCCCTCAGAAAACTGCCTGTAAATTTCTATAATGCTAAAGTGTAACTGACTAGCTGTTGCAAGGGCAAATACAAATTATGAGTCTTAATTTTTCCTGTTGAAAATAAAGGAAGAGACTTCCCTCCCTTTTCCTAGACCACTTACTTTAGAAAACTTATACTGTATGTATAAGTTCTTTTTCTTTTTGAAATGTATGTAAATCTTTTTAAAAGCAAAATAAGCCACTTGGCAGAAACATCTTTCTCAAGTACCTAGGAACTGTGTCTTTCAAATGTAATCAATTAAGGTAGGTAGCACCACATCTCCCAGTTTCTGTGGGAGGGTAGGAACACAACTTTGGTGAGCACCGTAATCCAAGTTACAAAACTATCTTCTTTCATAAAGATATGAGAAGCTTATTTTTTCCTTTCTACAAATAAATTAACTAACACAGGTAGATACCACAATTACCAGGGGGATTTTAAGATGAACTATGTGTGAAAAATGGTGCTGTCAAGTCCTCTTACTTGAGGACTAGTTATTTTTTACCTTGAGAGCATGTATAGGATGGGTTTATCTGCTTGGCTATATCAAAGGGTAAGATTTCATTCTGTCTTTGCAGATTCTTAGCAGACTATTTGTGATACGCATCACATTCTGGTTTAATGCTTATTCAATAACAAAATTGTTTTCTTTCTCTTCTAAGTTCATGAAGAAGTTTTCTGGGTTGTATGGGATTTTGTTTTTAATTATATTTTCCAATATAATACGCTTTAGATTCAGAGACATTTGTATTTTAACTGGCGCTAAACCTTTAAGATTAAAACACTGAAATGCTATAAACTTCCAAGCACCAGTGAACTAAAATAGGAGGTTTATCAGGAAGTCTGGGAAGAGATATGTGTAAAGAAAAATTTAAAGCAAGTTAAATTTAACAGAGTTTATTTGAGCAAGAAAAAGGCTCTAAAACAGGCAGCACTTCAGATGGAAGATAGTTCAGAATGGTGAGCTGTATTTATTTAAAAAAAAAAAAAAAAAGAAAAGACAGGAAATTACTTATTACAGAGATGACCTGATCGTTACAATTCTTCATTTGCCTTATTCGTGAGGAATTTGGCAACGTTCAACCTGGGATTGGCTGCTGTGGATTGATCGAGACTCCATTGCTTGGTTACAAAGGCATACTCTTAGGTTAGGTTAGAACTTGCTTTCATGCCAAGCTATGTTGCAGTTCATTACATAGAGAGAAACTTTGGCCAAAATTTTATTAACCAAATATGGAAGGTGCTTTGACCTAAACTTGAATAAGTTTAACATATGATTCAGGGCCAGGTGTAGTGGCTCACGCCTGTAATCCAAGCACTTTGGGAGGCCAAGGTGGGTGGATTACCTGAGGTCAGGAGTTCCAGACCACCCTGGTCAACATGGCAAAACCCCATCTCTACTAAAAATACAAAAATTAGCTGGGCATTGTGAGGGCTACCTGTAGTTCCATCTACTCAGGAGGCTAAGGCAGGAGAATCGCTTGAACCCAAGAGGCAGTGGTTGCAGTGAGCTGAGACAGCACCACTGCACTCCAGCCTGGACAACAGAGCAAGACTCCCATCTCAAAAAAAAAAAAAAAAATATATATATATATATATATATATATATATATATATATTCAGGAATACCTGAAATTCTATCCATTAGCCAGTCTCTTGGGAGTGAGGAGCACTTTTCTTGGAAGAAAACAGCTGCCCTCCAGTATTTGACTCATCTCTGGGAGATGTCCGCACACTCCAAACATTAGAAGAGAGCAAGTCTCCTTTCTTCATGGGAATTCCTCTGGCTTGCATAAATTGAAATTGCTATACCTTCTAAATTTAAGTATTTCTATTATATAACTAACCACACACTTTAAAAATAACACATATTTCCTGAGCAGCTTAAATATCTCATTCACTGTGGTTTCTTACCAGTTTCCCTGGTCAATTCTTCCTGTATTTTGATGGTGCTCAAAAAGTATCGTGTAGTTTTTCTAGCTACTGATGATGTCATCCATTAGGTTTACGTGTCCTTGAGAGCAGAGGCTTTGTCTTATTCATCTCTTTGCCCCCCAAATTCTGGGCACATTAACTGGCTCATAGCAGTTGTTCATTGAATGCTTGAGTGAGCAAATAAATGTATGGCAACCTCCGATGTTCAACGAGGTATAAAACACAATGAGGAATACACAGATAATAAAAAGTTAATAATTCCTTAGTTTTTACATAATGACGCTTGAAAAGCCTGATTCATGAGAAGCAATTTTTTAACAACTTTATTATCTCTCCCTATTGCTTTTAAATCCACTCTGTCGAGATATTTCTTCTCCTACCCCATGTTTTCCCTAGATATGATTTGGTAAAGCTGAATGCTGAGTTATAATGAACATCTCCATTCCCATATTAGAGTATAAACTTTGAACTTATTTTAACATTGAGGCTTCTTCTCCTGGAGCTCAGGTCCAGAGAGGGAAACATCTTCAACCAGTATTAATAGTAGCGGTCAGATTCTTTTCTTTTTCCTCATATGGAGGGATCCTCTTGGACTGAGTTTTCTACAATCTTGCCTGAGTTGGTGAATGGCAACTCAGTTTATTTTTATTTATTTTTGTTTGTTTGTTTTTTTGCTGCTCAGGTAAACAACTTGAGAGTCACCCTTGACATCTTTCTTCCACGCCCTAGGTCCAATTTTTCAGCAAAACCTTAAAATACTTCCACATCCAGCTAGATCTCCGCAACTCCAACCTGATCCGGGTTATCTTCCCTCTCATTTGTTACAGTACAGTCACATACCTTTCCTATGTTTATATTTATTCAGATACAGAAGTACTTACCATTGTTACAATTGCCTGCAGTATTCGGCGTGGTAACAGTTTGCACAGGTTTGTTGCTTGGGGGCAATAGGCGATACCATATAGCCTAGGTATGTAATAGGGTCCTCCATCTTTGTTTGTGTAAGTACACTCTGTGATGTTTGCACAAGGATAAAATCGCCTACGGACGAATTCCTTGGGATGCGTCATTAAGCGAGGCATAGCTGTGGTTTCTTACCTGCTTTCTCTGTGACTTCCACCTTCCATCCATAAGGCTACTTTCCACAGAGTATACAGAGTCATCTTTTGAATATGCCGAATCACGTAATTCTTCTATGCTAAACCGTCCGAAGATTTCCTATTCTTCTTAGTATGCCAGTGACGGTAGATATTGAGATCACCTGTTTGAAGAAGAGCGCATACGATATGTTCTGTGACCCGCCTTCCTATATCCGAGATAACAAAGGTCAGTACAAATGGGAGTAGAACGTTGTAATTTCACGTGTTATCCCCTAGATGGTAGTGTGGGACCGTGCAAATTTCTACCTCTGTTGTGATTTCTATGGGGCATTGTTGGTGCAGTTATTTTAAGCTGAATCTTCAAGCAGCCTGAACTAAAACCGACAGAAGTTCCTGCTTTTTCTCTTTCTTTCCTTTTCCCGCTCCCTTTCTCCTTTTCAAGAGTGCTAATTGTAGCTTCGAAAACGTTCGCGTGAGCACACACACACGCACCCCAAATGGCAAAATTCGCAAAGTGCTTGATTCTCTCAGAAAAGCACGTCTGCTGTTCCTGAACGTAGACTAAACAGGCTTTCGCGTCCAGGAGATGGGGCTTGGGGAGGGGAGCTTCCAGGGAAAGCATCCGAGCTCCCTGGAGCCACGATTCCGTTTAGTGGCTTGTGTCTGCAGTTGAGGGCTGCCTGGCAGACCCCTGGACATTTGGGAAAAGAGTCCAAGGTCTTGAAAATTTCATCCAAATTCATCAGTGTTACAAAATGCTGCTTTCTTTCTTTTTACTTTTTTTTTTTTTTTTTTTTTTTTAAGATGGGGTCTCTTGTCGCCCAGGCTGGAGTGCAGTGGCGCGATCTCGTCTTAGTGCAACCTCCGCCTCCCGGGTTCAAGCGATTCTCCTGCCTCAGCCTCTGAAGTAGCTGGGATTACAGGCGCCGGCCACCACGCCCGGCTAATTTTTTGCATTTTAGTAGAGACGGGGTTTCACCGTGTTGCCCAGGCTGGTAGCAAACTCCTGAGCTCAAGCAATCCGCCCGCCTCAGCCTCCCAAAGTGCTGGGATTACAGGCGCGAACCACCGCGCGCCCGGCCTCCTTCTTTCTTCTGAGGGTGAACTTCTCTAAATGTAGAAACATTCAGAGAATAGGTGGTCACAGGAGAACAAGTTTGGGCTGGCAGTGAGGGTGGGGTGGCTGGTTCAGAGAACAGAACACTCCAGAGCTGTTGATCGTGTCCGAGGCAATGGAAATGGAAACAGAGTCACAGGAGTTCCTAGTTGCTGTCCTTTCTTTCAATTAGTGGTTCTTGTGGAGGCAAGAGGCTCCATTGAGCTTCCCCTGGGCATGAGGCTACATAATTTGAAGGTCCTAGAGAAAAATGAAAGTGCTAAACAACAACAAAAAAGAATTTTAATACTGGGACTGCAGAGCATTAAACCACGTTTGTCCTCCCAAGGACAGGACCCTGTGTGGCCACGGCTCTGGTCATAGCCATAAAGCCTAGGAAGCTCTGCCTCGAGCATCCACCTTTCCCCCATATTCAGTGCGATATGCTTGTATTTACCCTTGTCTTGCATCTCACTTTTTTTTTTTTTTTTTTTTTTTTTTTTGAGACGGAGTCTTGCTCTGTCACCCAGGCTGGAGTGCAATGGCGCGATCACTGCAATCTCCGCCTCCTGGGTTCACGCCATTCTCCTGCCTCGGCCTCCCGAGTAGCTGGGACTACAGGCGCCCGCCACCTTGCCCGGCTAGTTTTTTGTATTTTTTTAGTAGAGACGGGGTTTCACCGTGTTAGCCAGGATGGTCTCGATCTCCTGACCTCGTGATCCGCCTGTCTCGGCCTCCCAAAGTGCTGGGATTACAGGCTTGAGCCACAGCGCCCGGCCGTATCTCACTTTCTTAAGCTTTAGGGAGCATTGATTGTGGTATCTTGGACCTACAAGAGAGATTTTCTCAGCCTGTGAAAGGAGCTGCTCACTTTGTAGACACCATGCTCCTAACTCCTCTTTTTATTCATGTTAATTTAATGTCTGCCTCGATATTGTTCAAAGGAGCGTCCTCAAAATTGGGTGTCTCTGAAGACGAGGAACAGAGGCCTTCTGTTTTGTTCCGAAACAGGCTTCTAAGGAGGAGAATCCTCTATTTGGAAGGGCCCAGGTGAGGCCATGGTTGAACTCAGACCCAAGAAGAGAGAGGCTTTTTATCTGCCTGAAAGCAATCTTGTTTTGGTGACAATGTGTGGGTGGGTGTTTGGCTCTTTTTTTAATGCAAGGAAAAGATGTTAAGTTTCAAAAATAATTTTTGTTTTTCTTGGTCCAAAGTTTCCCTTCTTCCTTTTGGACAGCATTCACTTAACTTTCTGCCGTAAGTTAAATCAATTCATTTATTACTCTTTAACTCCAAGTGGATAAGCGTGAATTTCATTGATGTGATCCATTTTTAGTAATTACACCACCTTCACATGTGAGATTTCACTAGTCCTTACAGCATCCATGTAAATAGATCTTCTCATTGCCATTTTCCAGAGGAAAAATAGTGGTTTAAAAACATCAAGTGAATGACTCCAAGATTACACAGCTAGGATAAGGTGGGGGACTTACTCAGGTCCATGCAGACCCCCTTATTCCATATTCACACCTGCTCCACCATATCATGGTGCCATTTCCACAAATAATTTCTTGGTGTAGGGATATCAAAGTTCAACTATTAATCCTTATAAATTAGAGTCTGTACTATTGTAGACAAAAAAATGATTTTGTGGTATATTAAAATAAAATGTAGTCAGCATTGCTTTCCTCTTGAAAACAGTCTGTGAGTTCTCAAGATAGGGATAGTTTGAGCTTCAGTTTTTAGAAGAGTTTCCTACACAGGAGCACACCTTGAATAATCCAAAAACATGCTCACTGCACCTTCCTTCTTCAGCCAAATTCCATTAAGTAATACACAGACAGCTTAAGTCTGGCATAATTTCTTCGTATTTCAGAGATCTAGCAATAAGTAAGATGATCTGTAAAATATCTAACACGTAAGAGACCTTCAGTTCATCTGTCCATTCGTCAATGTTTCACAATTCACAAATATTTACTCACCTCATATTATGTCTCCAAAGTGTTAGAGATGACAGTAAACAACACAGACATCATTGGGCTCACGCAGCTTACCTTCTAGTGAGAAAGACAGAGGATAAACCATTATTAAATGTATACATCAGAAAGTTATATTGAGGACAATGAAGAAAAAGAAGAGATAGTAAGAATACACAGGCAGATGAGAGTTGAGTAGCATTTCAGCGAGGGTGTTTCCACTGTGATAACATTTGGGTAAAGACTTCAATGAACTTGGAGAATAGTAAGTAAATATTAGTTATAATAGCTTCTTTTCTTTTTTATTTTTTATTTTTTATTTATTTATTTTTTTTTGAGACGGAGTCTCGCTCTGTTGCCCGGGCTGGAGTGCAGTGGCCGGATCTCAGCTCACTGCAAGCTCCGCCTCCCGGGTTTACGCCATTCTCCTGCCTCAGCCTCCCGAGTAGCTGGGACTACAGGCGCCTGCCACCTCGCCCGGCTAGTTTTTTTTGTATTTTTTAGTAGAGACGGGGTTTCACCGGGTTAGCCAGGATGGTCTCGATCTCCTGACCTCGTGATCCGCCCGTCTCGGCCTCCCAAAGTGCTGGGATTACAGGCTTGAGCCACCGCGCCCGGCATAATAGCTTCTTTTCAAGAGCATAAAACCTTATCATTTTTGATGGTGACCTTTCTTCCCACGCACTTATTAAATCCAGTACCAATATTTGCTCTGTTACTAGTCTACTATCATATAAAGCTGCTATAAAGCATCCAAAACCTCTCTTTGTTTGAATGCAGATTTTCCTGGCATATCAGCATCCCCCTTGTAGGCCCCTTGCCTCCTCCTGCCAAGCAGGCTGACAAACTCCAGATGCTGACTCTTGGCTTCCTTCAATTTGTCCTTCACACATGTGGCCCAGGTCCTTTCCCATGTGGTCATCTGCTTCCACGTTTTGGGTCTCAGACACAGAAGTTTCTTGGAGAGAAATAAGTACAGTGTGTATGTAGACATTTTGACTCTCCCCAGCTAGAGAAAAATATATGCATTGGATAGTTAGAAATTTGGGAACTGATTCAGATTACAATGAGAACATTAAAAGTCTCTTTATGCAAGATAGATATTTGCCAACTTTAAATCAGAAAATCATTGCATTATGAGAATTATAATTGCAGGGCAAGCAATTAATTTAATTCGGTCCTGAAGCTCTGCTTTCCAGGATGAGCTTAAAACAGTCAGGGGAAGTCTGTTTTAAGACAACTTAAGGGGAGGTGAATTTGCGCCTGTGTATTTAAAAACAAATTAAACTCCTGGATTTGGAATCTAAAATGTTAAATAGAGGGAGCAAGGTGGGAGTGAGTAGACAGGAAGAGATAAGTGATAATGCAGGGAAGCCTCTTGGAGTTTGAATCATGTGACCAGCTTTAGAGACCACCGAGTTCAACTACAAGTGGAGCCCTCAGTGACCAGCCTGCACAGATTGTTTGTATTAACAGGCTAACTTCATTGTCCTTTTCCCACGTGATTGATTTTGATATAGCTTTTTGTCTTCACACTATATTTGACCTTCAGTCAGTCCCCCCAGACTATATCACTTTATTGCTTCTCTGTTTCCCTGTGCTGCCTCCCTAGAGGTAATTTATTCATCTTTCAAATAACAGATTATCTCTTTCGAATTGTCTCACTGAGTGTTTGACCATTTTATGAACAGTTTTTCATCTCTAGAAGTTCCTTGGTTCTTTTTAAAGTTTACTCGTCCTTTTTTCATAACATTCTGCCTATCTGTTGTCCCTTCCTCTCTCTTTAGAGTGTTCAGCATGTTTTGTATTATTGGTATTTCTTTGGGTGTGAAGTCTCTTTTAGATTGCATTGGCCAGTCAGTTCTCACATTGGCAGGTTGGAAGACCAGTGTTGTCTGTTTTATGCCCACCTTCAGTGGGAGTTATCCTCTACCATTCCCTTTGGTCAAGATTTCAATATTGACTTTTCTTTTTTTCTTTTTTCTTTTTTTTTTTTTTTTTTGAGACGGAGTCTGGCTCTGTTGCCTAGGTTGGAGTGCAGTGGCCGTATTTCGGCTCACTGCAAACTCCGCCTCCCAGGTTCACGCCATTCTCCTGCCTCAGCCTCCAGAGTAACTGGGACTGGGACTATAGGCACCCGCCACCAAGGCCAGCTAACTTTTTGGATTTTTAGTAGAGATGGGGTTTCACCATGTTAGCCAGGATGGTCTCAATCTCCTGACTTTGGGATCCGCCCGCCTTGGCCTCCCAAAAGTGCTGGGAGTACAGGCATGAACCACCGCTCTCGGCCAACACTGATGTTTTTTATACCAGCTTCTCCTCTTGGGTTTTCATTCCACTTGAATACACAGAATGTGAGCCTCACACTTACAAACAGGGCGGGCTTGGGGTTCTGCATGCATAATAATCACTGTTTATTTACCTGAAGCTCAGGAGGGGAGTTGGTTTTCAAGGTAAGCCCTGGAGCAAGTAGGGAGAGGTTTCTGTTTGTTTGTTTGAAGTTTCTGATTTAGACAAGGATCATCCCCTGTTTTTGGCCTTTGGGTTTTTGCAGAAAGGGTAGTTCCAGCTCTCCCCCAAGAGTGGCCACAAAACTAGTTGAAGATTGAGGGCTAAAATATACTTCCTCACATCTGTACTAGTTTCAATTACCTCCAAGGACTTCTGCAACTTCGCCTGATTCTCGCTGTTGTGTTTCTCAGTTGTCTGCCACACAAAGAGTTCTCCTTCTTGCTTCTGAGCTTAACATGAGTTTGAAAGGTTTATTTTTGAATTGCACATATAATTTATAAAATGTTTGGAACCAGGGAACTGGGGATCTAACCAACCTGTCTTCTTCACTGGAAGCTTCTTTATGTAATTATAATTCTTTATGTAATTCTTTATGTAATTATAACTGGTGGCAGTGGCAGCCCATCGGGAGTGCTGCTGCAAAGATGCCAGCTGCAGCAGGGGAGGCCCGGCCAGGGCTGCAACCTCCTCAGAACGCATGGAGAGGGGAACAGGTGGAAGCCCCGCCCTCTTCTAAGTTAGTAGGAGCGGGAGCCCTGTCCTCCCTGGTACAGCTGCAGCCACCCAGCCTCAGCTATGGACCCAAGTATCCCTGCACTCTCTGGGATTTCGGAAGCACCCCCAGGACCCAGCAGTCTCAGAAGTGCAGTTCCTGGTGTCTGCAGTTCCTGGTGTCTCCAAACTTCCAGGTGCCACCACATTTTCCTCATTCAGACGTGGGTGGCCGCAGGGGAACTTGTGTGTGGTACATCTGGTCCAGTCACAGCCTCGCACATAACCAGCATCTGTGCAGGCGCCTGGAGCTGCCCAGCCCTCTGCAGCTGACGGCATACCCGGCTGTGCGCAGTGGCTTGACCCCGCTCTTGCTTACTGGCACATCCCTCACCACTCTGCGCTTGGCTCCTCCTTGGCAGGTGTGGGATCTGGGCAAGCCAAGTGCAGTCTGCCAGGCCAAATGTGTGGAATGAGCCCAGCGGGCACAAGCAATACTCAGGAAGAAGGCACCACCAGCTACAGAGGTTTCTGGCTGGTGAAGCAACACTCCAAAAATTCCATGACGTAATGAAAAACCGTATACTAGGTAGCTTACCAATCACAAAGCCTGAACCTAGAAAAGGGAATGGTAACTTATTGGTAATGAATTAATTAGCTGTTAATGTCCTCTACATAAAGCAGATTTATAGTCTGAAAGAAGTAATCAGAACATCTGCTGAAGCAAAGTACTTATTGAATGGTATAGAGTATCATCATTGCACTTCCCAGAGAGAAATTTCATACCTGTATATGCACCTGTTCTAACACAAATTCTTTTGTGCCTCTGTACAAGATGGGATTGAAGTCTTGGTAATAGCCCAGCATGTTTTACTTATGTGCTGGACACTCACTTTTGTTCATCATTGCTAAGTCTAAATTCTAGCAATCTCAAATTAAACAGTGATTCCTCTTTCTCATGACTTAAAAGATGGGGTATGAATTGGTTGCTTATCACACCTGTGGTACATCTGAAAGTATGAGAAAATCAATGAATCAAAAAGTTGTGAACAAATGGTAGCAGTTTAACAGACTGTATGAGATGTATTTTAATAAAGCAAAGCTTAAGTATCTCTCTTTCTGTGCTTCCATACAAAACAAATATGGTTTAAGACCTTCTGATGTGTATTCTAGGGAGCACTCCAAATTCTTGAGGGAACTTGGACATATGCCAAGGAGTTAAACAGACATCCTCTGGAGTAGCTGAAACTGAGACAGCTAGAAGTCTGCAAGAGAAATGCATCTGTCTGTCCTAATAAGACACCCTGGGAAGCAAAAATAAACATGGGCTTTGTACAAAGCCCCAAATCAAGAGTCACAAGGGCATAAATTGCTAATGAAGGTATGATTATGATTTGCAATTGAGATGCTTCTCACATGGGCAACTTTATGCGTTGTCCTTCAGGATAAATATCAAAGGAATACTTTATTTAATGTTGAAGGTAATCTAAAAAAAGATACTATTTAAAGATAATAGGTAATTATTTTCTGAATATAGTTGGATATGCCACCTAGTTGAGAAAAGATTTTTCTACCAATGTTCAAAAAGAAAACATCATTGAAGAGCATATTTTGAATTCAAGTTAATTCAAATATTTTATTTTTAAAAGGCCAAACTAGTATTGAAATAATATTTTATTTAATTTTCCCAAACCAGCTTTGAAGGTTTCTGTCTATAATTATTGTTAATTTCAAAGCTCAATCTGTCAGTAGTAATACAAGTAGATACGGAAACAGTGAAGCATGACTAAGAGTTTCTGCCTTCTACTATTAAAGGGATCTCTTTTTTAGCTTCTTGCTATTTCTTAGCTCAAAGGCAGTGCTAGGAAAGCAAAGCATTTGAGGTCAAAAGCATTTTTTCGAGCTAAAAGGAATGATCTTCTCAAAAATTGTCCTAAGTATGCAAAGTAAGGTGAGAGGGGGAATGTTTTTAAAGTGAGAGAAAATTCCTTACCTGGGGAGATTCCTCAGGGAAGTTGGTAGGTGGAGATGAAAAGGAATAAATAAATCACATTTCTCAGTGACTAATACTGGGAAGTCAGAGGATGGCTGAAATAATCTCTTGTTATCATCGCTTAAACTTCTATGATTTGATTAAGGAGAGCCCCAAGGAATTACTTTTTAAAGCGTGATAACATAAAGCATCATATTTTCTAAGTAACGTCAATGAAAGTTTCTTCCCTTTCTTTAACCCATTGCTTTATTCTTGTACCTTTTCTTTCTGACAGTTACTCTCTGAGCTGCTTAGTGGGTGTGAAGGCAGAAACTCCTTATCAAAAAATATTAAGTGAGTCTAAATATTAAAATTGTGAACAGATTAACTGAGGCATGAAGAAAACATATTTTCTGAAAAATAAAATGAGATGAACATTTGTTACATGGACTTGAAAATAAAAGCATTAAAATGTGTGTCAGCACACTTACATCAATTAATGTTTGATTTTAAAGGCTATATATGAAGCAGTTAGTATTTAAGAAAACTTTCCTGAACTTTAGTATTTTATATGCCAGTACATCATTTTCTTTTTGCAGGCCTAATAAAATAGTCATAAGAGACCTGAGGGATTTCAAAGGAAATAAATATAATAAAATATTCTTAATTTATGTTAATTGATAGGAATTAATTAATAGGTATTTATTAGATATCCACTAAGTCCTATGCTTTATAATAGTCCTTGCTCAAAAATGCTTACAACCTAATTGTGATTATAAAATCAAGTGTTAATGAATATAGGGAATCATTGAAAACTAGTTGGCTGGCCCTGACTGCAAATCTATGTGGAAATTAAAAAAGAGAAAACACTGTTTTGAATCAGAATCATCTTGAGTGGCCCAGTACATCAATGTGAGTGGTTTCTTTCACACTTCCAGAAGGAAAGGAGACCTTTCCTTTTCTAGAGCTAAGTCCTCTTTTTCTCTTGATTGGCGCAAGGGAGTAAGTTATTCAGAATCATGGGAAGTTTGGGAAAGAGAAAACAAAGGAAAAGATGGAGATGTTGTGGTAGGGAATTTCTGTGTACCTATTGGTGCTCTAAATTAATTGAGTCTGAATTAGAGGAATAAGAAGAAAAAGAAAACACTGTTTCATTATTTTAAACTCAATACAAAATTCTCTTTAATTCTTATTCTTAGTAATAAGCATCAGAACCAAGCTGAGTCCTTACACATTTGCTTCAGTGTCAAGGCTTGGTTTTCTGTAGATGGTTTATTTGAACTTGGATAGTGCTTTAATATCTAAAAAGAGCTTTTTTCACAATGTCATCTTTTCCTTTTAAATTTGCTTGACAATAACACTTTTTTAAAGGGTGAAAAAATAAGCATTGGCCACTTTCAAAGAAAGCGGTCACCAATTGCAGCTCTGAACTTATAATGATGCTATATTTTGTTTATGTGACTTTTTACAGATGACTTATTTATTTATTATTCAAAGAAGAGTTTTTGAGCTTCTACTATTTGCCAGATACTGTTATTAGGTTTTAGGGATATATTGGGGAATAGAAATGGAGTGGTCAATAAGACAGCAACCACCTGCTTTCATGGAGCATGGTTAAGGAGTGAAGAGTGAGCAGAAGAAAAATCAATGAAAAGCAAGAAAGCAAACAGAATAATCTTGGGTGCAGATAAGTACTATAAAGATAAAGAAGCCAGATGATGGATCAATGTGGTGGTGAAGGGCACAGGTGGAGTTCCTTTGGAAAAAGGGAACAGGGAAGGTCTCTCTGTGGAGGTAACTTTCAAACTGAGACCTGGATAATGCCAGGAACTGGGGAGAATATTCCAGGCAGAGGGAGCAGCAAGAGGAAATGCCATGAAGTAAAATTAAACTTGGTTTGTTTCAGGAACATGAAAAAGGCCAGGGTGACTGTCATACAGGGACTGATAGGGAGTGGTTTGAGATAAAAATCAAAGAGGTAACATAACCTAAATCATGTGGGGTCTTGCAAACTGTAATAAAAACCTTTTCATTGTTTAATTGGAGGTACAAAGTGAAAGTACTGGAAGGTGTGAGTAGGAGAGCAAAGGGTATTTATATTTTAAAAATATTGTGACCAGGCCGGGTGCAGTGGCTCACGCCTGTAATCCCAGCACTTTGGGAGGTCGAGGCGAGTGGATCACAAGGTTAGGAGATCAAGACCATCCTGGCTAACACGGTGAAACCCCATTTCTACTAAAAATACAAAAAATTAGCCGGGCTTGGTGGCAGGTGCCTGTAGTCCCAGCTACTCTGGAGGCTGAGGCACGAGAATGGCGTGAACCCAGGAGGCGGAGGTGGCAGTGAGCCAAGATCGTGCCACTACACTCCAGCCTGGGCGATAGAGTGAGACTCCGTCTCCAGAAAAAAAAAAAAGGTCCTGCCCACTCCTTGAAGAGTGAACTGCAGTGAAAAGAGAGGACACAGGAGGAAAGTTGAAGGACACTGCCGTGTTCCAGGGGAACATCCTCTGGCCATTCTCATTTTTGGTGGAATAAATGGGGAGTCAGAGAATAGCTAAGTGAGATCTCCTGAGTCCAGTGGTCTTTTGCTTTTCTCCCAAAAAGTGTGAACACAGTGAGGCTGGGAGTCTCTAAGCCTCTGGGCCTCAATAGTAAAAGCAAAAGACTTGGTGATGGAAGATTTAGTGCAGGCCCTGACATTGCCCCCTACAAGCTGAGAGAATCTGGGGAAGCCACTTCATGTTGAGTTTCTATGGATATGAAATTTGACTCTCATGAGAAATGATAAGACATAATCATAAAATAAATACCTATGCTAGTTAAGTTATACAAACAGAAGAGTATAAATTTCATAAAAGACTAAAATTTTAAGGTTGGAAAGGATTAAAAGTAAAGAGAGCCAGGGGCTGGTTTGCTTCCCTGAGTTTTAAAAATTGTGTAAGTTCAGGCTTTAAATGGATCAGCAAGATACTGACCCTGCTATCACTGGCTTGAGGCTGATGAAAAAGTCAGTGATCTAGAACAAAACTATCTTCACTGCTGACTCTGGGAAACTCATATCTTGCAGGAGAGAGAAGATTTACGTACAAGGATAGGCAGACAAAAATGGAGCTTAGAAGGAGTAATGTGGCTCATTCGATAAGTGACACATGAGGGAAAGGGAACATCATAATTTGTCTTGGCATTTGTTACTATGCCATTTATTCTACAGAGGAATGACAACATGTTTTATGATTTACAGAGCTTGTTTGCACCTGAATGTCCAAACTCACACCAAACTCACAATGTAGCAGGATGAGCCACAGACAAAACTCCTCAGACACTGAGTTAAAGAAGGAAGTGGTTTATTCGGCCGGGAGTATTGGGCAAGACTCCTGAATCTTAGAGCCGAGCTCCCCGAGTGAGCAATTCCTGTCCCTTTTAAGGGCTCACAACTCTAAGGGGCTCCGCGTGAGAGGGTCGTGATCAATTGAGCAAGCAGGGGGTATGTGACAGGGGCTGCATGTACCAGTGGTCAGAGCGAGACAGAACAGACGGGAAGTTTCAAGATGTCTTTTCTATACAATATCTGGAATGTATGGATAACATAACCGGTTAGGTCAGGGGTCGATCTTTAACTACCAGGCTTAGGTCAGGCAGGCCCAGGCCTGGTTTCGGGTCTGGTTCCTTGGTTTTGGGTCTGTTTCCTAGGTGCCAGGCTACCTGCCTTGTGTTTGACTTTTCTTTTCTTTTCTTTTTTTTCTGAGTATAAAACAATATAAAACAATATGAGAGGGTCTGTCTCTTTCCTCATTTACGCCCTTTGAGACTCTCACTTTTTATTAGTGGGAGTTCTCTTATTTTTGCTACTTATGTCTTCTTGTGCAATGGATTGATTGGGATTCATACAGTACACTTGTGCTGAAGCATTTTGGTGAACTAAGGTAGCGATGAAGCATTTTATCATTTGAAGAAGTACAGGTAGCAAACAAGGGAGCGGTAAGCAGGTTTCTCTTACTATTATAACTCCTATTATAAGAGTTTTAACTCCTCCTAGTACTGGGAACCACCTTCTAAACATGCCTTCAGGGTCGAATCCGTGCTGTACTTGTATGGGCACATGTGCCAGTTTTGTCATATTTCTAACTATGTCTTTAACTACTTGCCTTTGATTGTCTATGTGTAGACAGTAATTAGTAAGGTTAAATTCCCTACAGGCTTCTCTTTCAGCTGCTAGCAAGTAGTCGAGAGCCAATCTATTTTGATAGATAGCATTTCTTATCTGAGTGTCTTGCCAGGCCAGAATAGTCAAGGCTTGACTGGTTTTATTAGTGATGATTTCTAAAACAGCTTGCAACCGTACGCTTTGGTTGAGCATGTAAGTGGGGGTCCGGTATCCCTATGAGCTGTCTTGTGCCTAAGTGGCAGCCCTATAGTATTGTATAATTTTTTAGGAGGCCAGTCATCATTTTTTAAAAATTATTTATGGCTATGTTTCTCTTTTCGTGGGAAGTGTAGACAGAGAAGCCCAGGAACTCGCCTGTCTTTATGGGCAGTAGGAAGAAAGATGGTTTACTAGTGCCAATAACACAACTACCTGCTTACTTGTTGGGTAATTTGGCATAAGCTTTATGCCCACATATCCAGTATAACCTAGTGGGGGCTGTCCACCGGTGGGACTCCAGGTGGGTTCACACAGTTTGCAACTTTGGGAATTTACTGAATGAGTTTTTCTTAGTGTGGTTTGAACTCCACTAGGTGGCTGTTTTTGTGGTATTATTACACAGTTTTTGCCTAAGGCAGCTGAGTCTTCCTACAGGAAGGGTGAAGTCCTTCCTATACAGTATCGTCCAATGGTTGAGGCTTTTAGAACCTAGAAATTATCAAGGTGATTCTTTTGGGCCAGGAATTTATTAGGAACTGGGTCTGCAGGGACTAATTCTCGGGCTTCTTATGGCTATTGATCTCTTATTGCAACTCCTCCACAAACATAACATGAAGTCACATTTAGAGATTGGGCTACATGCTCAGCTAATTGCAAAAACAAACTTCCAGTTTTTCCTGAAATTTCGGGTACTGGCACATTCAGTTCATTATAGAAGGTTTGAAATACTGGCTCAGGAGAGCATTTATAAACTTCTCTTCAAACTACAATATTTACTTGAGGATCTAGTCCAGCTTCACTGATTTTTTTAGAGAGGATCAAGGGGGTTGGTTATTACTAGTTCTAAGAGGTTACACTGACCACTGGTACAGGAAGGGCCACTTTTCCCTTTTTGAAGGTGGACAAGATTTTTGTTTGTTTGTTTAAGTAGCCTAAATGACACAAAACCAGTGTCTACATGTATTTTCACATGGTCTTAATTTATGACAAATGTACTTATTTGTCACATAGCTTTTTTCTTAATTAAGAGAACCACATCTTATTCCTAACTTATTAATGAAAGCACAGGCATTAAACTTCAAGGTGACTTGTTTGGGCACTTTTTTTTTTTTTCTTTCTGTTTTGGCTAACACTTTATTCATATCACTTATGAGCCTTTACCAGTCCTCAGTCCTTAATCTTATTTTAAAAACTGTGGTCATGGGAGGCTTAGATGGGTCATAACATATATCAGGTTGGTCATTTCCTGGGCTACATGCTTTGCATAGAATAGTATTATACAAACAAGTTTTTCGTTTGTTTGTTTTTGTTTTTAGAGTCCTGGTACACTTATAAATACTATAAAATACTAGGACTGTAGCAACTTTTTGTCCTACCTCAGTGACTTGATGAATACACTGGGAACAGTCCTCAGTCTGAGGAAGGTCAGTTAAAGTCCTTACTGTACAAGTCCAAATTTTAAGGAAAATGAGTCCCTTGATGAATTTTCTCATGCTTCGGCCGTGCATGGACCAGTCAACTTCGGGGTGTGACTAGAGCAGGGCTTGTCGTCTTCTTCAGAGTCACTTGCAGGGGTTGGCGAAGCTGCTCCCATCCACTTACAGCTCTTAGTCTCCTGATGTTTAAGGATGGTCTTGGAGGTTGGGTCCTCCAAGACTCTAGAATAAACTGAGTCTAATACCACTACACAGTTATGTTTAGCTGGGCTCTCTGATACCAGGAGCAAAGTCGAGGGGTTTAGGGTGTTGCAAAGTTCAATGGTTATGCAGGGATTTTAACAGAGCAAACTTTGGTATCTAGTTAATCTAGCATTCGTTAGTTAATGATATCCTTTGGTATTTATTAAAGTCACCACAGCATGGGGGGATTTTATGTTTAGGTTTTACCTAAGAGTTAGCTTATCTGCTTCTTGCGCTAACAGGACTTTGCTGCCATGGCCCTTAGACATGGGGGCCAGTCTTTGGAAACCCTGTCTAGTTGTTTTTAGAGATTGTCCACTGGCCTTGGCCAGGGTTCTACAGTCTGGGTTAAAACTCTAACTGCCATTTTTTTTTCTTTCTGACACATAGGGTGTAAAGGGTTTTGTCAGGTCAGGTAGCCCAGGGCTGGGGCTGACATGAGATTTTCTTTTAACTCATGAAAAGCTCGTTGCTGTTGGTTGTAATAGGTGTAGTTTATCTCACCTACATTTTTATTAACTGTCATCTACTAAAATATTGACTTAAATCCTGTAACTATTTGATTTCAAGCTTTAAATTGATCTGACATTCTTTGCAGGGCTCCAATTGCATCTAAATAGATGTGAGAGTTGAAAGAACTATAAGGGGCTTCTCTCCCTTTACGATATCTTATTTGTTTCTTCCTCTGGTTGATTAAATGCCAGGGTGAAAGGGATAGCCAATTGGACTAACGTATAAGTGCCACTCCAGTTATTTGGCAGAGTGCCTAGTAAAGGTCCACCACAATACCACCACACATCTGCTCGATGATGAACAAGGGCTGACTGATAAGCTCTTGAAAATTCTTAAGCTCCTTGCATCCCTTCAGGTCTCCAAGGAATGCTAAATTTCCTCCCTGTCATGAGAGACACGAAGTGAACTTAGTGTTGGGAGACAGAGGCTGGATGGCCCTCGTGGGCTGACCCACAGGGTGTCGGACTTTGGGATATAGCAGAGAGAGCTTGGCATGACTTACTACTCCAGTCTGTAGAATCCTGGAAAAGGGTTACCATGCAGCCTATGCCTAGTCAACTGAAGGACCACCTCAGTGGAAGGGGGACCATCAGGGCCTCTGGCCTGCCATGTGCACAAGCGTAACAATTGCTTTTGTTTAACGTGCAGACGGAATATTTGATCCATTTCAACCAGGCATTTGCATCTTGGTATGCTGTCTTAATTGCCAAAGTTTGTTTTAAGTCTTTAACTTCTATGATCCTCTAGTAAAATGAATTATTTCCTTTAGCACCTATTTTTATTAGTTCTTAGACCAAAGAAAGCTAAACACTATTTTATATTTAATAATGCTTCTTGTATGATTTTTATACCAGATAAGCTAAATTTTACCTTTATATTAGTGTGTTATTAATGTTAAACTTAATTTTAATAAAACATTGTAGACATATTTATCCAATTTTTTATGTTTGTCCATAAGGTAAGATTTTATAGACTCTTTTTAACCTTTTATAATCTTTGTTAAAGAGTAGGCTAGTGCTTTAAGAAAAACCTGTAACTTTTTTACTTTAATGTCCAGTTCACAGAAAAACTGGATACCTTTTTTTTTTTTTCTTATTATACTTTGAGTTCTAGGGTACATGTGCATAATGTGCAGGTTTGTTACATATGTATACTTGTGCCATGTTGGTGTGCTGCACCTATCAACTCGTCAGCACCCATCAACTCGTCATTTACATCAGGTGTAACTCCCAATGCAATCCCTCCCCCCTCCCCCCTCCCCATGATAGGCCCCAGTGTGTGATGTTCCCCTTCCCGAGTCCAAGTGATCTCATTGTTCAGTTCCCACCTATGAGTGAGAACATGCGGTGTTTGGTTTTCTGTTCTTGTGATAGTTTGCTAAGAATGATGGTTTCCAGCTGCATCCATGTCCCTACAAAGGACACAAACTCATCCTTTTTTATGGCTGCATAGTATTCCCTTTTTAACTTTAGTTAATGTTTACACACAGAATTTTCTTTACAATTAACATTTTAAAACTTGCTCAAACTTTCAAAACAATAATTTTTTAAAAACTTTTTAATGTAGGTAAAAATCTATATTCTTATGCCTCCTTATAATTCTTTTACTAAAGGTATATTTTACTTTCCTTATACACCTTGCACATAAACTGTTTCTTCAATAGTACTCAGAAGGCCTTATTTACTTTTAAATTATACAACATTTTTTGCATAACTTTTTTTTAACATTTTTTCTTTCATGACTTTCACAGACAATTCGTCAACTTGTCTCAACTTTCTGACTTAATACAAAAAACATTTCTTTCTTTAAACAACCAGTTAATTTATTTCAGGACAAGAATTTACCATATAACACTCTTTTTACATAAATTCTGCCTCCCCTCTTTTTTTTTCCATTTTTTTCTGTTAGCAAAGCAGCTACTGCTACAGACTGACTGCATCTGGGCCATCCACGGTTACTGGGTTAAGGATTTTTGATAGAATGGCCTCGGTGCTTTCGGCATATGCCCTTGTTTACACTGACAACAAAGTGGTATTAGAGTGTTACAAGGTTACGGAGAATACCTTTAATTATCAATTATAGGTTTTAAATTTACCTTGGCTTTTAAAGGAATAGAGTATACTGTTTTTTTCTTAAGTACTTGCATATTCTATCTTTCTGTTTTTTTTCTCTCTTTGACTTTCTGTCTCTCTCTCTCTCTTTGACTTTCCTTTTGCCTCTGTCTCTTTCTCTCTTTCTGCCTCTCTCTTTCTCTGTCTCTCTCTCTCTCTTTTCTTGATGCCTTATTTGTCTCTCTGTTTCTTCCTGTCTCTCTGCTGGTCTTTCCTTGCCTCTGCCAGCTGCTTATGCTGCTGTTCTCTTAACTACTGTTGGGGAGAAGGGGGTCTAAAACCAGCTGTAACTGTCTATGTATGGAAACTGGTCTCGGTGTCTTGGCTTACAGGTTACTTTGTGTCATACCGTTTTAACCTGTTCTTTGTTTTGTGGTGTGCGTGTGGTGTGAGCATGGTGTTTTGTCTCAAAGAAGCATAGGTCAGGCACAAATAAGCCCGCCCCATTAGGAACTATGTTGAAAAATTTCAAGAAAGGATTTAAGGAGATTATGGTGTTACTATGACACCAGGAAAACTTAGAACTTTGTGTGAAATAGACTGGCCAGCATTAGAGGTGGGTTGGCGATCAGAAGGAAGCCTGGACAGGTCCCTTGTTTCAAAGGTATGGCACAAAGTAACGTGTAAGCCATAATTGATAATAAAGGTATTCTCCGTAACCTTGTAACACTGTAAAACCACTTTGTTGTCAGTGAACTGGTACAGGCACACCATGGGTGATCAGGCCACACTTCCACTCAAATGGAGTAGGCAAGTTCCTAAGACCAGTCCTGTCAAGCAATTCAAACCAAGTCAAGCCCAAAACCAAAACCAAAGTGCTGATAAAGGCACACCATGGGTGATCACACCACGCTTCCATTCAAATGGAGTGGGCAAGTTCCAAAGACTAGTCTTACTAAGTTTTAGATGTCCGGACTCCAAGTGCCAGTTCCTTCCCAGTGTTCAGCCACTATGTTGATCCTCCATGGGGGCCTGCCACACACTGCTCTGGTGAGGCATCCCACCGGGGCAAATGTCTACCCAGGAGCGCTCTCAGGATCCGCATAGCTCTGGCTGGTTGGAGTCCCCCACAGGGATGTTCCACAGGGCAGGCTAAAGCCGCCTAAGGAGCTGCCTTGACCGTCCGTTAATCACCTTGCTTCCCGGTCAGGGAACCAAGAAACGTAGAAGAATGAGCCACAGACAAAACTCCTCAGACACTGAGTTAAAGAAGGAAGTGGTTTATTCGGCCGGGAGCATTGGGCAAGACTCCTGTCTCAAGAGCGGAGCTCCCTGAGTGAGCAATTCCTGTCCCTTTTAAGGGCTCATAACCCTAAGGGAGTCCACATGAGAGGGTCGTGATCGATTGAGCAAACAGGGGGTACGAAACAGAGGCTGCATGCACCAGTGGTCAGAGTGAAACAGAACAGACCGGAAAGTTTCAAAATGTATTTTCTATACAATATCTGGAATCTATAGATAACATAACCGGTTAGGTCAGGGGTTGATTGTTAATTACCAGGTTTAGGTCAGGCAGGCCCAGGCCTGGTTTCGGGTCTGGTTCCTTGGTTTCAGGTCTGGTTCCCAGGTGCTGGGCTACCTGCCTTCTGTTTCACTTTTCTTTTTTTTTTTTTTTCTGAGTATAAAACAATATAAAACAATATGAGAGGTTCTGTCTCTTCCCTCAACAAGGCTGCATTTACTTAAGTCATAGTGAGAGGTGACAACATGCTAGCAGCCCTTGCTCTCGGCACCTCCTCAGTCTCTGTGCCCACTCTGGCCGTGCTTGAGGAGCTCTTCAGCCTGCCGCTGCACTGCGGGAGCCTCTCTCTGGGTTGGCTGAGGCCAGAGCCAGCTCCCTCTGCTTGCAGGGAGGTGTGGAGGGAGAGAGGTGGGTGGGAACCAAGGCTGAGCATGGTGCTGGCAGGCCAGCGTGAGTTCTGGGTGGGTGTGGGCTCAGCAGGCCCCACACTCTGAGTGGCCGGCAGGTGCCACCAGTCCTTGGCAATGAGGGGCTTAGCACCCGGGCCAGCAGCTGTGGAAGGTGCGCCAGATCCCCCAGCACTGCAGGCCCACCTGTGCCATGCTCACATTCTCACCGGGCCTCATGGGCCTCATCTGCTTCCCTGCGGGGCAGGGCTTGGGACCTGCAGCCCGACATGCCAGAGCCCCAGCACCAGTGGGCTTCCACACGTGGCCGGAGCCTCCCCGATGGGTGCTGCCTCCTGCTCTGCAGCGCCCAGTCCCATTGACCACCCAAGGGCTGAGGAGTGTGGCCACACAGCACCGGACTGACAGGCAGCTCCGCCCATGGCGCTGGCATGGCATCCACTAGGCGAAGTCAGCTGGGCTCCTGAGTCTGGTGGGGATTTGGAGAACTTTTGTGTCTAGCTGGAGGATTGTAAATGTACCAATCATCACTCTGTGTCTAGCTCAGGGTTCGTGGATGCACCAATCAGCACTCTGTATCTAGCTAATCTGGTGGGGACTTGGAGAACCTTTATGTCTAGCTGGAGGATTGTAAACTCACCACTCAGCACTCTGTGTCTAGCCCAGGGATTGTAAACACACCAATCAGCACCCTGTCAAAACAGACCAATCAGGTCTCTGTAAAATGGACCAATCAGCAGGATGTGGGTGGAGCCAGATAAGGGATAAAAGCAGGCTTCCAGAGCCAGCCAGCAGCAACCCGCTTGGGTCTCTTTCCACACTGTGGGATATTTGTTCTTTCTCTTTTTACAATAAATCTTTCTGTTGGTCATTTTTTGGGTCCATGCTGTCTTTGTGAGCTGTAACACTCACCACAAAGGTCTGCAGCTTCACTCATGAAGCCAGGGAGGCCACAAACCCACCGGAAGGAACAAACAACTCCAGACGCGCTGCCTTTAAGAGCTGTGACACTCACTGCGATGGTCTGCGGCTTCATTCTTGAAGTCTGCGAGACCAAGAACGCTCCTATTCTGGACAACATAGGAGCTAGACAATGCCATGAGCGACTAGCAGGCTGGTATGGAGACAATCGCACTGGTTACTTGGTATCATGTTGACCAAAACCCTGTGGTTTTGGGTTGAATGTTTTGCTTTGCATCCAGGGTACATTTGTGCTCTGTTGGCATAGCTTAATGCTGATGAGCTGAATCTGGAAAAGGAAGACTGTTGTCTCACCAGTTGGCTGTGGACCATTTTGATGCTTAAAGAAATATTGATCTTGGAACTTCTGAATGCAAGCTGAGAGTGGACACAGGGAGCAGGTATTGACTTCTTTGACAATTTAAATAGATGGCTCTGGAAAAATATAAACTATTTGAAGTCCAACCCATTTTAAAAATTGTTGAATTTAGGTTTAGAATCAGAATACCTATGATGGGGAATAATTGCATGAATTGCTTTGCTTACATGAAGAAAAAATCTGTTAGTTACCTTCCAGATGTTCAACCTTACCTAAATAATTTCTTCTCTTTGAACCTTAGTATTCTCCCTAAAGAGAAGGAGAGTGATAAGATACTTTCTCTGGCTTGCTATGATGGATAAATGCAATAATATATCTGTAAGCACTGAGTGTCTGACACATAGTAGGCATTATATGTATGTGAATTTCTGACCAGGTCAAAACAGTGTGTTAATGCTGAGGCCTTTGGCAGGGAAGAGTTGGATTTTTGGTTTGAATATTTAAGATAATAAGAATATTGACCTTTGGCTACATTGTATATGGGCTTTAAATTTACTAATACTAAGTTACTGAGCTGGGGTGTAGATTTAAAGTGAGAGATGGAATGTTTTTTCAATGGTCAGTTATCTGAGTAGATTCCTAGAAGTTGGAAGGAGCCTGAAACAGTGCAACGAGCATGTCCTTTCATGTCAGTCATTCCTTGTTTTGAATCCTGGCTGTGCCACTTACTAGTGCAGCTCTGTGTCCATAGTATGTGGGAGAAGTTGTGAAGTTTGGAGCTTTCAGCTATTTAAGACAGTTTTCTTTCTGTCTCTGACACATTGTTTGATTCAATGTGTAGGATGAAAAATGGCCTTTGTTAATGCTATCTTTTATTATATCCCAGGACCCTGAAGCCACATATTTAGGAAGGGGAGGGCCCTAGTAGCCAGAATACTTAACTCCTTACTTTAAAACGTATCAGTCCCAGGTCATGTTGTCACATGATTGCTAGATACCCATTAACTATTCTGATGAATTTCAACGAAGGTGAGCATGGTTGATGGTGACTACGTATATGACCTCTCTGAAGGAATATTTGTAAAAGTTGCAAAATTTTAAAGCAAAAGCAGTTAATATTAGAGAAATGTTTAGGCCTATCTCAAGATAACTTTTGTAAATATTTTTATGTAGGAGATGTTAGCAATTTTCAAATTGCATAGTTTAGATACGGGGATTATGTTAAATCCAAAGTTGTTTCAGCATAAAGCCAGTCAATGATGCCAAAATTATTTCAGTCTGATTTTTATAACAAATTCTACCCACCTTCAGCCACAGCAGAGTGTTTATGTATTAAAAGAAAGATTTATTCTTTCTACCAACATTTGTTGAACACCTATCATGCTTCTAGTATTGGAGATAGTAGATGCAGAGATGTAGCTGTCCTCACTCCCTGCACCTTCTCGAGACTAAATTTAAACGTAAAAGGAAAAGACAGCTAATTGAAAAGACCAATTAAGTGATAGGATAGAGAGGTACAATCTCCAAAGAAGGGGACCTAATGGCTCTTTCTTTGGTACAATCTCCGTATAACAGAGGGCCTAATGGCCTCTGGCTGGTCAGGATGGGATTCTTAGAGGCTGCTTAAGCTGAAGCTGACAGGGGGAGTGAGGGGATTCACTAGGCAGAGAAGAATTAGGAGCACAGGGAGCAAGTGTCCTAGGAGTTTGCTCTAAATTCTATACTACTCACCAATTAAAGTGATGCAGCCTATAATTGTGAAAATTAACTGTATTTTCTTCTTTTCATGAATCTTCCTCCAAGTCTGAGATGATAACAAATGTTGTTAAAACTTTTAAGCACTTTACTGTCCTCATTACTGGATAATTAAGCAGCACCAGAGTTGAACATTTTGCAATACTTTTTCTCTTTGTTTCCACAACACTATTCTCTATTTTTTCTTCCCTCGTATCTTATTGGCTACTCTTTCTCATTAACTTTTGTTTGACTTATAAATTTTAAAGCCTGTCAGGACTTGATCCCAGACGACCTCATTTCTATGTTTATATTCCTTCCCTGAGGCATCTTGTGAATTCCACACACTGCCACGGCTTCAACCACCATCCATAAGCTTATGACTCCCAAATGTGTCTTTCCTTCCTGATCTCTCTTTGGCTCCGTATCTGTGTATTAAAATGTCTACTGACCTCTCTCTCTCTCTCTCTCTTTTAAAAACAGGATCTTGCTTTGTCACCCAGGCTTGAGTGCGGCATCACGGCACACTGCAGCCTTGACCTCCCAGGCTCAAGTAATCCTCCTGCCTCAGCCTCCCAAGTAGCTGGGACTCTAGCCATGTGCCACCATGTCTGGCTAATTTTTAAAACTTTTTTGTTCGGACTAAGTCTCCCTATGTTGCTCAGGCTGGTCCCAAACTCCAAGGTTCAAGTGATCCTCACACCTCAGCCTCCCAAAGTGTTGGGATTACAGGCATAAGCCGCCCTTCCCAGCCTGACATGTCTATTTTGATACAGACAAATCAAACTTTTAATAGCCAAAGTAGAATTTATGATTCCTCCCCAAGCATTCCTCCACTCATCTCTATCCCTCACCCTCACCCTATCCTTACCCTCCCTCATGTAATCCATGAAGAAGTTTTGTTGATTACACTTTTAAATCATTAACTTGCATCGTTACTACAGTCGTGGTACAATTACTGTAGGATCCTTTCTTTCCTAGAGAAAAAGCCTCCAAACTTTCCTTCCTCTGTCTACTTCTGCCACCTTACAGCCTATTCACTACAGATCAACCAAAGTTATCTCTTAAAATTATAAATCAATTCATATTCTCCCACCACTTAAACACCTCCAAATAATTTTCAGTGCATTTAGCATAAAAATCTACCTTTTTCATTCTGGATTTCACGGGTGCAGGACTGTCTCTGCCTCTCTTCCTTAACTCTTCTCTTATGCCCCCCAACACCATGCTCACTAAGCCCCATGATCTTCTTTGTGTTCTTCCACATTTCAAATTTCTTCCCATCTTTGTTTCTATAAGTTATTGTCATCTATGTTTGGAATGCTTGTGCCTCTGTTTATTGTATGCAGAGAAGGGTTTTAATTTCTTCTCAATTCAGGTCTCACCTTAAATGTTATTTCGGAGAGCCCTTCTCTGATCAGTCTATCTACAGGAGACTCCAGCTCTTTCTGTGAATGGATTATAGAGATATCATGGCACCCATACAATATATTCTGTAGCATCGTTATCTGGGTCTAGAGCAATAACCCACAATCAAACTTATCAATATTTCAGGGAAATTTTAGAATGTTCATATTGAGTGGGATAAGGACTTTGTGTCAGTTCAGTCACATTTTGCTGGACACACAGGAGAACACTTTAGATTTGCCCAAACTCTCCTTTTGGATGTGGCAATTCTAAAACTAATAGAATGGTAGAATTGAAGAGGAGAAAGACCAATGAATTGCAGGTTCTCATTAAGCTTGATTAGATTTTTGCTTCGGTAGGCTGTCTTTTTTGTTGAGTTTCTGAGTGGGTGAGCTGAGCACTTTCATACCTTGTCATTTATTGTTGCAATCTGAGTCTCATTCAACAGAAGATTACCATGAGAAAAATAATTGCACAAAAGTAGAAGATAAAAGGTTGAGAGTGATTATATTTGACAGTGTTTATTCATATGGTTATTCAATGTAGACCAGTTTGGATTTATAATAAATCAGATATCCAGTTTGTATTTTTCTTCAGTTTCTGAAAAACGGTTTAAATCTCATTTAAAATTTTAATCAAGTTCCAGAAGATAAACTTTTTCTTTGTGTTTAATTTTATAAAACAATTGATACAATGCAGTGACATAATAATCTTTGATCTAACACCAAATGTGTAGGGTTACTTAATAAAATATTCTGTTATGCTATTTGCATGATACATTTTTCAGTTAAACCACTTCATGTTTTTCATGTGTCACTATGTAGATCCTGAAATGATTGAATAGGAATAGAGTTGTTGAGCTTTGGATGTCTTTGGAATCATTTCATTTCTAGTCTTACTCTACATTAAATGATATGTGCTTTATTTATTTGTTTTTAAATGATAGGAATTCAACTTTGGATGTTGAAATAAAGTCCCCTGGAAGCTAAGTGAATTTCCTATAGAAATGTGATTTCTATGCCCATTTGTCATGAACTGACTGGCCTCAGAGTGGGGTACAAAATTTTGTACACACATTAATGTCTGGTTTCTCCACAATTGAGAGGTTAACTCTGAAATTACTAAAATCAATTAAGATGATTCCAAATGCCCAGTAGATTATGCCACAGTAGAAAGTGTTAAAGTGAAAAAATCAGGTCTTGCACTATTAGCAAAATTGTGCTGAGACACCAGAATACCAGAGCATAACTCATTGAAACTTGACTTTTTTCCTATTTGCACAGAAAATGAAAAAAAAAAAAAAAAAAAAAAAAAACACAAAAAACAAAAAACAGTCTTTTAGAAAGCTCTATTCATGCAGAGGCAGTCATTACTGATTTTGAATTCTGAGTTTTTGCTGTTTGTCCTGCCTGCCAGGTATTTCACAGGACTAATTTTTTTCCACCATTAGGATATATTGGCAAGCAATGACAGAACAATAGAGTTTCTTCTGTTTTATCTCTTTAAATTCTTAATGTATTCGCATCCCCGAACCCCAACAAAAAGAGCCTCTGTGAGAAGCAAATTTCTCTATGTAAAGCCTTTCCTATCATAAAAGCCTTCCCATGATGATCAATCACAATCATTTGTAGTCATGGTAATGTGAAGAATTAAGAATCATCCATTTAAGCCAGCAACTCCTTGCTGTGTCACTTTCCAAATTAGTAAATTATCAAATTAAGTTTGTGTTTGAAGAGGAGTTATGCTTCAATATTTAATTTATTGGTAAAACTTAATAAGACAGTTATAAGATCACCTAATTTTGCCTAATGTACTTTTGTATATTTAATGGATATAAGAAATAGCTTGTCATTTGGCACTGAAGTCTATGAGGCACATACTTTGTAATACAATAAGTTCTCACTTAACATAATTCATAGGTTCTTGGATAATATGACTTTAAATGAAATAATGTAGGATGAAACCAATTTTACCATAGGCTCATTGATATAAACAATAGTTCTTATGGCATATTCCTGGTCACAAAAACACCACCAAATATCTAAATAAAGATCCAAAGCATGTCTAATATTAAACATTGAAATTGATGTGAGTTATTGTTACCAGAATATCAGGCTCACCACACAGAATGCCAGTTACAGAGATAACGAGTATTGTCAGGGAAGGTTTTAATCGGGTGCTGTAGCTGAGGAGAAAGGGAGATAATGTCTCAAATTCATCCCCCAAACCAGCTCAAACTGGGGGGGTTATATAGTGGGGAAGGTGGGAAAGCAGGAATTAGGGAGGGGTAAGAAAGCAGTCCTGACGTATGAGGGGTCTGGTGGCTCACGGAATGTAATCTGGTAAATTTCAATTTCTTGCCTGAGAGTGACTTTTGAGGAAGAAACTCAGGTGAGACAAATACAAGTTTCATGTTTTAGGGTCCGGGAGGGTCCGTTTCTATGTTTATTTTTAGAAACCCATAAATATTAGTTCTGTGAGACAATCTGTTTCACTATACATTTCACTATACATTTAAGAAAGGTTAATAAAAACAAACAAGATCATTATATAACTTGCTGGCAGTTTTTGGTGAATCAGTGAGTGATGGTGGTCGTGGTGGTGGTGGGTTAAATCAAATAATAAATGTTTGCAAAATGAAAACTGCAGGGAAACTCTCCTCCCACTATGCAGTTCAAAAGCAAACAAGAAGAAATACTGCTGTAGGAGACCCAGAGATCACCTCTCTTTTTCTCTTATGTGGGTTGTATGGCTGAATCAAGAAACCAAATTGACACCAGGCAGATTAACAAGGGGAAAGCATACAAACTTTATTAGTTTTACATGTATATGTAAACTTCATATATGAAGATATGGAATCTTCACAAGTGAGTGAAGTCCAAAGATGGCCAAAGGAAGATGCTTTTATGCTTTTTAGACAAAGAACAATAAATTTGAGAAGAAATGAAAGGAAAAAAAGAGATCTGTCTAGAAGCAGTAAATTTTTAGGGAGGTTACTAGGAGAGATATATGAGGGAGGGGTGTAGTGGAAGGTGGTTACTTTATTAAGTGTATTTTTTCAGGTCTACTACATCTTCCAATTCCCAGTTTCTAGTAGGGCTATTTTCACACCTGCTAAGGGCTATTTTTACACCCTTGTGGGTAAGGGCATCTCTCCCAAAGGATTCTTTATGGCTTGCTACATGCAGGAAGAGACAAGTTACCTCCCCTTTCCAAAACTGTAATTTCTCCAATGTTTTCAACTCAGAATAATCAATATACCAATTCAGCATATTCAGGGATGGCAAGTCCTTCACTACTTCAGTAGGTGAGCTGAACACTTTCATACCTTATTTATTGTTGCACATTTACATGATTATCAAGACTTAATGAATTTTGATTTGATAATAATTTGTATTCATTTCTTCCTTCATTCATTTTCCAGCCTGCTTACTCCAGCTCAGGATCGTGAGGCTCTGGCAGTTCAGGGTCAAAGCAGGAACAAAAGCTGGACAGAATGCCATCCCATCACAGGGTGCACTCACATACACAGTCAGACTGGAACCACGTAGACATGCCAGTGAACCTAATGGGCACATCTTTGGAATTTGGAAGGAAACTGGAGTATTCAGAGAAAACCCATGAAGACGTAAGGAGAATGTGTAAACTCCACACAGACAGTGGCTCCTGCTGTCAGTCAATTTTTTTCCTCATCATTATTATATCAAAACGACCTTGAATGAAACATTATTTGAGGAACTGCTGTACATTATTGATTATCTGACTATAAAATCATATTATAACATTAATATGTTTATTTTATCAAGTCTTAGCATGAATGCAAAATTAATTTTGTTCACCATCTCAGTAAGGAAATAAAAAGCATCCTGATATTATAATAAGAGTGCTTAATTTTACTATAATTGTTCTAGACTTGTTTTTATGAATATTTATTTGCAAAGGCTCTCTTGTTGTACAAGTAATAGCAGATATTACTTGTCTAACCAGGAAGAGGAGTAAAGTGATCTGTTGCAAACCAAAATCAATCTTCTGAAGCACAACACTTTTCATTTAAGGTCTTTCCTTTGAGAAAATATATTTCAAACCTGATACCTTGCAGAAGAAGCATTTACTGGAAGCACATTCGTAGAGCAGACCATTCACAACTGCAGTTAAGTTTGAGTTCTATAGGATTCCAGAGGGGAAATAGGGTTCTACTCATTGCACCTTTCCACTTCTTCCACTAACGAGTTCACATTCTCTTGTAATAAACACTGATCATATTAAGTATTAGGATAAGCAGTTTGCAATTGCTCCAAAATACTTAGAACATTTATTCCCTCCATCTCATTTTTCCTATGTGATAGAACATACCCTTCCAAAGAAATCATCTACAGACAATCCTCTAGGAGCCGAATAACTTTGGTATAGGTAAAGATGTGAATGAAAGTATTTCTCGCTCCCATTCTTTTTCTCTCTGCTTTCCCTGTTCTATATTCGTAAATCAATGAACAAGTTGATGCATTAGAAAGTACAATACATACTAAAATGTCCTTCTTATTTAAACTAGCTTTTCATTTACTTTGTACGTGAAGGTATTATAGAGCAATAGAATAAAATAAATTTTCTCCTTTAAAAGTAAATTCTTTTACTGGACATTAAGATTGAATGTACTAGCTGGGTGCAGTGGCTCATGCCTATAATCCCAGCACATTGGGAAGCCAAGGAGGGTGGATCACTTGAAGTCAGGAATTTGAGACCAGCCTGGACAACATGGTGAAATCCTGTCTTTACTAAAAATACAAAAATTATTAGCCAGCGTGTTGGCGCGTGCCTTTAATCCCAGCTACTTGGGAATTCGAGACAGGAGAATCACTTACACCTAGGAGGCAGAGGTTGCAGTGAGCCAAGTGGGTGCCACTGCACTCCAGCCTGGGCAACCAAGCAAGACAAAAAGAGAGAGAAGAAAATAAAGAGAGAGAGACAGAGAGAGAGAAAGAAAGAGAAAAGAAAAGATTGAATGTACTTGGGTAAATAGGGAAATAATGTTTTGTGTCTCTTTGTTAAAGTGGTTATAAAAACTGATTTTTAATTTGAGGAGAATTTATTAAAATTGCAGATTACAAAGTCAGAGATGTAAGACGTGGAAGGTGGGGTCAGGTATTTATAGTTGAGAAAATCAGCACAGGTGATTCTGAGGCAGGTAATTTTCAGACATCTAATAGAAGAACACTATGCCTGTACTTAGTTACTTCATAGTAGTTATTGTATGTTTGCTAAAGTTTACTTTTGTTATTTGCTAGCTTTAATAACTTTTTATGCTTTCATTAAGTCAGGTCAAATCATTTGTAGTTTTTGTTAGAGTCATACTTTTTAAAAAAATATTTGGATTATCCAACTTAGACCCTAATAATTCTGTTTACCTACATTTTTGCAAAAATGAAAGTCTACTTAGTAATAATAAAATGAGCTAAATCTGCTTAAGGCCAAGATCAAAAATTTTACTAAGGTAATTTTTTTCTTAAGTTTTAATCTACTTCTTGGAGTGGAGGAGCAATCTGTCAATTATGTATTAAGTTTGAATCTCATATACACAGTACACATGAAGCATTAAAGCTCTGAACTAAAATAATTTCTTATTAACATTTAACTAAGATGTTTATCTAATCTTGTCACAGCTAGAAGCAGAAACCAAAGGAGTTTAAATATGTACCTCATCGTTGAATGTCAAGCCACTAACAGAGCCCTTAATTAGCATGTGAAACATCTTAATTCTGTGCCAAGTGGTTTCTTTGTCCCACTCACTCCTGCGGGTGGAAGACAGCATTAAACAACTTGTTGCTGAAACTCAACTCACATTTGTTTTCTAAAATATTTATGTGTTTTCTGTGTTCATGGCTTTACTGCTGACTGAATTGTGTCCTGGAGGAAGGGACAAAAGAGGAGCAAACATTTTCCGGAAATTGAAGAAAATTTCAGATTTCACTGGGAATTTGGATACCAATATAATTTACAGGCATTTCATTAGGTTTTGGCTCATTAAGTGGAACAAACATATTGGGGATTATAAGCAATGCCTTCAAATTTTAGGGTCATTTTAAAACTCATTGTAACAACAGAGCGTAACTCCTTCTTTTTTAAGATCCTTAGTTGCTCGAGATTGACTTGTACTCTCAGTGTTATTTGGAGAGTTCTGAAATTGGTGTGATGTTGGCATTTCACAAGCCCCATCCACAGGGCTTGAAATCTGATAACATTTTTAATTAAAGTTCTTCCTATTAGAAAAGCAGTTTAATGAAGAATTGTTACGTTAGGTCAGGGATAGAGATGGAAAGTGGCCTATTCACCATACGCAACAGAATTTATCACATTGCCTAATGAGTAATCATTCATTATTTCACAGGTATTTATGAATAGATTTTCCTTTGGTGGGTTTGGTAATAACTGTTGAATATTAAGCCATTTATGTAACTTCAATGACCTTCTTTTGTTAAAAATCTGTACAACAATTGAATTGGATTAAATGATCCTGTGCACTTTCAGATCAAGATTTCAAAGGATCATATGTTTCCAATTTTTAAAAACTTGTGTCTTATATCTAACTCTTTAAGTTGAAGCTGGAACCAATTATCTGTGGGAACACTTGGATTAATGCAATTCAAAATACAGATTTTTATGAAGAGCCTACTCTGTGTTGAATACAATAAATAAATATTCTTACAGGTCTGGTCAATGTTCTGTATCACTGAGAAGATGGAGGGGCTGTCCTAAAGCAAGCAGCAGGGCTTGGCTCCTTCTTGCAGAAGCAAAAGAGAAAAAAAACAGGAGCTAAGGAGAAGTTTGAGGAGGCAGTAGTGGGGCAGGTGAATGGGCAGGAAAGGCGAGAGACCAAAGGAGAAGCCACCTCCTTCAGTAGTGTGAGCAGGAAGTAAAGAGGCTAATACAGCCCATCTCTTGCTCTGGGGCTCAGGAGTCTGTTTATATATAAAGGTCACATGAAGGTAAAAACTTCTGTTTCAGTCTGAACCGTGTCAATTCCAAGTCAACACCAGGCTCAAAACTGTATCTGAGAGGTCCTGCCAAAACATCTCCAGGTAATGATAGTGATGCCCAAATATTTCTTTAGGACTTTAGATCATTCTTAAAATTGAATATATCCTTATTCATCTGAGTCCCTAGTGCTTGGGTAGTCAATTAAATGCTGCCAATGCAAACCAGAGAGATGGGGACTTTGGCTAAACTGGAGGAGCCAGTCCTTCACCGTCAGCTCTGCTGGGTAGAAAAATAGGACATATAGGGGTATTCTGAGAAGGAGAATAGCACACTTGGCAAATAAGGGAATAAGATGCTTTTCTGTGAGGACTGATTGGAGTGAGAATGATGGTGAAGGAAGGGAAATTTAATATGGTTTTTTGGATAAATTTTTATTCTTCTCCCCGGAGATTTCACTATCATTTGTAGTTGTTTGGCAATTAATGTATGTAATTTCACATAGTTTAATAAAGAAATTAACATGATTTGTGGGCATACCCTGTGCATTTCTGTATCACAGCTATCAATGGACTTTAATTTTGCTCACTGCAAATCATATTAAGGAAATAAGATTATTCTTGAAGCAATAAGATCATCAAGCATTTATTTATTTTCCTTACCCCAGCTTCATTTTAAATAGATCATTAACTTGAAGTGAATCCTGTTCTAAGATGTTATGAACTGAAACTGTGAACATCTATACCTTTATACTTCGCTGAGTTGCCATTGAAGAAGCCAAACATGGCTTGCTCAAAGGTCCATGCTACCTCTGAATAGAGGCCAGGTCTCAGTCTTTCCCATGAATATTTTTAGCTGAGGGGATTCAATAATGACCTTACTGTATATTGTTTCCAGTGCTCAAAGTAGTTAATCATCAGGAGGGGAAAATAGTACATTTCACTAGAGGGCAATGAGTGAAATGCATTTTGGAGCATTTGTGAGCAGAAGCTTCAAACCAAGTTTGTCACAGGCTTTGAAATGGGATATGCCGTGAAATTCACATCTGCTGTCAAGGGAGGGAGATGATAACTTGACAAATGGAGGTACACCATTTATTTCGTAAGGAGGGTACTGGGGACCATTCTGGCCTGCAATGATGCCTTTTGTTCAAGTGAATCTCTGTTCAAATTGAAGAGCTGCATAGACAAACTGAAAGCTGCCGCTTCCATCTAAGATTTTCCATTTCAGCCTTTTTCTTAAAAATAACAATGGCTGGCCTGCTTCCTGAGTGTTTGGACTAGATGGCTTTTAATTTCCCATCCCAAGGAGATGATCTAAAACTGCAACAAAATTAGTACAATCAATTATTCCCAGACTTAGACCCTCTCTTCAAGCTTCCCACTCGAAATAGGGCATAAAACTTTTAACGAATTGGATACTTAAGTTATTTTCTCATTTCTCTTCTCAAGACATCTTTGTGCTACCTGTAAAAAAAGATAAGGAAATTAACAATGTGGAGGACATTACAATGCAAAATATATAACAATTTAAGAAAATAAATTTTAAATAATGTATCCCATCCCAGACTTCTGAATATATACTACATATCAGGGTATTGTGCAGCCAGATTGTGTCGGGAGTTAAGAAAGCCTAACATCCACTCAAGATCTTTCCTAATTCTCTGCAGCATACTGAAAAGCAACAGAGTGTGGTGGTTAGCCTCAAGAGTCAGACATTCTGTCTTCCTAGCTCTTCCGCTTTCTAGCAGTTTGAGTTAGGGCAAGCCATTTAACCTCTTTAAGCCTCTGTAAAATTAGGATATAATAAAGCCTAAATCAAAGTACCATTACGAGAATTGTGAAACAATGCGTCTAAAGTCTGCATTTCAGTTCCTGACCCAAAGCTAATACTTAATAAATGGTAGTGGCTATGATTACAGTAATAGTTGCATTTATTTTTCTAGTAGTATCAGTATGCTGCCGTATAGCCACCACTCTGAACAGGAAATAGAAATTGGATGGCAAAATATCACTAATTCTTATTAATGGGAGATGTGACCCTATTTGGAAATAGGGTTATGGCAGATATAATTCATTGATATGAGGGGTGAGCCCCTAATCTGATGACTGGTGTCTGTATAAAAAGTGACAGTTTGAATCTAGAAACACACACAAAGAATAATTTTCTTATGCAAAACTAAAAAATGATTAGAGGTGGTTTTATCTTTTATCGCTTTATTTTATTCCTTCCAAAAGAAATTTGAAATTATTTAAATAAAAATATTAGCTCTTGGTTAATGGGCACTTATTTTGTGGTTGGAATCCTCTACTAAAGAAATCCCACTGGGCATTTTTATAAACCATTCAACAATATCATGAGGTAGGTATGCTAGCAGCCCCCTTTATTTTATGTATGGAAATATTGACATTCGGAGGATTTTGTGGCTTGCAGAAGGCTTCACAATTGGCCTAGAATATATTAATAGACAAATCTAAGACAGCCTGAAACTTCGTGCTTTACAAGAGCTATTGCCCATATGTCTAAAGGCTGTGCGATGTTCTGAGTGTGTGGGTCGAGGGGAGGAGGCACTCATCCCTATTCTCATGACCACTCCCTTCTCACTTGATCAGGGTGGCTGGATGTTGGGAAAGAAACCTTTGGGCCCCAGTTGCTCTTAGTACAAGGATGAACATGATTTTGCCTCAGATCTCAGCTCCACTCTGGAACCACATTTGGGTGAAGCGTCTGGAGATTTGGATTTGCCTGGATGATTTTTGGTTCCAGGTAAAAAGCATTTTCAGAGAAGTCAAGGAACTTCAGCTGCAATAGCATCAATGTTCATGAATAAAACTCTATGAAATAATTCTGAAAACAAGAAGGCTTAGGTGGCCATTTTAAAAGGAGGCAAATTAGAGGGCTCAGTCTGAGTCCTGCTGTTTTTTCTTAGTAAAACTTAATGTCTCCTATAAAAACATAGGCTCTACATTTCTCTCTTATTATCCAGTTCACATTTTAGCTACTCAATACAATCATATTCTCATTTGTTCATGCACTGATTCACTCATTAAATAGATTTTGATTGCTGACTCAGTGCCAAGATTCACATTAGAACATGACCTCAGGAATGATAGATACCCAGCCTAGATTGGTTGTGAGAGTGCGTGAGAGAGATCACTCTGGAGGAAGTGATCTGAGGTAGTAGGTGGTTCCTAGCTTGTAAGTAGGAATTAGCCATGATAAGAAGTAGGAGAGACAATATTCCAGGCATAGCAAAAGGCAGGGAAAGAAGAATGCTAGAGGAAAGTGATGACAGATGAGTCCGGGAGGTACAATGGAGGCAAATAGTCACAAAAAACTCATATGGCCAACAAGGAGTTTGAATTTTACTTGGTTAAGTAATGATGAAATACTGAGAGTTTTAAAACAATTTGTTGTACTGATAACAGTGGGCTCTGGAAAGTTCCCAAAGGCCAGTAGGACCTCGATTCCAACGGGTGTCCAGGCTCTTGACATCATCTTGAGCAGGAATTCATGGATGATTCAGAAAATCGTGAAAATACAGAGATTTCTTGCAACATGAAAAGTACACACTCAAGAAAGAGGAGTATTGGTGTACTCAAGAGAGTTGCACACAAGGGGGATTGGGGATGCTACTTTCATGACTTTCTTTAACAAAGAGGTGGAATATTCATGATTCCTGAAAAAAGGTGATTTTCTTAGCACAATTAGAAGTTCTGTACTCATATCTCTATGGGCCTGATAAATTTTGAATACCTCACAGAGCTCAGAATGCTCTCAGCTAGACTAGGATTTCTTGGAAAAGTGGTGTCACCCAATTTTTTCTTTTCTTTTCTTTTTCTTTTTCTTTCTTTTTTTTTTTTGGGTGGGGGGGACAGTCTTGCTTTGTCGCCCAGGCTAGAGGAGTGCAGTGACATGATCTCAGCTCACTGCAACCTCCGCCTCCCCGATTCAAGAAATTCTTCCTGCCTTAGCCTCCCGAGTAGCTGGGATTACAGGTACCAGCCATCACGCCTGGCTAATTTTTGTATTTTTTAGTAGAGACAGGGTTTCACCATGTTGGCCAGGCTGGTCTTGAACTCCTGAGCTCAGGTGATCCACCCACCTCAGCCTCCCAAAGTGCTGGAATTACAGGTGTGATCGACCTCTATGGCCCTGATAAATTCTGAATACCTCACAGACGTCAGAATGCTCTCAGCTATTTTTCTTTCCTCATATGTTATAAGCAGGGCATCTTTACCTTTTAGGAGTGTTGAAAGCTGTTAAACATAGTTTTCTAGGCTGCACTGCTTAATATGACTTGAATTTTCACTTACTATTAAATATGCAGAATGAAAAAGTCACTTGGTAGATATTTTGTATAATGTGGGTAGATTAAAATCCTCATTAAATTAATTTACATTTACATTTTATGTACTTCTTTTTTTCTTTTTCTTTTTTTTTTTTTTTGAGACAGAGTCTCGCTTTGTTGCCCAGGCTGGTGTGCAGTGGCATGATCTCAGCTCACTGTAACATCTGCCTCCTGGGTTCAAATGATTCTCCTGCCTCAGCTTCCCGAGTAGCTGGGATTACAGGTGTGCACCAGCACCCCGACTAATTTATGTATTTTTAGTAGAGACAGAGTTTTGCTATGTTGGCCAGTTTGGTCTTGAACTCCTGACTTCAGGTGATCTGCCTGCCTCGGGCTCCCAAAGTGCTGGGATAACAGGTGTGAGCCACCGTGCCCAGCCGTATGTACTTTTTGATACAATATAAAATGCAGCTTTTTTATTTGTCTACTTTGGGTAAATGGCTGTTCCAAAGTGCCAAGTATCTCATAATCTCTACTATGGTAGGGGCTGGGAAAGCTCTTAGGTATCAGGTTAGCTTTATTAGATGGAAAGCACTATGATTTTGACAGCTGCTCCAGCTGCAGAGTTTCTGGGATGCTCTTCTTGTTAAGGACAGACCTTGTTTGCTATTCAATAAACGAATGCTTTTAAACCATATCAACAATAGCACCTAAGGAGAGCAATTCTGTATTTTACACAAGAATTTCCACAAAGTAGCTGTTAATATCAGGAGGAAATACTTATTATGTTTAATACTATCCTTAATTCTAAATAAAGAGAAATTGGACTGTATCCTTGGAGCATAGAAATTTGTGCCTTATTTATAACAAGAGAAAGAACTGACTTCCTTTTCTTGAAATCTTCCAGCAGGTTTATTTGTTATTCAAAAGTATTCACAGAAAAATGATCTCTTAGCATAATAGGAGGAATATGGAAAATAAGGAATAGAGTATTTTTTCCTTCTACTGCTTCATAGCAGGCACAGATAATTACAAAGGTTGGCATTGCTTTTGGACAAGTTGTGTCAACTGTTTGTGGTGATCTGTAGTACGGAAGAATCGGGCAATTCTTCAGGTTGGCACTCATGGGAGAACTTGAAATAAGAGAACAAGACAACTTCCTTACCAATCTGAAGCATGACCATTCTCTCTCTCCATTCCTTCTTCTCTCCATTTGCTGATTCAGGCATTAGATAAAAGGAAACAGATCGCATTTCCCAAAGTGCAAGATGCTGGGTGAGAAAAACAATTGCTGGTGTCAGATTATTTCAGGAAAGCTGGATGGACAAAGCCAAACAGGTTTATTTACTACAGAGTTTTTTAGAGTCTTTAGATGCTAATGTTACAGCCATCAAAATAAGAATGAAAATTCACTGAGTGCCTACTGTGCCTCAGGTACAGGGCTTAGCTTGTGTTACCTTGTTTAATACTCATGAGGAACTCTGCCAGGGGGGCACTAATATTACCCTCATTGTACACATGAGGAAACCGAGGCCAGATAACTTGTGAAGCTTACAGAATGTATTAGGCCATTCTTTCATTGCTATAAAAAAATACCTGAGACTGGGTAATTTATACAGAAAAAGATTTAATTGGCTCACAGTTCTTTATGCTTTACAGGAAGCATGTGATAGCATCTTCTTGGCTTCTAGGGAGGCTTCAGGAAGCTTACAATTATGGCAAAAGCAGGTGCAAGAAGGGCGGGGGAGGTGCTGGGCACTTTTTAAAGACCACATCTCATGAGAACTCACTGTCAAGAGGACAGTACCAAGGGGGATGGTGCTAGACCATTCATGAGAAATCTGCCCCCATGATTCAATCACCTCCCACCGGGCCCCACCTCCAACACTGGGAATTAAATTTCAACATGAGATTTGGGCAGAGCAAAACATTCAGACTGTATCACACAGGTAACCAGTTGTTCTTTGAGGGCAGGATTCGGTATGCAGTATTTTACACATTTATTAAACCACATTTTCTTCTTCCATCCCTTTTTCCTTCCCGTTATCTATTGAAATTAAAATTCTATGAGATCCAGTTTAGGAAATGTTGTAGCAGAGGAAATATGAAAGAATGTTGGGAAGAATCCTGCAGAGTGGTTGCATTTTCTCAGACATAAGAGATGTGTGTTACACTAGCACAAGACCAGGGAATCTTTGCCTCCTTTTTGGGTTTGGACAAAATACTACAGGCCCGTGACTTCATATTTCAAAATCTATGGAGCCTAGTCTTTCCTTCAAAATAAATTATTTCCATTTCTGGTAGATAAATCTTTGTTGGGGTACTACTTAAAATATTTTAATTAAGGAGAAGGAATTAATTCTGGCACATGCTATGTCAAGCACAATCCCTATGTCCAGAATCCTTTTACTTTACATAGCTTATGGCCTTAGCTACACTAGCTAAACCTCAAATCTGACTTTTATCAGACAGAAAGAATTTTAACAGTTTGGCTCACTTCTCAGATCATACTAAAATATGATTCTTTGTCAGTTACCTGAATAGGCAGTACATAAATTATGAAAAAGAAATGTTCAATAAGCATAAAATATCCAACTTCTCTCCTAATCAAAAAAGAAAAATACAAATGATGAAATTTTTTTATTAATCAGATTGTCAACACTTAAGAAGTTTGATAATGACATTGTTGGAAAGGCCTTATATGCATTTCTGGTGGGAAAGTAAATTATTACATTTTTACAGGACAATTTGGGAATATCTACCAGGTTAGGGGGAGAAAAGTTCATATCTTTGGACCTAGAGATGCCTGTTGTATATATTGTCAGTTAGTTCTCCTTTGTTCTTTCCACAACTCATCCTTTAAAATGGTGTACTATGTAATATCCAGGTTTTATCTGTCCTCGTAATAGGATTATACATCCTCACTCATTGACATGTGTTTTGCAGTGCCTCTCCCAGAGGCAGCATAAACTTCTCACCCCATTGACATCACTCCTGGCTACATGATTTGCTTTGGCCATGGAAAGTGAGTGGATATGATATATGCCACAACTGAGCAGAAGTTTGAAAGCATAGATTGGTTTTGCCATTTCTTTTTTTCCTCTGCCATGAGATAGAAAAAGAAGTTGCCTCTTCAGCCTCAGCCCTAGAATATAAATGACATGGATTCAACCTGAAGTCAAATATCAGCTGACATACATGTAAACAATTGTCGAATATTGTCATCGTAAGCCTGAAATATTGCTGTTGTGTTTTTTTTAACCCCAGCAAAACCTGGTATCAGCTAATAGAAAACCAATATTCACTATCTCTATACTCAATATAAACTCTGATTATAGTTGGCTTTCCTCTTTTCCAAACTGTACAAATGTTTGACATTTCTAATATATTTTAAAGTATATATTTTCTTATGTTGTTTGCCAACCATATTACATGGTCCTCTCTCAAGATGTACTTTAAACAGTTTTATGCCATATCATATATGTTTTTAAAAATTGGGGTAAAATTTATATGAAAAATTAACCAATTTACCCTGTACAATTCTGTCTAGTTCCAAAGAATTCTCATCAATTCCATTCCCAGTTGATAATCAATATTGTGAAACTACTACCTCTGTCTAGTTCCAAAGAATTCTCATCAATTCTATTCCCAGTTTCCTTTGGGAATTCTCATCATTCCCAATGGAAACCTCATATCCACTAAGTAATCATGCCCTGTTCCCCAAAACTACCCCTTTCACTTGGAAACCACTAATCTGCTTTCTGTCTCTACGGTTTTATCTTCTTTAGATGTCATATAAATACAATTGTGCAATATTTGATTTTTTGTGGCCTCTTTCAGGTAGCATATTTTTGAGATACATCCACATTGTAGCATGCATCAGAACTTTATTTTTTATTGCTGAATAATATTCCATTTTATAGATACACCTTATTTTGTCCATTTGAGTTGTTTTCACCTTTTACCTGTTGTGAATAGTGCTACCATGAACATTTGTGTACAAATGTGTGAGAACCTGTTTTCTATTCATTTGATTATAAACTGGAAATATAATTGCTGAGTCGTGTGGCAATTCTGTGGCTTTTTGAGAAACCACCTAACTGTCTTCTACAATGGTTGTACCACTTTACATTTCTACCAACAATGTATGAAGGTTCCAGTTTCCCCACATCCTTGCCAACAGTCACTGTTTACCTTTTATTTTTTTAATTGTAGACTTTCCAGTGGGTGTGATATAGCATCTCATTGTGATTTCGGTTTGCACTTTTCTAACGACTAACAAGGTTAAACATCTTTGTATGTGCTTGTGTGCCATTTATATGCCTTCTTTAGGAAAATATCTATTCCAGTTCTTTGCCTGCATTTAATTAACTTATTATTCCTTTTATAGAGACAGGAGGGTCTTGCTATGCTGCCCAGCTTGGTCTCAAACTCCTGAGCTCAAGGAATTCACCCACCTGGCCTCCCAAAGTGCTGGGATTACAGGCATGAACCACCACGTCTGGCTTCTTTCCCCATTTCCTAACAGAACTCTTTTTTGCTCCAACTGTTGTCTGTTTACACAGTTAGCAGTGGCTTATTTGCCTTTCAATGTTATTGAGAAATGTCCTCAGCATAGCCAGTTTTCTACCTTGAGAAAGTTCTGAAATAGGCAAAACAAAAGAGAGTGTTTTACCCTAGTCCCTCAGGGAGCGCCCTGACAGGTCAATACAGAAAAACGTAATTACATTAGACAAAGTTCTGCTCTGCTCCCTCTGGAGTCTTGAACCCACAGTGAGAATGTAAGCTTTCGTTTTAAGACCACCACAAATCCATGGAGGGTGCTGGAACTTGGCCAAACAAAATGCAGTCAAGTTCTGCCACGGTTAAGTCACTTTTGGTTACTGTACGCTTTGGGCTATTTTTCATAGTTCTAACACAGTTCTTTCTGAGAGTTTGGCTTTTTTTCCTGATATCCCATGATATATATGTGTGTGTGTGTGTATGTGTGTGTGTGTGTGTGTGTGTGTGTGTGTGTATATATATATATATATATATAAAATAGAAAAGAGAACACTGAAAGCATGCTGATGAATGCAGTTACATCTTCTCGGAGAGAACTTTCATTCGTATGTTCTAAGGTTTGTCCCTTAGCACTGAGCTGGTCCAGTGTTTGTGTAGATGATTGATATAACAATGCAGATGGTATGCAGAAGACCCAAAGTTGAATGGAAAAGCTAGCTAATACGCTTTTTGTTAGAGTTGATATTTAGAAATATGGAAACCTTGAGCCCCTGAATACAATAGTGAATAGCTTTGAATGCTGTTTAAAAATACAATAAAAAGTAAAGCTACCATAAATCATTTGGCTGAAAAAGAGCAAAATTTGTCAGCAGTACAAGTAGTATACACTTTGCTTGATCAATAATCTCAGTGTAAGGCAGCAGTCTATCAAAAGATTGAATATGCATTTTTGTTATTTTATACTAGTCTTTAAAAATATATCCAGAATCGGTGATAGAATGATGCTATTCAAATCTTAACCAGAATGTTGTGCCTACTGGGTATCATATTGAAAGAAAATCAGAAGAGACTGGAGTAATGGCCCCTGACCTCCTTTAAGAATCTATTGAAAGCTCTATCTTTTTTTTTTTTCCTGAAATAAACATGGTTATCAAATCCTGCCAATGAATTCAAAGAGTTCACATATCAGTGTTGAAAATCTTTAAAATAGAACAGCAAGTAGAAGTAAGCCAGGAGAAGAGAAATTAAAACTATACCATTTGAAGAATATGTGAATTAGGAGTGTTTAGATTGGAGAATAAAAAGTCTGATAGGACCTGAGTTGTAATGTGATAGGCCTTACCAGTGTTTATCAATATGAAGTTGGCTTCTTTTCCTGGCACATTTCCATGAGATTGCCTCTGATCAGTGGCATAAGGGGAAGGGTGTGCATTATTCCTGGGTAATGACATCTATTTGCTGCTGTGAGATATACCAGTGATCATTCCCCCTGCAATGTATATCAAGCAGGCAGCATATTCATGATAATGCAGTTAAAAATGGGAAGTTTTCCATCACTTCAGGCTTCTCAGTAACTATGCTAACTCATGATATATATGTCCAGTGAAATGTCTTCATTGAATTAAGCAGCTGGGATTTGGGGACTGCAGCACAATTTATCACATTTAGATAACTGTTTTCATTTTCTAAGACAGACAATATTTTTTATTATTTTGGTTGTAATGAAATTTCAAGACAGTAAGAACAGAGATTTGGCAAAATATTTTATTGTTTACTTTTTAAAATCAGATATTATGGCTAGCAAAAAATAGTGATCACCCAATCTTGTCATGACTACTGCATGAAGGTGACATTCTCCAACTGTCTAACCTTTCTTGAGTCCCAGAGATGGCATAGCTCAAGGTACAGATAGATGACTTACCGTGGGATCACTAATTACAGCTAGTCCTTTGACGGTATTAGTCAGTCAATCAGTCCTGGAAGGGTGGGAGTGGAAGGCACTGAAGCCTTGAATTGCTTCTCTCTGGGTAGAAATTGTGCCCATGTGGCCATATTTAAGCCCAACTTAATTCATCACTGGGGATGCTGAAATCTAAAAATAAAGCACACATGATCTCTAAACAAACAGGTTTGAAGCATGAATTTTTCAAACATTCTGCCTCCCTCTCCCTAGTTGTATATATCTGGTTTATGCTCTGGAAAGGGGCGCATACATTTTTATGTGTCTTTATTTTAACCCAAACATAATAATCTTGGTCTAGTTTCCATAAAAACTAAATATATTCCTTGCTATCAGGTAAGTCATAAAGAAGATATTCCCAAAGATTCCCTATCATAATAAGAAAAAACGTTGCTAATAAGTAGGGCTAATGAGCAATTAGATATAGCAGGTTTCTCCTGGTTCAAATATTCAAATGGGGAGTATATAGAAGGCACCTGGCACCAGGTAAGGGCTTGGACACAATGACCTCTAAATTACAATTAAAAGCTGAGAGCCTGTAGTTGTTTTGGCCTGAATATTTCCTGTCTCTTCTATTTTCATAGGCACTTTTTATCACAAGCTATTGACAACACAGATTTTTATCTAATGTATATAAATGAATGTTTATGAGAAATTCCAGAATGTTTTATAAGACACTGCTTTTTAATAATACAAGGCTGTAAGGGTAAAAGTCTAAATTGTAAAGATAATAACCAAATTTGCGTATAGCTGGTCTATGCAAAGGCAAAGTGGAATTGAAAAATTCAAGAAAATGCCAGGCAGCCTTTCTTAAGTGGTTGGAGTCAGTACCAACTCAAGGGCCACCGTCTTTTAACATTTTTATATCCAGGATACTCAACCATGTCTCTTGACATTCAAAAGAATAATTCTTCGTGACTTAACCTTAGCATCAAGAAGTGATTTCACAGCATTCCCTCCATTTTGACCTCTGGTCAGCATCCTCTGACCATTTTATGGCTTGCTTTATTTGTCTTTTAAATTAAATATGAATTAACATCCCCAAGACAATGAATCTTGCACTACTGAATGGCATTCCTAAGGAAGTGAATTTAGCATTACTGAATGTTGGCTATCACCACTGTTAAGACTTTTAGGGGATTTTAGTTGTCGTTGTTTCAGATTTAGATAGGAACATGCATTATTGATTTATGAAACAATTTGTAGCTGTTTGCTTTTATGTCAAACACCTTGTACCACACAGTACTGAATTCCTTTGTCTGCTACTTATAAGCAATGTGCTCATGTTTAAAAAAAAAAAGAAAAAAGAAAAGAAAAAAATACAAAAAAAAAAAAAAACCCTTAGCAAAATTAGTTTATATGACTCTAAATTTTATGTTGTTTATATCTGGAAGTGATTCCAAGGGAATCAGAATATCACTTGCTGATTGAAATAGTACAATTCCTGAGAAGTAATTAGATCATATTCTGATAGTGGGTGTGTAAGCTACTGTAGATGAACGATAAGGAGAGAATGTTTTCAAGAAAGAAATATCAGTGATCATACAATGGTCAGAAGCACAGATTGTTCTCCCAAAACAGTTAATTTTCTCAAAGTGTACCCTTGAGTAATTTTTTTCTTTTTTCTTTGTATAATTCATATAGATTCAATATCTTATCTCAGCCTAAGTTTTCTCCGTTTAATTAATACTGTTTTTGTACATATTAAGTGACAATAATACATGCAAAACATGTAACAGGTTGTATTAGTATATAATAAGTGCTTATTACTATTTTTATTGTTACTGTTAACTCCTATTGTAATGAATTCTCTTGATGTAGGTAAGGATGTCTATCTAGCTTAGAGAAGGACTATACTGGTGGAAACAGTAGGAGATTGTACACCAGCAACCTTGCCTTCTAGTCCTTGTTTTTCTGCTAACAAATTGTGTGATGATCACCAATCCCTTATCTCTTTGACCTAAATTTAAGACACTTGTTTGTATTTTGTTTTTTTCCAGCTGCAAGAACCCCCAACATTTTCAAGTTAAAAATTTCTTTGAATTTATGTAAGACAGCATCATGACTGACAAAATATCTTACTACAAACATCTTATTAATGATAAATGCTGAAAACTACACATTATGGATATCAAGTGACCCAGAGTATTTTCTTCCCTTGGTTATAGACAATGCCCCGTTTACTGAATGCTCTGCCAGCAGATCTCCTTTCCATCCTCCTATTTCACACACTGTTGGCTCTCTTATCTCTTACTGAACACTTTGAGAACACTATTTTTAATGGGAGAATCACCTTGAACTTACTGAAGAAACCTCTTAGACCGTCTTCAGATCCGAGAGTGGGTAGGTGAAATGTGGACTGGGCATTATGTTCTGTTACCTTTCTAAAGATAGCTTTTTAAATAAATTTTTAAGGCTGCAAGTGGGGCTTTGGTAATTGTTTCTCTAAATTCGGAGACAAAAATTCCCTCTGGGCCACCAGTCAGTTCAATCTGTTCAAAAAACAATGACTCATCATCCTCCTCATTCTTCTTATAATCTTTTCAATAATTTCTTTCAGGAAGAAATGCCTATTCCATGCCAAGCACAGGGATACATGTTTTAAATATTGTCTCATTTTATCTTTATAACAAACCAACAGGTAGGTCCCGTTATCTCTGTTTTTACTGGTAAAGTCACACGGCTTGTGAAGAGGGTGTCTCTGTTGGAATGCTGCTCTCTTTAAATCCAAAGTCTGTGCTTTCTGCTTCTTCCCCATCAGATTAGATCAAAGTTTAATCTTCCTTTCTCATTTCAAAACCTGACTTTGTTGGAGGAGAGCCTGTAAGAGAGGAAGTGTGACTAGATCGTATCAAGAGCTTCTCCTGAAGGGTGACATTACTTCTGGGCTAATTCCTTATTGAAGGAACTATGGGAGAAAATTATTACGGTGCTTGTCTCTTTGAAGGTGTTTTTCTTAAGTCAAGGCAGCCCCAAGGAGTCCTCAAAGGAGTTGTAATTGAATTGTTCTTCCTTTTACTCATCACTGTTGAGACAGGTATGCAAATAACACTGAGGCATTTAGGAAGGTTATTTGAGTCCTGATGTTTGTTCAAGCAACATTTGAGAAACACTATTAGGAAAATGTGTGCATATTCTACATCATTTGAGATATAATGAATCTTGATTATTAGATTAATCGTATCATATGTGTCAACTAGGAAAACGTGCCTTATTTGGGGGTGAGATTTTGTCTGCAGGTACTAGTGAGGATGTTTTTTGGTAATCTATTGAAAGATGAAGTCACAGAATTTTTTTTTTTTTTAAAGGAGGTTTTAGCTTATATTTGACTGAGGTTGAAGTAAGAAGCCAATTTGGAAGGTAGCTACTTGTGAAGCTCTCTAGATATTAAGTGTTATTTCTAAAACAAACAATCACTCCAGGAAACTGTCAAGACCATGATCCCAGGAAAACCACAGGGGACAGTAGAGCACAGAAGGAAGAACAATGAACTAGGAATAAGAACCTGCTACGCCAGGAACTAACTCTATGTGTGTCTTAGGACAAGTTACTTAACCAGTGTCAAGCTCACGTTCTGTGTTTGCAAAGTAAATGTGGTTGCGTGTTTGACCAAGCAGTTTCTAATGTCCCATTGAACTACATATACCATGATTTGAAGTGTATGCAGAATTAACGATTGGCTATCAGTAAGGATGTTTATTTTATATTTGTTTCCTTAGATGTCCTTTTAACACAATGAAAGATGACCTTAAATAGTTGAATAAAAATAGTATTCATCTTTCTAAAAATCAAAACCTGTCCATGTGTTAACCCTTTATTGTCACATTAGCCTTTGCACTGTATGCATATTCCTGTCAATGTATACAGCTAAGAAAAGGTAATAGACGGCCAAATAATACTGACTTTACTGGTGTAAGATACAGATATTAAAATTTAGAGGCTTCCCAATTTCTAGGCAATTGTTTTACCTTTTCATGACCTTAACTCTGAAAGGTAACTACTATGAACTGAATTGTGCACGCCCCTCCCCACTCAGATATTGAAGTTCTAACTCCCAGTATCTCAAAATGTGACTGTATGTATGTGGAGATAGAGCTGTGAAAGAGGTGGTGAAAGTAAAATGAGGTCATAGGTGAACCCTAATCTAATATGACTGGTGTTCTTATAAGAAGAGGAGATTAGGACACAGACAACACAGACTAACACGCTCATGTGAGGACACAGAGAAAAGGAGTCTGTCTGCAAGCCAAGAAGAGAGGACTCAGAAGAATCTGTTGACACCCTCATCTTGGACTTCTAACTTCCAGAACTGTGAGAAAATAAATATTTAAGTCATCGCCCTGTCTATTGTATTTTGTTATGACATACCTAGAAAACTAATACAGCATTATTATTCTCAGTTTTTGATTTAGAAAATGTGACTCAGAGAGGTTAGTTAACTGGCCAAAGATCGAGGTTAGTTAACTGGCCAAAGATGACATGGCAGAAGTTGGATTCAAACTTGTTTTTCTGTCCATGCACTTTCCATGTCACCATATAGTTGCCTTATTAAGCAGAACAGGTGACCTTCACCCTTTCATGGAGCATCACTATGTCCCATGTAAGAGTCTATGAAAGGGTAACTGCTTGCAGAGACTTTACAAGGACTTTGCAAGCATGACACTTTCAAGAAGAAGCAAAGCCTGTTGCTCAGGAGCCTGAGTTCCTTCACTGGACTGTTCGGGACCTGGCACTAGCCCTTGGTCTTTGAACTTGAATAAGCTACATAAACTTTCTGTGCCTTTTTCCTCCTTATATGATGAAATCGAAATAAAAATACCTACCTTATATGTTTGTTGGGAGGATTAAATGAGATGCTGCATATACAGCCTTTAGTGTAGCCCTTGGCATGTTTTAGGAGTCAATATATGTTAGCTGTTAATAATGCTACAGTTGCTATTATTTTTATTCCTTCATTTGATCTGACAACTATTCTGTAAGATGAATAACTTGAGGGACTTTTGCAATTTTTATGATGGACACTTTTATGCTAAAGAGAAGAAACAAAGTCCCTGAAATTATAACAGATTATTTTGAATGAGCTCAGTTTGTTTTATTTTAATTTCACTTTCACTTTTTAAACTAAATTAGCTTATTATAACTTTGTTTTTTATTTATAATAACCATATGACTATGACTCGAATTTTCATGTACTTTTTGAATTAACGGGATGCTGGGTATCAGTCTAGGGACAGGTCTGTTGAGCTAACCTGTAATTGTTTCTTTACACTTTTAAGGGACTATCCTCAATATAAAAATAACCATTTTTTTGTAGTGATCTTTTATGACTGAGAGTATTTTTGTCATGCCAGAAAACTACAATTTTCTCCGCTTAAACATTGGAGTTTTGAAAGCTCTTAGGGTTTGAACCAGGTCAAGTCATGTTTTGCAATTACTTCTCCTTTCTCAAATAGTTTCCAATATGTTACAAAATGCAGTGTAAAAAAAAAGGATTTAGTAAACATTGCTATATGGGAAATGTTTTTAGGGATATGTTGTTAAATGTCCTCAATATTTATTAAATGCTTTTAAGCAAAAACAAACAAAAATAAAATTTCTCTTCAGCACTTTTTAAAAAATTAATTGTGTTGTACAACAATGTTTTGATTTACGCACACATTGTGAAGTGGCTCAAACAAAAGCTGTCTAACATCTGCATGACTTCACATACTTGACCATAATTTTTGGTGAGAACACTCAAAAATCTACTCTTCTAGCATTTTTCAAGGACATATCATTAACTATGATCATCATGATGAACAATAGATTTCTTGAACTTACTCCTGCGTAACTAAAATTTTATGTCCTTTAACCAACATCACCCCAATTCTCCTAGCCCCCCAGCCTCTAGTAACATCATTTTACTCTCTGTTTCTATGATGTCAATGTTTTAAGATTCTACGTAAGTGAGATCATACAGTGTTTGTCTTGCTGTGCCTGGCTGCTTTCATTTAGTGCCTCAAGGTTCACCCATGTTGTTGCAAATGACAGGATTTTCTTCCTTTTTAAGGCTGAGTAGTATTCTGTTGTGTATATATACCACACTTTATCCATTCATTCTTTGATGGACACTTAAGTTGATTTTATACCTTGGCTATTGTGAATAATGCTGAAATGAACATGGAATTGCAGACACCTCTTCAACATACTGATTTCACATACTTTGGGTCTATACCCAGAAGTGGGATTGCTGGGTCATATGACAGTTGTATTTTTACTTTCTTGCAGAATCTCCATACTATTTTTCATTATGGATATGATATACTAGTTTACATAGTTGCTGATAATGTACAAGGGTTCCCATTTCTCCACAACCTTGCTAACACTTATCTTTCATCTTCTTTGCAGTTACCATTCTAACAGGTGTGAGGCGATATTCCATTACGGTTTTGACTTGCATTTCCCTGATAATTAGTAATTTTAACCATTTTTTTCAAATATCCATTGGCCGTTTGTATGTCTTGTTTTTCTTCAGCACTTTCTTCTACAGAAATTTCAATAGATTGGATAAATAATTACATGTTGATCATTTGACATTTTTACTGAATTAACCAATCAATCATGTCAGTCTAGACTTTTAAAAATCGTTAATAACTCATTTAATTATCAATTGTCAGTCATCCTTTCCTGAAGTGGCTCTTAATGCATTCCTAGAGGCTCTAATTCAGGAAGCAGTGGGAAACTGAGTCAGGGAAGAAAGATTAGGCTCGGTAATGGAGAGGACAAAAGTGAAGGGAAACATTTTATTCTGTAGGCACTAAAGAATCTTTGTAAATTACTTAGTAATAAAGTGACTTCTGACCTCAAAAAGATCAAGCTGGCATAGATATCTACAATTTATTAGGTAGAGCAGAAACTCGACTTAGAAGTTTATTTTAAATTGTCCTAGTAAGAGGCAATGAGCATTGAACAACACTGCCTGCATTGGAAATGGGGAAGGGAGAAGGGACGTGAGAAGCAACATTTAGGTTGACAAAACAGGCATGAATAGTATAGGAGCAGCAGAGTCAATGGTTACTTGTTTATGTGGGAAAAAAATGTTTAAACTAGAAAAGGCAGAAGAAATATTTAAAGGGCATTTAAAGCACAATAGCTTTTTTTTTTCTTTTAACTACTTCGTTAAATGAGTTTTTATCAATAGATTCTGGTGAATCATATCACAGGGTAGTAATAATAGACATGAATTTTCAAGGAAATACCAGAAGGACAATGACCAGCATGCTTCTCTCAGGAGAACACCATGGCTTCACAAGGAGGGTGCTGGGTAGGGCAATGGGGACTCTAGTATTTTTGGTCTATCGCATTTGGTGTAGATCTGCCTTAGGAGTGGGAACTGGATGAAGAAAGATAGTCCAAGGCCTTTTGGCTGCTCTTGCCTTGAATAGATCTCCTTCAACACAGAGCTGGGTATATGTGATAAATCTTGGTGGCCTGCAACTTCCAGGAAGAAACTTCAACCCTGACTGGGAGCTGGGTACAGAGGGAGCCCTCTGTTCTCAGTAGCACCTTTAGTGGTAGAGTTTCTTTTTGTGTTGAACTGGATAGATGGAGAGGGAATCGATCCCGTATTAAATGACACAGGCTGATTGGTATTCTGAGAGTTAGTAGATTTTCTTGAATAAATGTATCTTCATTTTCTGTGTGTCCTTAGGACAATTAACCGAGACTTTACATAGTTGTAAGTGTTGTTTCAATAATTTTCCCCAGTTATGGTTATTTCACTGTAGATAGAGTTCACAGAGTTCCTCACACAGCCACTCTGGGAGTTTTCTCTTTAGTTGTCATCTGTTAATTGAGATATTGGCAAGTGAAACTGTGTTTAGAAGATGATAAAGGAGTGTGAATGTTTCTGAAAACCGGGCCATGTTTGTAATAAGTAGTAATAGATGGAAGAGATGCCAGGAAGCAATGTTTCCACAGATGTAAAATGATGAGGACAGCTATAATCTGGATAGCTCCACGGAGCAGAACTAAATTTTATACACAGAATTACTAGGAGAAAGATTTTACTAAACTTTTGAAACAAATTTAGTTGAGTAAAAAATAAATGGCTGGCAAATATGTGGCACTGAACTCCCTTTGGAAATGTATTAGCAAAGTGGTGTCATCATGTTTTAAGGGAATGCTAAAGGAGATGTCTACAATGATAGATCATCAGGCAAAAATGAACATAGAAATGTTTACATTGCACAGAGGCCAGTGGGAGGCTACTGTATTAATCAAGGTGAGAGAGGATGCTCGTCTGAAGGGGACAGTAGCAGACAGAATGGAGAGAGGTAAGCTAGCACCGCAAGCTGTGGCGAAGGATCCAGGAATGTAGGCAATTAAGCACAGCATGCTGTAGACCAACAGACTTCACCTGATTCACAGTTAATGACTCTCATTCCTTTTCATTTATAGTCTAAAGGGCCACAGGTGTGATAATAGGAAATGTTTAGACACCCATATATTTTGCATCTTCTCCTCTTTAGTTAGATGTATAACTGCTTCATTAAAGCTTGACTTCATATAGTTCAAGACATTAAGACATTTCAAAATGCAAGCCTTTCCTTGCCATATCAGCAACAAAAGGAAAAATATACAATAAAGTATTACGAGCACAGTGTTTCTCAAATTATTTGACTACACCAAATATCAGAAGTTTCCTGAAGCAACAAAATGAATAGTAACACAAATAAAAACAAATACAATAAATGCCTGTAAAAAGTTTCAGACCTAGGTTACAAGGTCAAGCATACTTTCATGCATTTAAAAAAAAATAATAAAAGAAGATCAGGGAATATCGCTACAAAAAAGTTCTATGAACTAAATGTCCATGAAGCAGCACAAGATAAGCAGAATAAACAGAGAGAAGTCTGGATAATATAGCCTTTAATCAGAATAGAGGTAGAAACTCTATTTAAGAGAATTAGCATGTGGCTAGAAATAATAAATTTTGACACCAGGTCATCAATTTTGGTAAAATAAAGGAATGTGAGAAACTCGTAATTGTAATTGTGATTCTGAAAAGTTCATCTATTTTTCTTTTCGTAAAATCACAATTTTTGAGATACACCTATTTAAGTAAAATGCCAGAACCTTTTTTTCTATGTGTGCGTTTTTACTTTTGCCTTTAAAATATTCAAAATTCTGCTTAAAGTAATAACTTTTACTGTTAATATCCTTCTTCATTTAGGATTGGCTTTACTTAAATCTCATTAAAATACTATAATAGAAAATGGGACCTCTTTAAATGTTCAAGAATAAGAAGCAAATTTTCAGTAATAGTTTTTAACTTATTTTTTACAATAGATTTTTAGGACACATATATTATAAAATATATTTCAACAAGTGAGTCTCAAAGTTTGTTTTGTATGTGAATTCTGTTCTATTAGGGTGGTGCAAAAGCAATTGCGGTTTTTGCCATTGCTTTTAATGTCAAAACCGCAATTGCTTTTGCACCAACCTGACAAAATAATGCACCACAGTTCAGCCAAGAATCTAATAAAAATGTATGTTATTAAGATGAAGATATGTTACAGGCATTGGAAAAAGGTTTTCATCCTGCTGTAATTAGGGGTTTTTAGGTTTTGTATTTCTTCAATAAATGTTTTCTATTTCTTAAAATTTGTCCTGCAGTTACGATATGACATCACTGATCAGCTTGTTATAAAGGGACTGACACTATAGAAGAGATCCCCTTAATGGACTTTACAGCTTCAAATATAATGATATGGTTAGACTTCATGTTCCCATTTAAATCTCATCTTAAATTGTAATCTCCGTAATCCCCATAATCCCATGTGTCAAGGGAGAGACCAGGTGGAGGTAATTGAATCATGGGGGTGGTTCCTTAGGTGGTTCTTGTGATAGTGATTGAGTTCTCATGAGATCTGATGGTTTTATAAGGTGCTCTTCCGCCTTGGCTTGGCGCTTCTTCCTGCGACCTTGTGAAGAAGTTGTCTTACTTCCCCTTTGCCTTCCGTCATGATTACAAGCTTCCTGAGGCTTCCCCAGCCATGCTGAACTGTGAGTCAACTAAACCTTTTTCCTTTATAAATTACCCAGTCTCTCAGATATTTATTTATAGCAACGTGGAAACAGATTAATACATACAAGTAAAGCAAATTTAAATAAATTAGAAAAATATAACAGAAAATAATGTGTTACAACTAAGAAGGTAGCCATTCATTTGAATATACTCTTTATACTTGCATTCCTCTCTTTGCAGCTAGAAAAATATGATTTTTATAATCAAAGGTAATAGTTTGTTTCCTTTGTTAAGACTTTTTATACCATTAACAAATCATGAGTTCAGATTTAATGTAAATTTACTTTGGAAGGGATTTACATAAAACCATTTTCCATGGACAGTGTGTCATTACAAGAAATTTGAACATTGCATAGTTTAATAGGTTGTTAATTACTTAACATGAAATACATAAATAAATGAATGTGTTTGCATTTTATTAGTAATTATTACAAGCATTTAAATGCCAAATTACTTACGTGTATGTAGAAGCAAAATGCTTCTAATTTAATAAATATGGTAAAATATAATCTTCAAATTAACAATAGCTAATTAATCTACAGATGAATCGATTTACCTAAAGTGAATATATGATGTGACTTGGATGATTAGAGGTCAAATTTGAGTAATGTTTGTAATGTTAATTTTGTCCATTGAGAGTTCTAGCTTTTTAAAATATTTTAACTTTCATTTTAGGTTCAGGGGTACATGTGCAGGTTTGTCATATAGGTAAACTTGTGACTCAGGAAATCACCAGGGAACTAAGCACAGTACTCAAAAGTTGTTTTTTCTGAACCTCTGTCTCCTCCCATCCTCTTTCCTTAGGTAGACCCCATTATCTGTTGTTCCCCTTTTTCTATGTGTTCTCATTATTTGGCTCCCACTTATAAGTGAGGACATGCAGTATTTAGTTTTCTGTTCCTGCATTGGTGTGCTAAGGATAATGACCTTCAGCTCCATCCATGTTCCCACAAAGGACATGGTCTTGCAACTTTCTTTATGGCTGCATAGTATTCCAAGGTGTATATGTACTACATTTTCTTGAATGAGTCTACTGTTGATGGGCTTTTAGGTTGATTTCATGTCTTCGCTATTACAGTGAACATACCAGTGCATGTGTCCTTATGGTAGAACAATTAATATTCCTTTGAGTATATACCCAGTAGTGGGATTGCTGAGTTGAATGGTCATTCTCTTTTTAGTTCTTTGAGGAATCACCACACTGCTTTTCACAGTGGTTGAACCAACTTAGTTGCAGGTTTTATGAATGTCATGAATTGAAAAGGCTGGCTTTGATCTTCTCCATCACTGTTTTAGGAGACAAGAAAATGTGTAGAGTAAGTTTATATACTTTCAGTAAAAACTAGAAGAAAATGCCCAGTTCTACATAAACTTTAAATAGATGACAACTTTGAATTTTGTCTCATTGCTTCATGCTAAAAATAATTTATATGTAGGTGTTGATTAGGTTATAAAGCCTATCAAACATATACATATGACTAACTCATTCAGGCTCTCTTCAGTGGTTGTATTAGTCAGAATTGGCAGTTAATGCTGTATTGTTAACCCTGAAAATTCCAGTGGTTTAATTCAATGAAGAATTATTTCTGACTCAGGCTATATATTTAATGTGAGTCAGCAGGGGTTTTCTTTCACTTTCCACTCAGATTAAGAGGGAATCTTGACCAGGTGCAGTGGCTCACACCTGTAATTCCAGCACTTTGGGAGGCTGAGGCAGGCAGATCACGAGGTCAGGAGTTCAAGACCAGCCTGACCAATACGGTGAAACCCCTTCTGTATTAAAAATACAAAAATTAGCTGGGCATGGTGGCACACACCTGTAATGCCAGCTACTCAGGAGACCGAGGCAGGAGAATCGCTTGAACCCGGGAGGCGGAGGTTGCAGTGAGCCAAGATCACACCATTGCACTCTAGCCTGGGTGACAGAGTGAGACTCCATCTCAAAAAAAGAGGGAATCTTAAGCCCTGGTTTCATGCTCACTTGGAAACAAGAGATAGTGCTGAATCTAGCACTGGCTGCTATTTCCTGTAATTAACATTTTTGTTAACATTTTCCTGGCCAAATAAAGGTCATATGTCTTTGCCTGATTTTGGAGATTTGGAAGCATGAAATCTTCTCATGCACTGGTATGTCAGACTGCTATTAACTTCAATAGGGATGGTACCAGGTTGAAGAGACCAAAGCAAAGACCCAGAACCAACAAATAAGACATATGATTTATTAGTGGGAACTTACATAGAGGGATGGGCCAATGGCAGGAGGCTGGACAGGAGAACTTAAACCACATATAAAAAGCATGCAGTTTATAAAGCGCCTTCGCTTAGTGCTGTTCCCCTAGCAACCTCCACATGGTAACCCTCATAAGTTATTGCTGTCAGATGCATCTTTCTCACAGTATGCTGGTTATTGTTACATGTGTCAATGATACACTTGCCTAGAAGGCAGGGAACCTGAGTATTTAGTAAATAGAATTTATGATAATACATGCTGAGTATTGGCCCTAGGTCATTGCTGGATAATGCTACATCTATCATCCATGTCAGAAGTTAAAATATATGTACCAACATTTTTTGAGAATTGATATATTCACTTCAACATACATTGATATATGCTAAATGTGATGATTCCTTCAACAACTGGGAATAATGTCAGGTTATAAAGATCACTTGCATACAGTGAAGCGCATCACTAGGTAAAGTTGAGAGAGACAGTTGGGTGAGACTGGGCATTGAGTGAACATTTTTTAATCTTGGAAGTATCATCTTAATATGAGATCAGAACTCTTGAAATTGGATTCTATAATGAGAATACTTTTTAATGGGAGAGTAGTAGGTATTTTAGGCCACGTAAAACAGCTTACAGTCCACAGTTTATAATTAGATGTTTTCATTTTTTTCTTACTCTTTATTTTATAATGTTGTATTTTGAAATGAATTGAGTGCTTAGTTTAACTGATATTCTATGGCATTGTATAAAACACACTAAGAATATTAAATGTATTATTGCTGTTAACTTTCTATTCTTAACAGATATATTTATTAAGTTATTAATCTAAATGTCTATTAATTTGGTGGAGACTCTAAGCTGAGAGGAAAGCAGAGATCAATGGAAAACTTCAACTGCCTCTTGTGTACCATAACATGACTTTATGTTTTATAACGATCAAAACAAATCACTAGAGCTTTTGCTGCTTACGAGAGAAGTCTTTCTTCATTTAAGAAGTCTTATTAATAATAATCTTTAAACTTATCTTTATGCATAAAACATAACTTGTATTTAAAAGATGAGTATATAGTTCATTGTGTTTATTATATATTAGATTTTAAGCACAAAGCATTTCTTAATGGCATTTCATAATTTTTATTTTAACAATGAGTATCCTAAATATGATAAAATTAAAGGTCATTTTATGTTCATAACATATTAATTTTAGATATATATTCTATGTCAATTTCTAGTTTATATAAAATTTTGATATTTATGGAAATATTTCAAGGCACATAAAATGTAAGTTTGCTATTCATTATTCATAAACTATGGAACATAAATCTTTTAAATCATTATTTAAACATTTAATAAAATGCAATAAACCTTTATATTTAAGAGTTTTCCCCCCAAAGGCCAGCAGTATGTGAAATAATTTGTTCTTATGCTGTCAATCAGAGGCATCTTATTTAACAGTCGACACTAGAAGAGAAAAATTATTCATTCATAACCTAGAGATCACACTGTAGGCCTATTTACTTTCTCGATCTCTTCACACTTAAATTTATACAAACAACTGAATGCTTCATCGATCGTTAAAAATCTACCCAGAAATTTTTCCAAACCATGCTCTTTCACACATGAGAAGCCTATATATTTCAAGCCATCAGACAATTACATTTTGTAGAAAATAATTCTGTGGTAAGGCAGAGATGTAAAGGGTAAAACAAAGATTTTCTAGTTACTTTCCTTGATTAGATGGAATTTTGAGGTTTACAATTGCTATAACAAGCATTATGTTGTTGAAAACAGGTATTAGATTAGGGGGATAGGACATATGAGGGAGGTGCTAGTAAACAACAGACCTAAAGAAGTTAGGTACAGATGATAGACTACAGGAGTTTTATTAAATTGGATGTTTATGATTTGCCTCATCCTCCTCAATCTCCTTTTATCTGACTACCTTACCTTTGGTTTCATTTTTTAAGAAGTTGTTCTCTTCATTAGGGCTGTGTAAAACACTGGAATTATATAAACTCGTACGTCCTGTCCTTAATTCTATCATATAAAGTGCATCCCACTTTGAACACTGTATTGTAATTGAATGTTTACTAGAGGTCACCTCTTTTAGGACAATAACTGTTCTATAAAATGAAGATACAGAGATCTACTTGTAAAGTGGTTGTGAAGATAGTGCTTAGAAAGCACTTAGCCCAGCTCGTGACATGTAAAAGGCTAACTATTCATCCCTAGCACCCAGCAAAGTAACTGGGGCCTTTTTGGTGGGTAATAAATGTTTAAATCAATGAATAATTAAAATTAACCCTGAGTGAATGGAATAAACTGTGTATATTGAAATATAGTAGGTTAGCATTAAAGATGGTGGGGAAAGGTCATAAATTCAAGGTCAGAATTGTTGGAATGGATTATTTTCCTCTTCTCCGTGCTTGTATTTTAGAGCAAATGACTGCATGCTTCACAAAGAATTAAAATTTCTAAGTTCTGATCCTGGTTTTGCAAATAGTTATCTTTGTGATGTCAGAGAAGTTTTCTAACTATGTTTTAAACATTCATTTCTGATTGTAAAAAGATGCTTAACTCCATTATTTCCAAGGTCCTTTGAGTAACAAACTTATGATGATATGAAAAGTTCTTTGACATTGATGATCGGGCTGAACAATTAGCTGGCCAGGATAAGGGACACTCCTCTTTGGTAGCGAGTGGGTGTTGTCTTGTTTTGTCATGCTTCAGTAACCTCAGAAGCAGGAAAAATTTAAGAGCTCTCGTGACCCTGTGGAAAATGAGGAGTGCTGATATGCCTGCAGGATTGCTAGAGATCCAGAAATGAAAAATACAATAGAACTATTCCTGAAGCATGAATTTAATGATAACAGAAAGAAGTTCAAATTTGCATTACAGAACTGAGGCTGTGTGGGAGTTACAATTTTGCTACAGATAATCCTCATTTCACTAACAAGAAGATGTATTAGTTAGGGAAAGGCAATACTGACCCAATAATACAATTGCTGAAAGTCAATGGCATAGGTCCATGAAGCAGCTCTGCTCCTCTCAGCCATTCAAGAACCTATGTTTCTTGTAAGTCACCATGGTATTTAGGGCATCATAGTCATCTATGTGGTCAAAGCTGGGTTAGTACCACATCTGGTTTCCAGCTGGTGGAGAAGAATGATTATACAGGAGCATATGTATAATAAAGGTAACAGACATAATTTCTTCTCACTTTTTTAGTTTTTTTTATGATAACTTAGTTAAATGAACACATTTTAAATCAAAGTATATATATTTTTTGCTGTATGTTCAGGATGAAAAAGAGAACAGATTTTAGTGAACATATGGAAGTCTTTCCCAGGCACAGTGGCTCACACCTGTAATCCTAGCACTTTGAGAGGCCGAGGGAGATGGATCTGTTGAGTCTAGGAGTTCGAGAACAGCCTGGGCAACAAGGAAAACCCTTTCTTTACCAAAAAAACCCCAAAAAACAAAGCACAAAAAAGAAATCTCTACCACTGAAGGTGACTATAAGACTTTTATTTTAATCAAAAGAGATATGGCCAGTGTATTCAATATGCATTATCTGATGAATTATTGTATACTTTTGATTCATCTATCATATCATAAATATATACTTTAATATATAATCATGATACAGTATGAACATGTAATATACAGCATATCTATTAATATTTTCTTAAAAGTATGTTTAATAGATTGGAAATGAGTTCGCAGTAAACTGTTAATTTAAAATATCATTATGAAACAACAAATCTAATTTTCATAAATAAATCTAGTATCTATATACAGAAAATGTTGGAATAATATACATGAATATGTTAGTAACAGTTATTGCTGAAGTTTTTTAGCTAGTTATATTTTCTAATTTTCCCAATGAACATGCATTTATCATGTAAATAAGTAAAAGTTCATGTATCATGTAAATAAGTATCATGTAAATAGGTAAAAGTGTAAAAACAAAATTTGAGGATTTTGAAATGATCACTGGGGAATTCAAATTTAAGTTTATTCTACTTCAGCTATGATACTGCTAGAATTACTAATTTCTTTAACCAAAAGCTTCAGATGGGCTTTTAAAATCCCAAAGCAGAAAACTTAGAGGAAAGAATTTGGGAAGGAAGGTATTAAAGGAACTGGCTGTGATCCTCTGTTTCTCCCTTGATTAATATGAGAATTTTTTAGTCAGTTCGGGCTGTCATAACAAAATACCATAGACTGACTGGGTGCTGAAATAGAAATGCATTTTCTCAGAATTCTTCAGGCTGGAAGTCTGAGATCAGGGTGCCTGTGGGGCTGGGTTCTGGTAAGGGCTCTCTTCCTGTCTTGTAGACAGTAATCTTTTGCTTTGTCCTTCGCCCTGTGCCACTATATGGCATACTGGGTGTGGGAGGTGGGAATGGAGAAAAATGGGTAAAAGAGGGACAGCATATGACACATCCTGGTGCCTCCTTATAAGGGTACTGATCTCATCAGAACAGTACCCCACCCTCACGATGTAATTGCCCCATCTCTACATACTATCACCTTGGGGGTTATAGCTTTAACACACAAGTTTTAGAGGACATAAACTTTCAGTCCATAACAAGAAAATGTTACAAGAGAAAATAAGACAGATAACTGGTCTACTTTTCTTGTATATATAACTAGACCTCTAGGTAAGCAGACTAATGGTATTTCCTAAGAGGAGAGTTTTAAATCTATAAAATACTTTGAATGAGTTGTCTCTTTTTTGTATCTACTTCTGGTAAACTAACCTACAACGTATAGGTTTATGAAGCATAGCTCCCTGGTGAATATCACATAAGCTGTACAAGTGTTATGGATATAAAATGGAGCTGTTTCATAACTTAAAACTGTCCCTGCTTGGTGAGACAATCCACAACCCTAACTTTGAGATCTTATCTTTTATTCTGCCTAGAAAGCATATGCCCGATGAAGGAAGGAGAAGCTGGGAGCCATGCAGGATGTAATAGGCATCTCCTTGCTATTTTTGTGCCATTCTGTCTTATATTCTTAATTTATTAATAAAACTTGATGCTGGATAGGATCTCTGCATGAGTCTGACTTAACAACTTAATCTTTTATGTTAACTTGAAAAAAACCACTAGTTGTGACTTATGGTTCTCTGAGTAATATAAAAGCTTTGCTATTATTAGAACAGTTGCATGTTGTAATAAATTCACATAAAAAGCCTTATCACAAGCCCATAAAAACATAAACTTATAAAATGAATATCTGAAATGAGTGAAACATTTGGAAATGAGTCTTTATTTCTTATCTATATGATGTAGTTGTTTAAACATTTTCATTCTGTTTATTTATGTGTCCTGATGTTGAATATTTGCTTATTCAGTACTCCAGCCATGTTATACAAGGCAGCAATATTTTACTATTAGAAAACTTGATTCCTTTTTAGAGGCTTAAATGTATAGTAAAAGAAGCCAAACTAAAAAGGCTTCATACTGCATGAAAAAAAAAAAAGAAAACTTGATTCCTTTTTCAAGAGAATATCAGACTTCTATTAAATAGGCAGCATTATTTTTTCCTTTCCAAACCAAAATAAGAGAAGATAAACATAAAGGCTTAATATCAGCATCAAATTGTCTCTTTTTTATATCAATTCATGAGTTTTATCCATATGCAATATATTCAACAATTAGGAATTCGGTTAAAATATAATCAAAATAGTCTGATCTTTAATACAATGACTTGCTGTCCTTTTTCTTTCCCCTTTAAAGGAAGCACTTTATCCAACCTGAGTCTAATTGAAAGTTTTATGCATTTGAGTTTATACCCATTCTGCCTGGAATGCCCCTCTGGTTCAGCTTTGCTTTTGGCTTGTCATGGGTGATTCTCTGGTGACAATGATGATCACCTGAAACTCTGAGCATTTATTTACTTACTATGCACATGTCTACACTCTACTGTAGTCAAAAAGATGGAGTGGAGTATGCTTCTTCTTTTGCTTTTAGTCTTTAGTCCCTACAAGGCTAACATCCAAGTCTGCATCAAATTTTGGCTTCAGTCATGATACAGGCCAAAATTGGCTACTTGCCATCATTTATCTTTTGGTCTTTGTTAGCTGAATGAGAAATATCTATTTTAACGTTATCCAAATATCATTAAGAACAGAACAAACATGGAGGTGCTATCAACAATTTTGGAAGCATACTATGTTTTATTCCAAAAAGTCCATTTTGTATGCAGAATTCAAAATTCACAGGCTATGTCACAAAGTTACTCAGTTAGCAAAATAAAAATGGGCCTGTTTCATCATTCTTCTTCAGGTTTGAAAATCTGCATAATAAGCAAAAAAAAGATTGGAATTTTTTCATGCAATTATATATTTAAATTATCTGAAAGAACAATGACTGCATGTTTAAAAACATTTCCTGATAAAAAGTTGTAATATTATACTTTGCTGATACAAATACTGAAGTAAATATGTAACGAGTGGCATACTAATGCCAAAGTGGACTTACTAACAATCAACGATTGCTTTAGAAAGAAGAAATCATTCACTAAAAATTAATCACACAACCAAACTTGTATCTCCTGCATTCAAATGTTTCTTACGTGATGACTGTGTCCTGTTCCTGGAAATAATTGCTCAAGTTGGTACATGTGCAGTAAAACTGAGATGCAATTGGGAATTCAGAGGCAGTTTTATTATCAGAAAAGTCAATCATACAGATTCAATGCAACCTTTATAGACTGGAGTTTTAAGGGCATTTCCTCAAGTGATTGTGTTATGTAGCCTAACACAATGTACACAAATGTAAATGAAAAAATAGAAATAAAAGTTAGAGTGAGGGCAGTAAGTCTGTTTCCACAAATACTCAAAGTATCTTCTTTAAGCTGTGCACAAAGCTTCAGTTTCTAAGACTGCTTCAGTGAAATTACAACATCATCATAGGTGAAATCTGCTAGTCTAAGAGTTAAAGAAGAACTGTCTTTAATTAGTTATTATTAAAGATATAAGTAAACAAGAATTTGTGGCAACATGATCCTTGACTGTAATCTATTCAGGTTTATCTGGACCAAAACATCTTACTCCTCCACTAATCTCAATTAAAGTGAGCATATATTTAGTACTACAAATATTTAATGCAGTCTCTTCAGAAGGAATTAACAAGTGATAGTACTGAGAAGTATTTTTCTGTAATGTCAGAATAATAACACAAAGGAACTTGATACTATTATTTTTAAATAAGTTATATCACAGCCTTATGAAGTGTTTTAACTTCATTTGTATATCTTAAATATTTATTCTATGATATTATTCAACTTCCATCCTGGTTAGGGATAAATTGTGATTTCAACACTCAACTATTTAGCAGTTAGCAAAAAGATTCACTTTTTTTGTGGCTGGGGGCCGGGGTGTGGGCGGCGCAGGATCTTGCTCTGTCACCCAGGCTAGAGTGCAGTGGCATACTCAGGATGCACTGCAGTCTCAACCTCCGCGGCTCAAGCAATCCTCCCACCTCAGTCCCCTGAGAAGCTGGGACTTCAGGTGGGCACCACCACACCTGACTAAGTTTTTATTATTATTATTTTAGTAGTGATGAGGTCTCATTATATTGCCTAGGTAGGTCTCCAACTTCTGAACTCAAGTGATCTGCCTGCCTTGGTCTCCCAAACTGCTGGGATTACACATGTGAGACACAGTGCCTGGTCAATTCCATTTTCAATAAACCCTTTTTTTTTTTTTTTTTTTTTTTTTCCTGAAGGCTCAGGACAATGAAGGAAATTACATTGTAAGAAGTTAAAGGTTAAAATTCCAGCAAACTTGGTCTTTTCTTGGACTCAGAAAGAAAGTCCCCAGTAGACATCTTCCTTCACTCTTTATCTGAATTTCTTGACTTCAGGTTGACAAGGAAAACTCAAATCTTTTACCACAATGAGCAGACTTGCTCTGGCTTCTTCCACCTTCCCCCTGTGCCCATCTCCACTCTGGATGACACCATCTCAAGCTGCACCCAGCACTAATGTTTCACAAGTATCTGAGAGGAGAGGAAATGCAGGGGATGTGCTGTAGATGGGCTTGTATGCCTCCTTCGGACCAGAGAAACATTTTTCTTTCCATTTACATTTCCTTTTCAATATTACTTTCAATGGGAGCTGCCAAGCCTGCTGACCCTCTACTACTACATAATAAAAGATGACCTATTTAATATATATCTCTTTTCCAAGGACAAGCATTAGTATTTGAAGAGACAGTGTGCCTTTAGTTCATATTTAGAAATAATATTTCCTACATTAACAACGTTTCTGCCCTGCCCTTGGAGTATATTGTTCCCCAATGTAGCTCTGAGGGGCTTTTAATTTCTTTGCCATTTTTTCTCATTGCCCACAGGAATCATAAAAATTTACATTAGTCCTTAATGTCCACTTTTATTCAAACCTAGGGACACACTTGCCATCCCATTCCACTCTTTGGAGTCAGAGCCTCCCTTTGATTTAAAGAAAATGGAAGCTGATGATTACCGAGATGTCCTACAACTGACCCATGAATAAATAAAGACCCGAATAGTCATTAATATGCTGCATAGCAAGTAGACATACATAAGAAGAAAGGTTAGAATTAAAATAATAAAACAATAATCCACACTTCCCGTCAGTAGCACGTAATAATTTCATCTTACCCTAGCTTCTAGAGGGTAAAATGGCTGACTCCTCTCAAGGGGTCCTCGGGGTGAGCTGAAGCTAGAGAATTCTTTTCTAGAACTGGAATAACTTGGAGAAGTAGAATCTTCAAAGCTGTGACCAACCAGTAATCGTAAAATTAATATCGAAAATCATCTTTTAACAAGGAGGCTAGATCCGGACCTGTGGGGGAGGAATATGGACTGGAGAAAGGGACAGTGTTTCTTGGCCCTGTGGAGGGAACAAGCAACTGGACAAAGCAGGGAGTTGTTCCATGGAAACACAGAAGGCTGGATTTTCCTGTCTTCTAACAATAGGTTTTAATCATCTGGTATTCTAAGAGGATCATGGTATCCAAGGAAAGATGTGCTTGTTTCTAGATAATGTAATCACTTGCTCATTCGTTCACTTAACCACTTACTATTGAGTTTTGGACTCTGGAATTATCCACTGTAGTGAATAAAATAGACAAAGATCACTGTCCTCATTGAGCTGACGTTATACAGGGGAAAGGCAGACAAGAAACGAAATAAAGAAATAACGATAATAGTAGTTTGTTATAAGTGCTATGAAGGAAAAGCAGGAAAGGGGGAAAGCGATAGCCTGGTGAGGAGTGGATGTAAAGATTTGAAAGAGGGTTGAGCACAGTGGCTCATACCTGTAATCCCATCACATTGGGAGGCCAAGGTGGGAGAATTGCTTGAGCCCAGGAGTCCAAGACCAGCCTGGGTGACATAGCAAGGCCTTATCTCTATCAAAAAAAAAAAAAAAAAAGAGATCTTATGAAGGTTGGGCTGGGCATGGTGGCTCACACATGTAATCTCAGCACTTTGGGAGGCTGAAGAGGGAGGATCGCTTGAGCCCAGGAGTTCAAGACCAGCCTGGGCAAGACTGTCAGACCCTGTATCCACAATAACAATTTGAAAAAAAAAGTTCAATGAATTATGGAAAAATAAAAATAAAGTGTATTTTTTTTAATTAACTGAGGATAGTGGTGTGGGGCCTGTAGTCCCAGCTACTTGGAAGGCTGAGGCAGGTGGATGACTTGAGCCTGAGATGTCCTTGTTCCTGCCACTACACTGAAGCCTGAGTAATAGAGGAAGAACCTATAACAAAAAAATTTTAAAAATTAAAAAAAGGTTGGTCCCTGAGAAGGTGATATTTGAGCAAATACCAGAAGGAGAAGAAAGAATGAGCTCTGACATCTGCAAGATGAGAGTTCCAAGCAGAGGGGGCACAAACCAAAGACCATGAAGCAGAATGTGCCTGAAAATTTTCATAAACAGGAAAGAGGCTAGCATAGCTAGAAAGAAGTGAGCACAGGGGAAAAAGTAGGAGTTAGAGGAATAATGGGACGCTAGAATCATGCGCAGGCTTGTGGGTCATTGTATGAACTTTGGCCTTTTCTTTGATTGAGGTGGGGTTATCTCTGAGGATTCGGGTAGAATAGTGACATAATCTGACTTATGTTTTAAAATAATCACTCTGACTGCTTTATACTGAATAAAAGAGGAGGTAGTAGAAGTAGAAAGGTGATTTGGAAAGATATTAAAACAAGCCAGGCAATATATTATGGTGGCTTGGAACAGGGGTATGTCATATACAGGGAAAGATGTAGAGAGATTCAGAATATATTTTAAAAAACAGTATTTGCTGAAAAATTGGATGTGAATTATTCAAGAAAGAAGAGTGAAAGATCTATTCAGGTTTTTAATTCACCCAACTGGGATGATGGAAATGCTATTTAAGTTGGAGAAGACTGCAAGAGGAATATGTTTGCAGGGAGTGAGATGGAGAAAATTAATATTCATGGTTTTGAAAATGTTAAATTTGATGTACCTAATAGATATCCAAGTAGAGAAGTCAAGTAGGATAGTTGGCTAGGTCTGGCTTTCAAGGGAGATGTGTAGATACAGATATAAATTTGGAAATTAACATCATGTATGAATTATGATTAAAAATTATCTGATGTTGGGGGATATTCAAAGAGAACAACTATATTTTATTAGCACTTTTCATCTTGATTCACTGATATGATCTCGTTCCTGTATAAGCATATGTATTAGCCCATGTTTGTCATGAGGCAGTAGAGTCTACTGGTTAACAGCAGAACTTGAAATAAATAGTCTTAAGTTGAATCCATCTGTGTGGTCATGAAGTAATAACTTAATATCTTTATGCCTCATTTTCCTCATATGAGAATTATAACTAATAATATTATTTATCTCAAATGTTATAGTAAGAATCAAATGAATTAACATATGGTAAATGCTTGGAACAAGGTTTGATACCTAGTGAATTTGGTACATGTAACCATTATCATAATTTTTATTATTACTGCTGTTTTCTTTATTAATCTTATATTTGGAACAGATGCAATTTAAGCACATCATTGCCTTTTGTCAGTTTTTGAGTAGAGAAAAATGAATCTAATTTGGAGTAATTACCTTATTCATATTTATCTATGTGTAAATTCTGATTGTTTCTAAATTGCAATTATTCATTATTACAAAGCAATATATCTCCCAAACAACTGAATTTTTGGGAAAAAAATCAAAAATTTAAAATGAGGGAGTTTCCACTATGTTTCTTACAACTTTTGTAAAAATAATTTTTAATTTTAATTTTTATGGGTACATAGTAGGTGTATATATTTATGAAGTAGATGAGATGGTTTGATACAGGCATGCACAGCATGGAAAGTGGGGTATCTATCACCTGCAACTATTTTTCAATAAAATTAATGTATTCTACCATTCATCAGTCTTTGTGATGATACCTAATATAGTTAGATCCTGAGCAAATATATTTATATTTTTTATTAAGAAATAATTTGCTTACCTTGAAATGTACAGTTTTTAGAAGTACAGTCCATACATTTCGATAGATGCATACATTAATATGTCTGCAGCCTGTCAAGATTTAGAATACTTCTGTCACCTTAGAAAAATCTGTTGCACTGATCTCAGGCAATCCGTAACCAACCATCCTCAGGAACCAGTGCTCTAATTAACTTCATCACATACTAGTTTTGCCTGTGTAAGATTGCATATAGGTAGAATCATACACTATTAATTCTTTTGTGTCTGGCTTCTTAAATTTTGCATAATGTTTTTGTAGTTGATCCATATATTTTCGGTGGATCAGTTTCTTTTTATTATAAAGGTTTTGTTTGTTTTAAGCCTGCACCAAATTTTATCTGTTTTCTTGTTGACAAACATTTTGGTTGCTTTCCAGTTTGGTGTTAATACAAATAAATCTGCTGCAAATATATTCTCTTTGTTTACATATCTTTTTATTTCATGTAAATAAATAACTAGGAGTGGCATTGCTGGATCACCGGGTAATTGTATACTTACCTTCATGAGAAATGACTAAACTGACTTTCAAACTGGATTTATCAGTTTATGCTTCCACAAACACTGTACGAAAATTAGTCGCTCCACACACTTGCCAACATGTGGTAGTGTCATTTTTTTTTTTTTTTTTTTTTTCTTTTCAGAGACAGGGTCTCACTCTGTTGCCCAGGCTGGAGTGTAGTGGCATGATCTCAGCTCACCGCAACTTCCGCCTCCCGGGTTCAAGCGATTCTCCTGCGTCAGCCTCCCAAGTAGCTGGGACTACAGGTGCCCGCTACCAAGCCCAGCTAATTTTTTTATTTTTAGTAGAGTCAGTATTTCACCATTTTGGCTAGGCTGGTTTCAAACTCCTGGCCTCAAATGATCCACCCATCTTGGCCTCCCAAAGTGCTGCTATAACAGGTGTAAGCCACCATGCCTGGCCTGTCATTTGTTTTTATATTAGACATTCTAGTATATGTTTAGTAGCATAATATTATGGTATTAATTAGCAGTTTTCTGATGGCTACTGATGTTAAGTACTTTTTCTTGTGCATGTAGGCCACTTTTATATCTTGTTTTCTGAGAGGCCAATTCAGGATATTTGGTTAACTTAAAATTTTTGTTTGTCTAATTTATAATGAATTGTGGGAGATATTTACATATATTCTGGATTCAAGGCCTTTGTCAGATACATGTAATGACAATAGTCTCCCACAGTCAGTGACTTGACTTGCCTATTCATTGTCTTAACATTGTCATTTTGATACCGGAGTGCTGGGAAGGGAAGAACGTGGTCCCTTTAAATGATAAGGAAGAGGCAACAGGGAAGTGCTGGATAGAGGAGGATGTGTTCCCTGGCTGGGGCTCTACCCCCACAGACCTAGGTGAGGACAGGCACTTCTGCCTTAGCACCCAAATGTCGCATATTCCAAGACCACCCTGGCCCACCACGACCCCATACTGGGCCTGTAAAAACCCGAGACCCCAGCAAGGCAGAGACAGAAACTACTGAACAGTGAAAGGAACACATCAGCGGAAGAAGACAAGCCGCTGAATATGGAGAGGAGGTCGAGGCAGCACGTGGGCAGAAGAGGCAAAAGAGCACACCATAAGAGGCTAGCACACTTGCGGGCCATTGACCCACACCGACTGACTGACTGAAGGGAATAGGCAGAGTGTGGCCGGGGCAGTCTGAGGAGAGCTGGGGGCACCAGGCGGCCCACCTCCAGGGGAAGACCATCTCCCTTCTGGCTCCCGCATCAGCTGAGAGCTACTTCTACTCAATAAAACTTCACATTCATTCTCCAAGCCCACTTATGATATGATTCTTCCGGTACACCAAGGCAAGAACCTGGTATACAGAAAGCCCTCTGTCCTTGCAACAAGGTAGAGGGTCTAACTGAGCTGGTTAACCCAAGACATCTATAGAGGGTAAACTAAAAGAGCACCTTGTAACGCCCACTGGGGCTTCAGCTGTAAACATTTACTCTAGACACTGCCTTGGGGTCGGAGCCCCACAGCCTGCCCTTCTGTGTGCTCCCGTAGAGGTTTGAGCAGCAGGGCACTGAAAAAGTGAGCCACATCCCCATCGCACACCCTGCGAAGGGGAAAAGGGAACCTTTCCTGTTTCAACTGGGGGCTCTTCGATGAATCAAAATTTCAATTTTGATACAGACAAGTCTATTGTTTTTCATGTAAGATTGGTGCTTTCTTTTTTCTGTTCAAAAAGTCTTTTCATACTACCAGTTTGCAAAGATAGTCCCCATTTCTATGGTTCATTGAGATTAACTTTTGTGTTTGATAAATATGAGCAAAGTTTCCTTTTTTTCCTTATGAGTGGCTAGTTGTTTCACACCATTTGTTGAGGAGACTATCCTTTCTCCATTTAACTTTTTTGGCACCTTGGGCAAAAATCAATTCACCATTGTGACTGTGGGTCAATTTCAGGACACTCTATTCTGTTCAATTGAACTATTTATGTATATTTATGCTAATAATACACTGTCATTAATTAAGAAATCTCAGTCAATCTAAGTTTTGCTTCAATTTGGTTTTTCAATATTTTTAGGATCTTTTATGTCTATTGAATTTTCATATACATTTCCATATACATGATATTTCCAACTACATTTCCAATTGGTTTGTCAATTAAAAAACAAGTCTGAGTTTTTGATCAGCCTTATGTCGAATTCATAGATAAATTTGATGACAATTTACATCTTATAAAAGAGTTCTAATAAGATCATGGTTTATCGCTCCATGTATTAAAGTCTTCTTGAATTTCTTCCAACAATATTTTGTAGTTTTCAATATCAAGGTCTTATAAAGATTTCAGCCAATTTATTCTTAACTATTTAATGTTTTTATTGTTACTATACACCTATTGTTTTAATTTTTATTTTACAGTTGTGTTGCTAGTGTGTCAAAAGACAATTTTTATTGACCTTGTATTTTGTGACTCGAACATCTCCCAGTCCTATGCAAGAGCCATGACTCCCTGATTTAAAAATAGAATTTATTTTTAAATATTTTATTATTGTGCGTGATATAATCTAAGAATCATTATAATTTTAAAAATATGTATTTCGAAAGATTAAGAAATTTAGACAAATAGGAGTTGTTTTATAAGAAATCATTAGTAAGAGTAAACTTCACTTAATCTGTTTTTTTTCCCCCATCTAATTTAAATTTATTTGGAGAATGAGTAGCTTTAAGAAAAGATGTAACTTTGTAGCATATGATATTTTGAGATAGGTCAAGTTTAGGGGACTCTCAATGAGAAATCTAACAGCGAGAGTCAGTATGAAGACATTGGGTTCTTGGGGAGTAACATACCAGGTGGGAAAAGTTAAGAGTAACTCAGAGGTGAAATCATCAGTCAAAAGTATATTTAAAATTTTGGGCTGAGTGCGGTGGTTCACGCCTGTAATCCCAGCATTTTGGGAGGCCGAGGCGGGTGGATGACGTGAGGTCAGGAGTTTGAGACCAGCCTGGCCACCATGGTGAAACCCCGTCTCTACTAAAAATACAAAAAATGGGTTGGGCGGTGTGTTGGGTGCCTGTAATCCCAGCTACTCGGGAGGCTGAGGCAGGAGAATTGTTTGAAGCAGCAGGTGGAGGTTGTAGTGAACTGAGATCATGTCACTGCACTCCAGTCTGGGTTACACAGCAAGACTCCAGCTAAAAAAAAAAAAAAAAAAAAAAAAAAAAAAATTTGCTGTGAGTTAGTCACTTTCTTGTTTATAATTATTTCTGAATAGAGGAACAAGGGTTACATCTCAGACCTGGGTACAGGACTAGCTGTGTACAGCAACTGCAAATTCTAAGTTTTTCAATGTGTGTTTTAAAAAGTGCCATTTCTACTAACTTTCTTCCTAGAAAACATCCAGGACCATTTTGTAAACAAGAAGACGACTCTATATCCAAATACCAAAACTTCTTGCTGTAGAAAATGGTCCTAATCATGATCTAATTTTCATAGCAAAAGTCAATCGTGTTGTAACTCAACAAAATCCAACTAATGTATACGTGACTTCTGTTTTATTTAGCCTTAAAATTCATTAGGCTGTACCTTGAAAATGAAAATCTTGGACTTAGGAGATTGTACGGTTCGCTAGTGAATGTCAAAGGACTGGAAACTGAGAAAAATACATTATATTCCAGACTCTAAAATAAAACCATTTATGTAAGACATGTTGTATCTCTGGGACTCATCATCTAAAAAATAGAAATAATAATTTCCTGTTTCCTATATAACCATTAAGCATGATAGAATCTTGCATGTTATGGAAAAATTCTTTGTTATCTAAAAGCAATGTCAGTTTCCTCAAACATATTATATTATCCAATGGTCTAGTTGCTGAACTGATTAGTTTCTAAAGAGATTAGTTTATCTCTTGATACATTGGCTGGTTGGTTTGAGATAAACCGTATTTTCCCGTTCACCTAAGGAACCTCTCCTAAAGTCTGACTATTATACATCATATTTATAGAATGTTTGAAACTCTCACTCCTGAATTTGCACCTGGAAAGTGTGCAGTCAGAAAAGAAAGTAGCAACAAACTATATAAGGAGACACAGTGTAAGAAAACATTTTTCAGAGCCCATTTACTTCCATCAAGAGTGGTGAATTTAAACTGGCTCATTGAAGCAGCAAATACATTTTGTCTCTCCACCAGGCATAACCACTGCTGGATCACATAAATACTTTCTTCCCATACCTGAGTTCTATTTCCTCTTCAGTATATTCTTGATGACACCAAAGCACTGGAAGTATATTTCTGGTTTCTTCCAATGATGAGACTGTGAAGTGTTAATTTGAGGACTCAAATTTTATCTGTGACTTTGGTAGAACTTTCAAAATATGTGAAAGAGAAAGGAAAACAAGTGGATGAGATTTAAGTACGTCTTTATTGCACGAAAACATTTAATGTCAATATGAGGGACAATCAGCATTTTTGCACTCTGACTAAAAAGAGAAAATATATTGTCCCTAGTTCTCATTGATTCTTCTCCACAAGAAGATGAGAATACATCTTAACTAGTTCTAATAAAATTACATTTTATAAAAAGGTTTCTTTAAAAATTTGAAGTAATACATTATGTGATTTGTGGCTCAGATAAATAAGGCCACACAACATCCTTTATCTGCATTGTTCTGCGCTGCAGGACTTTTAATTCCAAAAGAAAAATCAGTCCCATCAACAACAATAATAGTTATGATGTGCTAAGTATTTATTATGCTCCAGGCACCATGCAACTTTCCATTTATTCCTCATAAGATACCCAAGAGTTAGTTTTAAGTATCCTCATCATTGAATAGGTGAAAAAAATGATACTTAAGAATAATAAATATCTTGACTAAGGTCATACCACCACTATATAGGAGAAACATTTTGAACACAGAAGTTCTCCAATACCAGTGTCTCCAGAATTTATTCCTTCTGGTGGGTTCTTGGTCTCGCTCACTTCAGGAATGAAGCCACAGACCGTCGCGGTGAGTGTTACAGCTCTTAAAGATGGTGCAGACCCAAAGAGTGAGCAGCAGCAAGATTTATTATGAAGAGGGAAAGAACAAAGTGTCCAGGAAGTGGAAGAGGACCCAAGCCCATTGCTGCTGCTGGTGCAGGTGGCCAGCTTTTATTCCCTTATTTGGCCCTGCCCATGTCCTGCTGATTGGTCCATTTTACAGAGTGTTGATTGGTCCATTTTTACAGAATGCCGATTGGTACATTTATAATCTTCTAGTTAGACACAGAGCTCTGATTGGTGCATTTGCAATCCTTTAGCTAGACAGAAAAGTTCTCCAAGTCCCCACCCGACCCAGAAACCCAACTGGCTTCACCTCTCACCAACACATACGCCTTTACTTCTACCCAATGCAGACTCATAATTTAAAGAAAAAAGGAATTTTTACAATTGACTTGTTAGAACAGAAACATATTAGCTGAAAAAAGTCTATCTTCTATGCAGTAAAATAGCAAATATTCTCTTGTCATGATTGATGGAAATAGAAATAGGTATAAGTAGGAAATTTCCAAGTTACTTTATAGCACATTTTGATTGCATTTGGTTTCTGAACAAGTGAACCGCACAATCTCTATGTTTATTTTATATTTCCTTAATTCTGTTCTTTAATTTCTTCTAATGCTTTTAGATTTGATACACTGTTAGTTTTCTAATTTTATGAAATAATATTTAAATAATTGATATTCAACTTATCTTATTTTCTAACATACATATTTAAAACTATTAAGTTCCCTTCTAAACAAAGCTTTTTCTACTATCTAAATCATTTTATTTTTGTTTAAAAAATTTTCATAATTTAAATTTTAATTTCTTTGGGGCCTATTAGTTTTGTAGTTAAGTTTCCAAATATCTATGGATATCTAGCATGCCTGCACTGTGATCAGAGAGTTTAAAGCATTTTAGTTTATTAAACCTTTTTGAGACTTGCCTAGAATATGCTGATTTTAAAAATTATTCCACATATACTTGTTGGTTAGCTCTATTGGTTACAAATGAAAGAGTATTAATATGTCATACAATAATTATGAATTTCAGGTTTGCATTTAAGTTTTAGTTTCCTGTGACTGTTGAAACAAATCACTGTAGACTTAATAGTTTATAACAACCCAAGTTAATTATTCTACAACCCAAGAAATCATTAAACTGAATTGAGTCTCACTTGGCTGAAATTGAGGTGTTGTATTATCAGTGATATCTTCCTTCTGAAAATTCTAGGCAGAGAATCTTTTTTTTTTTTTTTTTTTTTTTTTTTTTTTGCTTTTCCCAGCTTCTAAAAGAGGCTGCCTTTATTCCTTAGCTTGGGGTCCATGATCCATATTCAGAAGCATTCGATCTCTAAAGCCTAAAAACCTTGGCCCAATTCACACCAAACTTTACTTCCCTCATAACATCTCCTTTTCTGTCTCTGACACTCTCTCTTCTGCTTCCTTCTTCAACTTACAAGGACCCTTGTGATTACATTGGGCCCACACAAATAATTCAGCATAATGTTCTCATCACAAGGTCAGCTGATGAGCAACCTTAAATCCATCTGTCTCCTTAAAATATCTTTGCCACATAACCCAAGAAATTCAAAAATTCCAGGGATGAGAATGTGGATACCTTTGGGGAAAACATTATTCTGCCTATTACATAACCATTCTGGGGCTCCTACTAAAACATAAGCTAAAACTTATGATTATCTGGGTCCATCATCCTTGGGGGACGTTTCAATCACAATTTTTGTTTTCCTAACTATGCAGAAAAGGATTAACAGCAGGCCAGGGTTGCTCAAACCCTGTACCTTCTAGATAAAAACTGGTTTTCAGAACTGGGCCTTGCCCTAGCACCTGGGATGTAACCTTTGAGCCGTCGAAATATTTTGCCTGATTAAATTGTTTTTGTATTCCTGAGTCCTTGGGACACACTGAACCGGTGTTACCAGATAACTTTATCCTGTGTGATTCATGTTTTTGCTGTGAGAGGGCTGGGGTCTGAGTAGATAAAGTCGGCCATTAAGCCCTGCATGTCTATGTGACTAATTCCCAATAAAAACCCTGGACTCAAAGCTCAGATCAGCTCTCCTGGTTGGCAACATTTTGAACATGTTGTTACACACAGATGCTGGGAGAGTGCACCGCGTCCCTGTTTGACTTTACTAGAGGAAGGAGACATTTGAAAAATGCTCCTGGTTTTTCTTGGATTTCTCCCATACTCCTTTTTCCCTTTGCTGATCCCAAAGTGTATCCTTTTCCTGTAATAAGCCATGAGCATGAGTATAACAGCTTTTACGTCCTGTGAGACTTTCTAGTGATTCATCAAGCCCAAGAGTGGTCTTGGGGAACCCCACCAACACCAGTATTGTGAGACTGCAGAAAGTTGTGTTGGGTTGTCTGCCTCTTAGCATCAGCTTTCTGCTTGACTTCTCATTCTCTTGGCCCTATTCTACTTATGAGTCAGCACACTCCTTAAGGATAAAGTGCTGCTATCAGTCTCCACTTCATCTCTTTTCTTTCTGAATTTTGACTCCTTAATCCTAGCTTCCTTTGTACCTTGAACCTCATTTTTTTTTCTTCCAAATCCTAGACGACTGTAAAAATTCTGCTCAGCTAACATGCTTCTTAGTTGTTGCTTTTCATTCAGCCTCTCAGTTTGTTTGCACTGTTTAAAAACTGACAGATGTATTGTACAGCAAAACAATGCAGAATATTGGATTCATCACAAGCCATTTCTATTTTCTATCAGATAATGTCCACTCAAGTATTGTCTTCCTTCTGCTCTCTGATGACCTCTGGCTGATTTTGTTAGATGGGTTTATCTGATACAAGCTTGTCCTTCATTGGTGGGATCACACATCTCTCTATTCCCATCTATTTGTGCTTGTAATTTGGCCAGTTCATTCCTGAGCTCATTCATTTCTTGTAGTTCCTTTCAAATCTTGCCTATATCAGAGTTAAATACACTCTACCACCATTCAACTGTCTGCTCTTTTTCCCTAAAAGAATAGGATCATTGGCTTCATAATCTGTGTCCCAATTTATCTTTCACGACAGTTTTCTTCCTGCATTCTCAAATTGCATGTTTCAACCTTACATTTAATTCCCTATGCATTGCCACATAATTTTAGGTTTATCCAGAGTAGTAACCCATTCCTGATACCAATTTCTGGCTTAACACAATAAAATTGATTACTCACTCATGCTACATGTTGCTTTTGATTGAGATATAGCTTTGTTACACATAGTTACTCAGAAAACAAGGGTAATGACAGCTGTTCAGTCTTGTAGTTTCAGTATACAAAATGTCTTCTTTTTAAACTTTTGCTGACACTTTTGCTCATAGTACATTGGTTATAACTAGTCACATGGCAAAGCCTAACTGTAAGCGTGCTGGGAAATATAATCTTCTATGTTCCTGAAAGGAAAAGAACTTGGATATTGGCGATCACTAGTAAAATGCACCTCAGTAAATGACATTACTGAGTACCTATTTACATCAGGCTCAGTGCTACGAGACCAATATACTTCATTTTATTATATTCTTTGTTTGTGTTTTTTTTTTTTTTTTTTTTTTTTTTTTTGAGGCGGAGTCTTGCTCTGTCGCCCAGGCTGGAGTGCAGTGGCCAGATCTCAGCTCACTGCAAGCTCCGCCTCCTGGGTTTACGCCATTCTCCTGCCTCAGCCTCCTGAGTAGCTGGGACTACAGGCGCCCGCCACCTCGCCCGGCTAGTTTTTTGTATTTTTAGTAGAGACGGGGTTTCACCGTGTTAGCCAGGATGGTCTTGATCTCCTGACCTCGTGATCCGCCCGTCTCGGCCTCCCAAAGTGCTGGGATTACAGGCTTGAGCCACCGCGCCCGGCCTTGTTTGTGTTTTTTTGAGACAGAATCTTGCTCTGTTGCCAGGCTGGAGTTCAGTGGCATGATCTCAGCTCACTGCAACCTCTGCTTCCCGGGTTCAAGCTATTCCCCTGCCTCAGCCTCCCAAATAGCTGGGGCTACAGGTGTGAGCCACCACTCCCGGCTAACTTTTTTTGTATTTTAGTAGAGACGGGGTTTCACCATGTTGGCCAGGATGGTCTCGATCTCCTGATCTCGTGATCTGCCTGCCTCAGCATCCCAAAGTGCTGGGATTAGAGACGTGAGCCACCGCGCCCAACCTGTTATATTCTTATAAAAACTGTATAGCATAGCTATTAATAATTTTACAAGGCTGATGTAGATTTAGTGTTTGCCTACTGGTCACACAGCTAGTTACTGCAGCAGCCTGGGTTTGAATCCAGAGTCTGACTCACTCTAACTCTGTGTTTTTCCCTCTTGTGCATAAAACATTTGTGCTGTAAATATTTGTTGGATTCATAAATATTGTGTTTTGGTAGTTGATATAGTCTCACTCAGCTTTCTACTGGGAAAATACTATTATTTCAGAACTTTATTTGTGAGGGATATCATTAGAGAAATATGTCATGTGTCATATGTCATCTGTCAACTCTGAATGTCATCTATGATGTCTTTTCTCTAAATAACTGCTAGCTCAAAAGAGCTACATTCTGTAATTGGTTATGCACATCTATTCATATATCATGTTAATTATTATCATTATAGTTTCTCCCTTTTCATGTCTATGACTTTAGAAGAGGATTCTACCTTCTACAGCAAATGTGTCTATTAGTTTGAGTTTGTAGGTTGCAAAAGTAGGTACAGTAAAGAACTACTCGTTCTGCTTAATAAAAATAAAGTATGTATTTTTTGAATTTAATTGATATACTGCATATGGAATTTTCAATATCAGTAGTATGGTATTACATTAAACTATAATTGGCACAATGCGCATTTTAGTAGTAAAATCATAGTTATTTTGCTTAAGAAATTGTTATTGGAAGAGCACATATTTTGTGTCATTTAGTTGTATATTTTGTGTGGGAGAAGACTGTGTCTTATAAAAATACCTCAAATCTCTCATTTTCATGGAATGTGAACTTAATTCTTATGTAGGTGAGAGATATGAACTGACACATAAAACCAAGAACTGTTTCCCCTAAACATCTATAATTTATGTCATAGAACAGTTGTCCTATTATACAATACAAAATATGGTATATTGGTATATAAATATGAAATCATAAATTAAGATGAAATGCATTATTCATATATTAGGAAGACAGTAGATTGCCTATTATGTGCTAGACACTGCAAGCTGCTCTAGGGTGATGCTTCATACCTATTTAAAGGAAATTGGTAAGTTTACATAACCTAAATTTAAAAATGGGTACTTTTGCTCCCAATTTTTATGTCATTATGAGCAATCCTTGCATGGCAGTACCTCCTAAGCTTCTAAAATGAATAAGAAATGCTTCTAAAGGGTGAGAATATTAAGTTTAAAGAAAGGTGAGGGAAGTTTCTGTGAAATTAATCTTATGTCAAGAACGTCCTTGGGAGGAAAAATGGAAAATCACTGCTGCTATCACCCTTCCAATTATAAAAAGAGGTTCATCATTTTGGAGTTAACTTGCTATGAAAAGAGTCTTAATTATCAGGTGTTTTGTATAACCTTTTTTTTTTTTTTTTTTTTTTTTTACAGAAAAATGTTTGTAACTTTGTGTGTTTTCCCTCTGAGATGGATGTGCTTTCTCTGCTAATTTTGGAGCCCTACTGGTTCCTTTTCATCATTCAAATAGGACACAGCAGAGAGTGGCTGTCAATAAAAGAGCAATTTGTCTTTTAAACAGAAAACACATTAACAGCTCCTTTGCTGCCATAGCTATTGATTGCAGCCTGAAGGGTTTGTCCCTCTTTTCAAGAGTCTTAAGATCATTGCTTCATATTGTTAGCAAGGTTAAATTCCACTCAATTCCTTTTGCATAACTCAAACCAATACACAAGATTGAAAGCTAAATTTTTTACTTCTTGATGTCGCATTTCATAGTTATTAAGAAATTACACATATAGAGAAACTTGAGTTATCTTTGTATGTTGTTATTGTAATGGGTTTTTTTGTTTGTTTATTTACAAAATTAGTTTTAAATTACAAACTCAATTTTAAAAGGGCCATTTTGGTATTGGCATATATTTTAAGAAAAGGTATAAGAGCTTCTGATTTGTGAATCAGTCAGACATAATAAGTGAGGTAATGCTGTGATAATGAACAATCTCTAGAACTTAGGGACTTAAAGTAGCAAAGGCTTATTTCTTGTTCACATAGCATGTCCATCCTAAGCTACCTGGGAGCTTCCTTCATGTCCTTCTTATTCCAGGATCAAGGACAATGTAATCATCATCTGAAACATTTCAAGTTGCAGGTCAGAGAAAAATAAAATGTAGTAGAGATAAAGTGGTTCTTAAGGCTTTCTTCTGGTAGTGATACACAACACTCCTGCTCACATCTTCATGGGCCAAAGAGTCACATGGCTATGCCAAAATTCAGGTGCATACAAAATGTTTAATTCTGCCATGTGCTCAGGAGAAGAACCAAAATATTTGTTAATAGTCCTAAAGTCTACCACAGAAATCATATACACATTTTCATATATTTTAAGAATGTATATTTTTGGAGAATTTTGTGATTTAGAAAATTTTTTCTAGGTTCTTTATATTATCTCAATTTATGGCAGAAATATTTAGAATTTATCTAAAGAAGTCTAAATGCACATGGAGTGTAATAACGTTTTTGACAAGGTAGCATCTGTGTAATGTCCTGACAACCAGACCTTCCAATCTGTATGTCATTACCTTGTTATAGTTACTCATAAGGTTAATCTTCTTTTGACCACAATACTAATTCTTGAAGGTAAACTTTAACTTGGAACTTTAATGACCACACATAATTAATTGGGAGTCATTAAACATAGAGTCTACTATGGAACCATGCATAGTTTCTTGAATTAATTTGATATAATCCTCAAATAATAACACAAGACTAGTCTTGTTTAAAACTTCAAATCTTATAAATTCCAAATTGCAAATTCAAAATCCTCTCCTGACTGCAAATATTTCAGCGCTGTTACATAACTGTTCTCTGGGTATTATTGTATTATACAGTTGTTAAATTAAGTTTAGCCTAAAGCTCCCTCCTTGCATATTTTAAGTTTAGCATAAAGGCTTCTTTCTCCCTAGGTAGTGAACCACAAACTAACTGGATGTGTAAACAGACTGTAATCTACTCTTGTGCCAATCACTGAAGTTCAGCCAATCAAGGATCGACAACTGTTCAAACCATGTTCAAATAAGGCAAACAAACGCTGAACTATAACTGACCCAGCTGTCTCTATACCTCAGTTCTGCCTCAGTTCTGGCTTCTGTATATCACTTTCCTTTTTCTGGTTATAAATCTTCCTCCACACAGCTGACCAAGCTGGAATCTTTGAATCTGCTGTGATTCTGGGGCCTGCCCAATTCACAAATCATTCTTTACTCAATTAAACTCTGTTGGATTTAATTTTTCTAGAGATTTTCTTTTAACATAATTTTCCTAAAATTGATGCTGTTTTCCTATTGAGAAAGGTTTTAAATCTAGTTCATTGGTTCTTGAATTTGGTTGAACGTTAAAATATCCAAAGAAACTTACTAAACCTTTTTTATGGGTTTGTAGCTCAGGAAATGCCAAATGAGGGGATTTGGGAAGAAGCCTGAAATGTGTGTTACTCTGGAGATGATAACAAAATAATATCTTCCACTAAATATGTCAAATATTTTTGTAGATATAATGTACTAATTATTGGGTGGTCACTCTTGTAAATAGAGAAAATGAAGTTCAGTCAGGTGGCAAGCATGGAGATTAGGAAAGTCAGAGTGAGACAGAGGTTATCCTTTGTTTTTACTAATAGTGTGATTTTGGACAAATTAGAGTTTTTTCTTTAAAGGTACATGACAGAAGTAAATAATATATGTAATATATTTCTTGGCACACAGACTTTAAACAATATTGGCTTATATTGTGATTGTTCTTTTGGCTTAGTATTGTTTTTGCAACTTTTGATCCTGATATTATCTTAATTGAGCTTTATGTAAGGTTGACATTAAATTGAAGTTTCATAAATAGTAAAAGAAAGATGTCAGAATTATGAGTTCTTTTTCTTTTCTTTTTAAAAAATGTTCCAGGATACAAGAACCCTTTGGCTTCGGGGTTAATGCTAATTAAAATGAACTTTTTGGAAAGTCATTTTTCAGGTTATTTTGACATTATATTTCAAAATAGTTTGAGAATTTTAGGGTGAAAATCTTCTAATATTGCTCCGTTAAAAATATTTTCTATTTAATGTTTACAATTATGTTTTTTTATGCTTTGTTTTGTTTTGTTGTTTTGAGGTAGAGTCCCGCTCTGTCGTCTAGGCTGGAGTTTAGTGGCACGATCTCAAGTCACTGCAGCCTCTGCCTCCCGGGTTCAAGTGATTCTCCTGCTTCAGCCTCCCGAGTAGCTGGGATTAGGGCACAGACCACCATGCCCAGCTAATTTTTGTGTGTCTACTTTTAGTAGAGATGGGGTTTTGCCATGTTGGTCAAGCTGGTCTCGAACTCCTGACCTCAGGTGATCCACCAGTGTGGACCTCCCAAAGTGCTGAGATTGCAGGCATGAGCCACAGCACCTGGCCAAAGGTGGCATTTTAAAAATCTTTTTTATTGTACATATTTAAAGTATAAAACATGATTTTTTAATATACATGTACTTAATGTAATGATTATTGTAGTAAAGCAAACTAACATTTTCATACCTTATATGGATACCATTTTGTATGCTCATGGTAAAATAACCTGAAATCTACTGTCTTAGCAAATTTTCAGTATATATTACAGCATCATTAACGACAGTAATCATTCTGCACATTAGCCTTTTTCATCCTGTATAACTCCAACTTTGTAACTGTAGGGGGGAAGATAATTTCCTTTCCTTCCTTCTGAAGGGTTGATAATTTGAGTCTATAAAACAAACTGATAATAGATTAGCAGAAAAAACACACACAAATTTATTATGTGCACAAGAGTCATGCAAAATATGAAAACTTAATGAAAGTGCCAGATGGCTCAAGTTTTTATACTATCCTTAGGTCACAGAAAGAATAGGGGCTTGAAGCACTGCAGGACAGTTTATGGGAGGGAGAGAAGGAAAGGCATGGAGCAAAGATGGTCTTGTTACACAGATGAAACTTCACGGGTAGCAGCTCTCAAAGAGTATGTGGTTGCCTATGATACATTTTCACTGTCAGACCCTTAGTCTCCTTTTCCTGTGAGATAATTATCCCAAGATCTAAGGAGCGTGCCGATCCAAGTGCGTGCTGATTGGCCCATGGGTGGCCATGGGTGGGCCCAGAAAAAGCACCATAATTTCTCACTCCAGGTCACAGATTTCACCCAGAACTAGCAGTCATAAAAGGCCTCTTTGCCTCTGCTGTTTATTTCACTTTACTAACATAGATTTCCTCTGCAGATGCAAATCTCCTCCACAAAAAGACAAACTTTCAGCTATTCTTGTGTTTGCAACCCCTTTGAATAGCCATCTTGAAATATGCTAAGACATATACTTTGGGGCAAAATATTTTGTATTTTCTTCATAATTGTGCATTTTTTAATGTTAAGGTAATTTATGCATTCCCTCATGGAGTTTATAAATGGGATGAGACAGTTGTAGAAGCTTGATGGTGTTTTATCAAATGTATTAAAAATGTACATGATTTAAAAAATATCTCTTGATAGATGGGGGAGAACAAATAAGTCTGTTTTTTGTCATTAGAAATGACATTCTTTAGGCTGGGCATGGTGACTCACCCTGTAAATCCAGCATTTTGGGAGGTCAAGGTGGGCAGATCACTTGTGCCTAGGAATTCAAGACCAGCCTGGGCAAAACGGCAAAACCTTGTCTCTACAAAAAAAATACAAAAATAGCCAGGTGTGGTGGTGTGCCCCTGTAGTCCCAGCTACTCAAGAGACTGAGGTGGGAGAATCGTCTGCGTCTGGGAAGTTGAGGCTGCAGTGAGCCATGGTTATGCCACTGCCATCCAGCCTGAGTGTCAGAGTCAGACCTTGTCATAACATAACATAACATAACATAACATAACATAACATAACATAACGTAACATAACATTATTTAGATAAGCTTCTTCAGACACTCATTTTACAGCTCAAGAAATGGAGGCCTAGGGCATTTAAGTCACTTGCCTAAACAAGAAAAGGTAAAGAAAATGGAAGGTAATGGGAGCATAATGTCTAAGTCACTGAAAATCAGGCATTTTTCTCAAATACTGATAGATTGGCTATAAAATAAACAAAAATATTTCACCCCCAAATATTGTCATGAGATCCTTGAGGTATCGCTTTGCCAGCCCAAAACCTCTGACCCTTGGCATCTTCTGCATGAGTATTGCTCGCACCCATTGGACTTGTTCCGCCCACTCGGCCTCGCAGGCTGTGGTTGGCTTGTGCTACTGGCCTGGATCCCATGCCTCCCAATGGCAAGCCAGGCACAGAGCAGTGAGGGGTGTGTGCACAAGCGCTGGGTCCAGCCACTGTGCAAAGCCAGGTGTGCCAGCTGCAACAGGGTGGGCAGTTCCAGGCACCCGCACAGCCGCTGACAGAGGCTGCAACTGGACAGATGTACTACACAAGACTTCCGTTGTGGGTACCCTCGTCTGGATGAGGGGAATGTGGTGGTGCCTGGAAGCTTGGAGATGCCAGGAACCACAGAGCCCCAAAGAAGGCATCACAGCCCTGTCTTGGGGAGCCCCTACGTCTGGGCTCCCTGAAGGGCAGCAGCTCTTCTCACCTTCTCATTGCCCACAGTGTGTTGGGCCAGGGGGTGGAGGGCAAAGTTTCCATCCTGTTTGTGTTACAGCCCTTTCAGTTGTGCCATTCAGCAGGTCCCATGTTCTTGTCCCGCATCCAGGAAGAATGAGGTACGCAGACAAACTGGAGAGTAAGGTGGAGAGAAGCTTCACTGAGCGACAAAACAGCTCTCAGGAGACTCAAAATGGGTACCACAGGCAGGTCATCCCAGCGAGTATCCAGCTCTCAGCAGAGGAGACTGACAGTGGGTAGCTTCTTTCTGTAGGCAGATTGTCCTGATGAGTCAGGGAGACCCTACATGGGTAGCTCCTCCCTGCTGTTGGTAGTCCTGGTGAGTCAAAGAGACCTTAAGTGGGTAGTTCCTTCCCGCATCTGGTGGTCCTGACGTCTGTCTGAGTCTGACTCAGTCTGTTCTTTTTATGGGCTCAGAAGGGAGAAAGTGCATGCTGATTGGTCCATGGGTGTCCATGGGTGGGCCCAGAAAAAGCACCATAATTTCTCACTCCAGGTCACAGATTTCACCCAGAACTAGCAGTCCAGCCCACAGGCTTCAGGCTGGCCCTGGCTTGAAGGTGGGGTTTCACCAGGGACCCACTCCTTTCCACCCAGGAACCTGTCTGCCTCCAGCTATAGACATGCCATCCATAGCACCCAGGCTGTTTGCACCAAGGGGCACCTGCAGCCCCATGCAGAGCTGCCCTTAGTTCCCCCAGACCTCCCTCCCACACTTGTCAGTTCCCAAAGTCCTGTGGGGACCCAGGTGCAAGGGCGGCTGCTGTCTCAGCACTGCCCTGAGCATGTACACACCCAGCTGGTTTGCAACAGTGCTCAGACTTGGCCACAACTTTGCTCCAAAATCAAAGTGGGCACTGGGAGCAGGGAGAGGCCAGGAAGTGGGGGCAGGCATTTTGAGCCTGCAGGGGCTGCGGGGCTTCCTGGGCCCCAGAAAACAGGGATGCATCTAGAGACATGGCTGGGTGGTTGTAGCTGGCATGGGAGCACGGGGCTCATGCCCTGCCAACTTGGTAGGGGGCAGGGCTCCTGCCTGTTCCTGGCTCCCTGTGGCCTCAGAGCACACAACCCGTCCACAGCTCACCAGCTGCAGCCAGGCTCTTCACAGCAGCTCCTCCAGATAGGCTGCTGCTGCCATCAGTATGGCTGAACTAAACAAGCAACTTCAGGTCTCTCTGATTACTTCCCCCTCTCTTAACCCTTTATCTCAAAGCACAGAATGAGGCTGTTCTCTTAAGTTCCCTTTTCTATCTGGAAATCCCCCAAAACAAACACAATTGCCTTCCTTGTCCTCTCTGAAATCTCATTATCTATCTGAGAAAGAAGACTGAGGAATGCAACCACACCTGGATGGACCTTTTACAAGATACTGCCTGCCTCTCAGGCTCATTCAAATTTCAAAGAGAATCATTTACAAATTAATTTCTGTACCCTGGGCCTACTCATTGTCCCTAACAATCATTCACTGCCCCTCAAATAATTGTCTACATTCACCATCTTCCATCCCCTATTAAAAAGGTTATATAAGCTTTTATACTCCATTTGCTTATTGGGTAATCGTTATTTTATCCTGTGATTCTCCCCATGCAATGCACATTCAAATAAATTTTGTATGCCTTTTCTCCTATTAATTTGCCTTCTGTCAACTGGTTTTCAGCAAAACTGCAGAGAGGACATGGATATTTTTCCTTGGCCCCTACCAGTAACTTGCTAAAATTCATTTTATCAGGAAGAATTTTAATATATGCAAATGAACTCATCAATAATTATGTTTTTTCACTAGTGCAAATATGATTGTTTACTATATAATATAGCTGCAATAGCATACTCATCTGAAATAAAATCTTTAGCATGTTGAAATAGCATACAACAATACTATAAAGTTAAATAATTTAATTTTCGTTAAGTGCAAGAGCTTGAGGAAAACAGGCTTAATTGGAAATTATGGAAATTTTCTAAGATTTTGAAGAGATTGGGTGGTGAAAGATGCTGGCTTTCCTTTTAGCTGTCACTTCAAAATATATAGCTTTCTAGTACCTATCCACAGATGCAGTACTAGATCTAACACTAAGAAGCCACAATTAAAGTCACAAAATGAACCAAAAGACGCTAGAAATGGACTGAGAGAGAAAGCTGAAATAGGGCAGAGAGAGGAGGAAAACAGAGGCAGGAGATTGATTTCCTGATGAAGTTGATGAGAGTTAGGAAACAGCAGGCAAGCCTTAAAGTAGGTGTATGTCTGTGTGAGAAGCGTTGATGAAAAAAGCAACTTTGTAAAATATTTAAAGAGGTTTATTCTGAGCCGAATGTGAGTGACCATGGCCCGAGGTAGTCTCAAGAACTCCTGACACCATGTGCCCAAAGTGGCTGGCTTACAGCTTGGTTTTATACATTTTAGAGAGATGCAATTCACCAATCAATACATGTGAGGTGTATATTGGTTCCGTCCAGAAAGGTGGGACAACTCAAAGCACAGGTGCTGAGGTGCTTACAGGTCATAAGTAGATTCAAAGATTTCCTGACGTACAATGGGTTGAGAGTTAAATTATTACCTAAAGACCTGTACTCAATAGAAGGGAGTGTCTGTCAAAAGATTAGGTGTTGTGGAGATCAAGGTTCTTATTACATAGATGAAGTCTCATAGAGGACCAACCTTAGAGACAATAGATGGTCTATTTAGACCTTTAAAAGGTGTCATACTCTCAGTTAATCTCTTCACAGTTGGGAGGGCCTGGAAAGGAAGGGATCTATTTATGTTAATATAGATTCTTTACAGATGCATATTTCCCTCCACAGAAGACAGTTTTGTAGGACCATTTCAAAATATGACAAATAAGCATATTTTGAGGTAAAATATTTTGATTTCCTTCTTTATCTGTCATGTGATGTTAGACTAGAGTCAGGCAGGAATTTGATATCTTATTGATACAAAGAGTCTGTTTTGACAGTCTTAAGATCTCTGTTTTAATGTTAATGCTGATCAGTTCACCTGAATTCCAAAAGGAAGCGAGTAGCATGAAGCATGTCTGACCCTCTCTTTTCTGTCATGGCCTGACCTACCTTTTCAGGTTTCCTTGGGTTTGCTTGTCTCAGAGTGAGATCCATTCAGTCAGCTGAGGGGCTTAAAAATCTTATTTTTGATTTACAGAAATATTTCCAGAGACAGATCAATTAGTCATGAAAGATCAAAAGGGAGTTTATGAATAAGTAATTCAAAATAAAAGCTGTTGGAATTTTAAACTATTTTGAGCCTTAAAGGAATGGGATTATGGGACCTTAGTCATGTGACAAGCAGCTGTAACATAGGCAGCTGTAACCTTTGTTCCTCTGATTATAGATTAGTCTTTTGTTTATCTACATTGTTTTGCAAAATGTTGTAAAAGACTAAAGGGTGCCAGAGAAGACCCCCTTCCCTTTTTCACTGTTGTTTTTCATTATAGATTAACTTCCATTTGTTTCTTTTATACAAAGGCCTCAAAACTATCACATCATATTGTCTATGATGGAATGTTAAATATAGTCTTAAACTGGAAAAGGAAAAGAAAACAACTGTAACTAATTAAATTGCTGTAACTCATCAACCAGCCTTTTGTGAAAATGTTGTAATCCTGTCATTTCTTTGTGTTCTGCTGATATAAGCAAGACTGTAACTTGTCAGCTTTGGAGCACTTACCTTGTTTCTTTGGAGTCTGCGTTAGTCAAATGGCTATTCTCAGCTTTGCAATTGAATAAACTCTTTTAAACTGGATTCTGATTATTTTTATTATTTCAGGCTGAAAGGAAGAAGAAAAAATATCAGGCTAGATGAATTCTTATCCAAACTGACTTATAAGAAACAGTATCTGGGTATTGAAAGAGTGCAGTTGGAGAAAAATATGGATGGCTGTGAGTTGTGTGTGTATCTGGAGTTTTCCAGGGCAGGAGTTTATTTCTCAATGAACATATGTACAGGGGTTCAACGGTTCTGGTCTATCTTTTAGAATATAACTGATTAGTTATTTATTTTGTCCTAGAAATATCTACATATGTTTTAATCTTGGAAGAGACCTAAAATATTTTTAGTGATATACAAATATTTTTACTGCTAAAAGTACAAAAATCACACACTCTGACTTTCCTAAGGTGGCAAAATCTTTGGCATAGAACTAGGAATGCCCGCCAGGTCCCCTAACACACATCCAGAACACTCCTTTCATTCTGCTTTGCATCATATTGCTAGTCTGTAAAACATTTTTTTAGAAGTAGAAAAAAGCATGGAATATTGAAACGAATACTGAATGTGTAGGTGCTATGAAATATGAGCAATGCATTATGAAAATAACTATTTTATTCATTTATTTACTTTTTGTTCATGTTTTTTCACTTTTTCATCTTTTGTTTTAGAATCGGGAGTTAGATGTGCAGGTTTGTTACAAAGATATATTGTGTGACTCTGAGATTTGAAGTGTGACTGAATCTGTCCCCCAGATAGTGAACATAGTAACCGAAAGTTAGTTTTTCAACCTTTGCTTCCCTACCTTCCTCCTCATCTTGTATTCCCCAGTGTCTATTATTCCCTTCTTTATGTCTGCGTGTATCCCGTGTTTAACTCCCACTTGTAAGTGAGAATATGTGGTATTTGGTTTTCTGTTCCTGAACTAATTCACTTAGTATTATGGCTTCCAGCTGCATCCATGTTGCTGCAAAGGACATGATTTTGTTCTTTATTTACAGCTGCAAACTTATTTCAATTATAATTTTATTATCTATGGAATTAGGTACCCTAATACTCATATATGAGTATGAGTATTTGGAGGAATTAAGGAGGTAAGGGATTTATATCAGATGCTAGAAAAGAAAAATAGCTCAGACCCGTTCTGAGTTATGTCAGGCATGAAAAAATTGTCAGGTCCAGAAATACATGACAGTGGGACTTTACTTACAGCCCTTCGCCCCCATATCCTCACGCATGCATGGATAATGAGCTGCCTCACTCATTATCTTTGTGTTCCTGGAATTTGTAAATTCTTGGTAAACAATTTAGGAACTGCATCTTCTTTTCCTTTAAAAATCTACTTTAGTTGGCCGGGCGCGGTGGCTCAAGCCTGTAATCCCAGCGCTTTGGGAGGCCGAGGCGGGCGGATCACGAGGTCAGGAGATCGAGACCATCCTGGCTAACACGGTGAAACCCTGTCTCTACTAAACCCGGGAGGCGGAGCTTGCAGTGAGCTGAGATCTGGCCACTGCGCTCCAGCCTGGGCCATAGAGTGAGACTCCGTCTTAAAAAAAAAAAAAAAAAAATCTACTTTATTTATTTATTTATTCATTTGAGACGGGGACTTGCCCTGTAATCCAGGCTGGAGTGCAGCAGCACAATCACAGCTCACTGCAGCTTCAACATCTTGGGCTCAAGCCATTCTCCAACCTTATCCTCCTGAGTAGCTGAGACGACAGATGCACAACCACACATGGGTAATTTTTTTTTTTTTTTTTTTTTTTTTTTTTAGTAGAGATGGGGTCTCCCTGTGTTGCCTGGGCTGGTCTTAAACTCCTGGGCTCAAGAAATCCTCCTGGGCCTTTGAAAGTGCTGAGATTGCAGGTGTGAGCCACTACGCGCAGCTTTAAAACCTGCTTGTCACTGTTGTTAATCAGAGTGTGTATTCAAGGCTACGTAAATTTATGCTCCCAGGTTGCAATTCTCAGGTTTGACCCTTATAAACTCTCTGCTTATATTGATCTTGCCTCAGCTTCTTCCTTTTAGTTGGTACGATATTTAACATTGTGTCTGGCATATTGTAAATACTTAATAAATGGTAGCTGTTGTTAAATTTTTGTATTTCCTCTGTGTCTGAATTGCTGTTTGATTGCTTATTGTAGCAGCTCAAAGAACAAAAGCATTCACCCTTCTTGGATTTGCATTCTGCAGTGTAAGCAGGTGGTAAATACGTGCCTTCAGGCATCCCCCTTGGGTACAAAATCCTTTATTCCTGGCCTGAGTTCAGTTCCATAGATTTTATCTCCCAGAGATATTTGAAGAGATAAATGTATAACAACAAAGAAATAAAGAAGAGCTTCTTCCATAGACGAGTTTAGAACTGCATTTGGAGAACAGTGACAACTATCCAGCGTTCCCTTGAGCTAACTGACTTAGAAAAGACATTAAAAGGAAAATAAATGAAATTGATAAATTTCAGTAATGATTTCTAGAAATTCCTCTATATCATAGACCACTAGTTGGCAAATGCTTCTGTTAGAGAGAATGGAGGAAGACATTGTGATACAGAAACTTGTAGCTGTCCCCTCGAAATTCACTCTTTCCTTAATAATAGAAATAGGAGTATATTGTCTGACTTTCCTTATAGTTGATGATGGCCATTTGACACCATTCTTTCCAGTAAGATATATGTGAAAATTATGCTGCTGTAGGGGCAGGAAAATAATAATTTTGTACAGGAGCTGTGGCTCACGCCTGTATTCCCAACACTTTGAGAGGTCAAGGTGGGAGGATCATTTGAGCAAGGAGTTTGAAATAAGCCTGGGCAACGTGGTGAGACACCGTTTATATCAAAATTTTAAAAAAGTAGCCAGATGTGGTGGGACATGCCTGTACTCCCAGCTAGTGGGAAGGCTCAGGAGGGAGGATCATTTGAGCCCAGGAGATTGAGGCTGCAGTGAGCCATAATTATGCCACTGCACGATAGCCCAGGTAACAGTGAGACCCCATCTCAAATCATAATAATAATTTTCTCTCTACTAAGTTCTCAACTGAGAACACTGTGACAAAAGGAAGTTTAATAAGAGAAAAACACAATTTTATTTACATGTATACCTCACATATGCATGTATAAACTAAAAATAAAATTCTAAGCCCCTTAGCTGACTGAAGGGACCATCTCTTGGCCAAGGGAACCTCAAAGTAGCTTTGAAAACTGTGTTCTAGGTCATGAGATGGGAAGGTCAGACAGGCCTCATTACACCCCACTCCTTGCTAATTGCAATTAGGCTTTCTTCACGGAGGCCTAAACAAAAAATAGCCCTTTCAAAAGACTCTACCATTAATATCCACCAACTGCCTGATGCTGCCCCTCCATTTTTTACCTGGTAAGAGACCAGTGACCGGCCGGGCGCGGTGGCTCAAGCCTGTAATCCCAGCACTTTGGGAGGCCGAGGCGGGCGGATCACAAGGTCAGGAGATCGAGACCACAGTGAAACCCCGTCTCTACTAAAAATACAAAAAATTAGCCGGGCGCGGTGGCGGGCGCCTGTAGTCCCAGCTACTCAGGAGGCTGAGGCAGGAGAATGGCGGGAATCCGGGAGGCGGAGCTTGCAGTGAGCCGAGATCGCGCCACTGCACTCCAGCCTGGGCAACAGCGTGAGACTCCGTCTCAAAAAAAAAAAAAAAAAAAAAAAAAAAAAAAAAAAAACCCTAAAACAAACAAACAAATAAAAAACTCCAGAATTTCATGGCTAGTAGGATGAAGGATTGTTCATGTATCCTGTTGTTGTTAATTTACATAAGATTTCTTTTCTGTAATTAAGCAGAAACCAGCTCCTGAAAAACATTGCCAAAACAACTATAATTGAAAAATTTTCCAACCAATACTAATAAATCACTGGACTCCAACTGTCAATGCCCTTTCCTTGCCTTGTGGTCCTGCCCGTACTCTGATTGGACAAAGACTGTTTTTATCACATTCTTTATTGATAAGTGACCATAGATCTTAACCCAGTTTCAGTCAGCTTGTAGAGACTATGCCCAAATTGTCTTTTTGCCCTAGAGTTTACTTTTTGACAAAACAGCCAAATCCCAGCTAAAACCTCACCCCCAAGTGAAATGGAATGTATGTTACATACAAGTTTATCCAATTTGCAAGCACATGACTTCCCCTATAAATATTCATAGAATTTTCCCAACAGTACTCAGTATGTATGTAAGACTGACTCTGTGACAGTTTTTTGGTGAGCAGGTCTATGCAAACCTACCCCAAAGTCCCAGGAAGCTGAGAGGCTGAAGAAAGAGGATGATAAATCTGGTATCTAGAAACACTTAATAGGGACTTAGAAACAGAAGCCACATGTATGGCTTGTGCAACAGTGAGACAAGATGATGGGTTCCCACACCATTAGCCCCCAGACCCAGAGGGGTTTATCTATTGTAGGAGAGATTATATGTAGAGGAGAGGCACACATGCTTCAGAAGGAATGGGTAGAAATTTGCCCTAAGAGCAGGATTTATGGTAAATACTTGCTCTTACACAAGGGACAACAGATAAATTGGAAACCAGAGGCCTTCCAGAACTGGCGTTAATCAGAAGCCAACATGGCAGATGAGCATCCAAGATGGAGTTGCTTTGGCCTCCAGATTCCACTCCCGTAATTTGGCTTTTATAATCTCACATACCCTCATCTTCTGTTATGGTCTCTGAGCCTTTAGGGAGAGTACTAGATAGGATATAGGTTTAGCAGAAGTGCATTGGCGATGGGAAACAGATTAGGCCCAGTGAGGTTCCAAATGAAGAAGATTCACAGGCTATTGAATCACCTCTTGTCTTCAGAATATCATGACTTCAGTTTTCCTAGAAGAAGTAAAACAATGAGAGATACATACTATTAATAATTTGAACGGTAGAAATATAATGTACACAAGGATTACAATCAAAAGAGGATTTGTATGCCAGTTATTAAAGAGCATGAAGAAAATTAAAACCCAGCTCTTTTTTAGAGATATCTTTTAGACAGCAAATAGTTCAGCATTTAGCCTAAATTGTAGGCAAATAATAAAAATTCAAAAACAATGGTCAAAACCTAGAATCCATTTTTTTCTTTCTCCAATTTCTTCATTTCTACCAAGGTTAAATTATGGCAGGAACAATTTATTTGCAAAATTTTAGTCTTGTTATAGTGAGACATATAGACCAGCTCCCCGTTCCTTCTGTGAAGCATGCACTTTCAAATTTTCCCGAAAGTCACATTTACCCAATCTTGGTGTTACAACTTTTTCTCTTCTATAGTTCAGAGGGTGGGAGGGAGTGGTGCCAGTGGCTTCTCTCCTATTGTTTAGCAAGCAGGAGAGAATGTTACAGCTCTTTTATTCCCACTGCTTGCAGCTTAGCAAGCAGGAGCATTACAGGTCTTTTGTTTCCACAGTTCAATGAGTTCCAGGTTCTTGTCCTGTAACCAAGAAGAATAAGACATGCAGACACCTGAGAGTGAGTATGGCCGAGTAGAATTTTATTGAGCTACAGAAAGAAAGCTGTCAGCCACACAAGGGGAACAGAAAGTGGGTAGCTGCCTGTGAGACTGAGTCCAGGGTTTTTATGGGCTTAGAAGAGGTGAATGTGAACTGATTCATCCATGTATGGTCTTGGAAAAAATCACTTTTCGATTGGTTAAAAGGCATCATTCAGAAGGAATCAATTGAAAGTGGCTAAGATGGGAATAGAAGTTCTCATTCTGGTCATGGACTCTATCTGGAACTGGCAGCTCAGTTTTCAGGATTTAAACTGTCTTTGGCTTGAAGGTCAGGTTTCACTGGGAATCCATCTCTGTCTGCCTATGAATTTGTCCGTCTTCTGCCACTATCAATCTCCCATCTGAAGAGGTACATCTAGCTCTTAGGATAGGGACAATGACCGTTCTAATTGCATCATACTGACAGGGAGCATTGCTTTGGGAAAACAGCAGTCAGATATCATTCAGAGACCTGTAAGTGTCCCTGATAATAAGGGAGTCATCATCTAAGGCTCCATTTGCATGACCATTTGGAGTTTGATGGCCTTTAGGCAAGAAGAAACAAATTTTATAGGGAGGTTAGGTATGCATGGACCAAATATAAGTACTATACAAAGAGGAGCTAAAAGGGAACATTTAGTGCCAGAGACAAAAGAAAAAAGTAGACTAATTATTCTGAAAACAATGTTGTGGCCAGAACTCTTTCACCCTTGTGAGGGAAACTAAATCTTGTATAGAGGAGGACAGCTAAATTTTAGAAGTCATTTAAGGGAGTAGATAATCCCATGGGTGTTCAGGATTAAGGAATCTTTGGCAAAGATATCTTATAGTGAGGAACAGAATGAAGATAAGAACAGCAGTCATAGGCAGGACTATAAAGAGGATATTCATGGAAGGTTAATTATAAACACTTACCTTTTATGATTTTTAGCTTGAGGTCTCTGATTTCTGCACACTGGTGCTTTGGGTGCTCTTCTGGGTCAACAGAGGTAATTCCGTCAGTTCCCCAGGTCTTTGCTTGAGTGTAATGAACGTATTCCAGTGGCCTTCACTGCTGAAGGAACAGAAATAAGTACAGTATAATATTCCTCCCACTCCAGGCATGCTGGAATATTAATGTTTCAAGAGGAAACAGAAGTTATTCATCTAAGCATTGCCATTTCTAGCCAGAATTTTGAGGGAGGGCCCTGGGTTTGGAGTTAATAATTTAGTTTTACATTTCATATTTGCTATTTTGTAGTTTTATGATTTGGGGTAGATTATTTAACTTCCCCACATAAAATATATTTTACCTAAACTGCTAAACCTTACCTTATTTTATTTTATTATTTTTAATTTTATTTATTTATTTATTTTGAGACATGGTCTCATTCTTTAATCGATCCCAGAGTGCAGTGGTATGATCATAGCTCACTGCAGGCTCCACTTTCCAGGCTCAAGTGATCCTTCCACCTCAGGCTCCTGAGCAGCTGGGACTACAGGTGCACACCACCACACCCAGTTAATTTGTGTATTCTTTGTAGAGATGAGTTTTCTCCATGTTGCCCAGACTGGTATCAAACTCTTGGGCTCAAGTTATCTGCTTATCTCAGCCTTCCAAAGTGCTGGGATTATAGGTATGAGGCACCACACTCAGCCTAGTCTGAAGTTTCTTATATATAGAATGCTAAGGAGAGCTGGTGTACTGTTTATCTTTCAGAATGGAATTAATAGATGAGAACCCTTTATATGCAAATATGCAAACAAAAGGACAAAAAGTTACTTCTGTACCCTCTCTAGTCCCTTAAGGCAATAACTTATTTTTGTTTGCTTTACCAGGAATTTATATTCTAACAGTTCCTCCTTATTGGCCATTAGTAAAATTCCCAGGAGTCTATTTCAGGGCTTCAGTCAATCAAGTACTTATTAAGAACTTACATATTCTTAGTATTTTTGTATTAGACATTAAGATTTTATGTTCCACTTAGAAGATTAAGAATAATAGGTCTAAATATACTGTAGCACATATACTTCTTTGTTTTGAAAGGCCTAACCAATCATTTGTTACAGTTTTTCTGTTTTTGTTTTGTGTAATAAAAACACCTAAAAATAAACACATAAACAAACAGAGACCAGTATTAGATCCTTCCATTACAAGGAAGTAAATACTTAAGATAGTAACTGCTTCTTGAAATGGCAGGTATCTGTCATGTGCTCACACTCCCACCTTGCCTTAAGTTGTTCATTCTCAGAAGTAAATGAAAAGCCAGCCAAGGTCTCAGATTTAATATCAATATTCTATTTAGACTCAAATATGTGTACCTTGGGTCCAAGTAGGCACATCTAAGTCCATGTATTTTCTTTTATAAAATGATCATATTGCAACTCTTTGCTTTTATATTATGTATTTCAGAAATAACAGAAACATCAGATAATGACTCTCCAATGTTTTTTCACGATGAAAAATGTCTGGATATATGGAACTCACCTTAGTTTCCATATCTACATATCTAGCTATGTAACAAAAATGTGTTACACACACATGACATAGAAATCAGATGTGTTAAGTATGAGACTGCTTTCTGGTTTGCTATTATATCTTAATAGTATATAGACATACTCTCATAAATCTTTAAATTTTATTTTTGTTTGTTTATTTTTTTATTTTGAAACAGGGTCCAGCTCTGTTACCCATGCTAGAGTGCATTGCACAATCATGGCTCACTGTGGCCTCAAACTCCTGGGTTCAAATGATCCTCCCACCTCAGTCTCTGGATCAGCTAGGACTACAGGTATGTGTCACCATGCCCAGCTAAATTTTGTATTAGTTTTGTAGAGACAGGGTCTTGCTCTGTTGCCCAGGCCAGTTTCTAACTCCTGGCCACAAGTTTTCCTCCTACTTTGACCTCCCAAAGTGCTAGGATTACAGGCAGAAGTCACTGTGTCTGGCCCACTTATAAATTCTTTAGGTGAGTTATGGGGGACACTGTTATTGTCTCAGTTGATGTAGGGAAATCCACATGCAATGTGAGACCTCAATGGGATATTAAACTTAACCTTATTCTCAATATGAAACCAACCCAATTGTCACATATAAATATTTATGGATTTTTGAAAAAATAGAAATTGATCCTCCTAGTCTTAAGACTTGAAATTTACATTTGTATCATCTGAGTTCCTTCCTCAGGAAACTGACCAGATCACAATATCCAGACAATGAGACGCCAGCTCACTCATTTGCTTCCTTATCACTTCCTAATTCCTTTCCATAGGTAGCTATCCCTTCCCCCACATAGCTCTTCTTTTCCCCACTATATAAACCTCTCAATTTTAGCTAGTCTGGGAGATGAATTTGAGACTTATTTTCCTTTCTGCTGGTTGGTGTCACCCAAATAAAAAGACTTCTTCCCTGGCAATACTTGTTGTCTTGGTAATTGGCTTTCTGTGCAGTAAGCAACAGGACCTAGACCAAACCCCTGGAGTTTCAGTAACAAATACTTGCGTCACTCCCAGAAACTTCCTTAGGTTTTCTTGAGGAAAAGTGAAGAGAACACATAAATGAATCTGTCTTACATAACTCCCCCCAAAAATGGCATTTATCTTCTTTGTCTACAATGTCTGAAACTGAGGTCAAAGAATTGAACTTTTATGAAAGTAACGAGATTTTCCTCTCCACTTTTGTAGCCCTCTTCATTTCTTTTCAATTAGGTACCCTCTCCCATTCTATTACTTTAATATTCTGCCCTTAACATAATTGATGGGTTGAGAAGTTGAGGTAGAGTAGGGATGGGACTCAGCACTTGCCAGACCTGGCCCTTTCACCCTCACATATGCATTTTTTCCATACCCACCAATTATCACAGCTTACACTACCACCTCTACGGGAGCCATTCCTGATGATCACAAGACATTGAAGAAACTAAGATAAGCAGCACCCTACCATAAATATTAAGGGAGTTAAAAAGCAGCATCCCACCACAACCATTGCTCAAAGGAGTTGACCCTATTGCCCACATGCACACAAGAGCAGAAGAATGACCTATCTTTGCACTTTGCCTCATTATAATACTAAAATCCACACCCAGGGAGAGGCTTATCTGCCATTTTGTGATCATGTAGTGTATGTACTAACATGATTTCTCACTGTGCTTGTGTGCCCTGAGCTCCACCCTGCACATGTAAAGATTGTCACATACCTCATGCATATTCATGTCACCTTTCCTAAAAACATAGCAAAGGCCTGCCCTTAGTGAACTGGCTGAAGAACTCATGCGCCTAGCTTGGCTCCCTGGTATTGGAGCATAAACCACAAATAAGGGCTTTGTCTGGGAAACTTGCTTGGCTTTGTGTCAATTTCTATTGCACAGGAGCCTAAGAACCTGTGGTCAGTAACTGAGGCACCTGTAAACATACTCTATTGTTCTTCCAGTTTTTCCTTTCTTCCCAGCTATGAATTCAGACAGGGTATGTTGGTGGCTCTGTGTAACCAAAAAGTACTCAGTTTTTCTCTATACCCTTATGAGTATTAAATGAAAGGAAATAAATAATGTCTACAGTGGAACCAAAAGTTTTCAAACTTGCCTGTTCAGGATAACTCTTTCTTATAGAAGTCATTTTTTTTCATATTATTATTACTTTTTTATTTCTGCCTCCCCTCTTCCCACAACTTCAACATCTAATTTCTATTCACTTTATTTTTATAGAATTTTCTTTCTCCTATGTAGTTCTGTGAAGGGGGTGTGTAGTGGGGATAATCTATATGATTAATTTTGTCTTTGCTGAGTTTATTTTTATTTTTATTTTTTAACAGCAAGCTTATCCTTAATTTGCTGAGGTCTTGACTATATTTTGTTATGTCCCAAATATGTTGAAGTCTCCTATCACTCCTACAACTGCAAAAGAAACCTAATTTTATAGTTTCATCCTTGTTTTTTTCCTACACTGTAGAGATATAGAAGATGTATATACTGTATTTTTTTCCTGAAATTTCTAACCTAAGTTATTGTCTTTTTTTTCAGTTTTCACATTTTATGAAAGTCATGTATACATGTAGTTTGAAAAGTCATAGTTTACACTGAAGACTTAAACCAACAGTCTTATGTCTCACCCATCTCCAACTTTAGTTCCCTCTTCCTAGAAATAACCACTCAGTTTTTTTTATCTGTTTTCTTTAACATCAACATCCATCTTTCTAAATAACTTTTTTTGTCCTTTTTGTTTTAGATATTACATATTGATATCTTTCACTGGATGAGAACTATGTAACACAAATACGTTCCTCTTCCAATATTCTAACACTTTATGTCCTCCACTTTTCCCCCATATAACATACTATTTGCTTAGAGTAGTATGTATAGAGATTGTTATTATGATATGTAATTTGTATTCACATTTAAACCATAAAATGTACCATTAGTATATTCCCTTTTCTGTAATTTTTAGTTGTCTTGAAGTTAATAATTGCCTCATTTCCTCATTTTCCGTTTTTTTTATGTTCTAATTCTAAAAATAGCCTCTGGAATTGTTAATTTTCTCTAAAGTACATTCAAAAAATTATTTTGTCCTTTTTCTTCCTGCCTGCCTTTTTGTCTTCCCCATTTCTGTGTTTTCTATTCCTCCCTCCTTCCTTCTTTCTTTAATTTTTCTGGACTTACACCCCTTTGATTCCTTCATACGCCTTCTTTGGACTGCAGTATTATCTCATGGTATTCTCTCTCATAAATCACACTTGGATGTCACTTCACCAGTAATCTTGGAGATTTCGTTAACCTCTCATCTGTGATGATACAATGTCCTATTCTCTGCCTTGGTCTGGAGTAGAGTTATTTCTAGAACGTTGCTGGGAAGGGTATATGAGAAATACATATTTTTTGATATTTTATTTGTAAGGTATCTTTACTTTCTCTCAAAATCTTCAAAGCAGTATCCCAGTTTCTTCTAGCTTCAGTATTGCCTTAGAGAAGTCCAATGATATGCTGATTCCTGGTTCTTTGCGTGGTATATGATCTTTTTTAGTCATCATTTCTTTGATGTTAATTTGTGTTGTAGTGTGTATTAGTAATTTGTTCCTTTTTATTGCTTAACACGATTCCATTGTATTAAGATGTTTTGTTTATCCACTCATCAGTTGATGAGAATTTAGACTGATTGTATGAATTTCGCTTCCGCAAATGTTTATATACATGACTCTGCGTGAACATACATTTTTTTTTTCCTTAGGCAGATAACTAGGAGTGGAACTGCCAGGTAATATGGTAAATGTAGGTTTAAATTTTTAAGAAACTACCAAACTGCTTTTCAAAGTAACTATACCACTTTACTTTCCCACAAGCAATGCATAAGGGTCTCAATTTCTCACAGCTTTGCCAATACTTACACCGGAAGGCTTTTTCAATTTTAACTATGCTAGTGTGCATGTAGAGGTATCTTATAGTTTTAATTTGCATTTCTTGATAACTACTTCTGTTGAGCATTTTCTCCTGTGGTGCTTGTCATATCTCATAATGTATCTATTAAAATATTTTGGCCATTATTATTATCAAGTTGTAAGAGTTTTTTATAGAGTCTGGATTTAAGTCCTTATTAAGATGTATGATTGGCAAATACATTCTCTCAGCTGTAGCTTGTCTTTTCATTTTCTTAATGAAGAGCAAAAGTTGTAAATTTTGATGATGCTTAACATCAATTTTTATTCAATACATCATGCTTTGATGTTGTATTTGAGAGCTCTTTGCCTAATACAAAATTATAAAATTTGCTGGGTGTGGTGGCTCACCCCTGTAATCCCAGCACTTTGGGAGGCTGAGGTGGAAGGATTGCTTGAGGGTGGAAGTTGGGGACCAGCCTGGGCAACAAAGTGAGGGCCAGCCTGGCCCAACAAAGTTGGGGACCAGCCTGGGCAACAAAAAGTTAAAAGTTAGCTGAGCTAAAGTTGGGAGGGTCACTTGAGCCTATGAGGTTGAGGCTGCAGTGAGTTGTGATTGCACCACTGCACTACAGCCTGGCAGACAAAGTGAGACACTGCCTTGAAAGAAAAAAAAGAAAAATTATACAATGTTTTCCTGATGTTTTCTTTGATAAGTTTTTTTTTTCACATTTTGTACTTATTTTTAAGTCTATTATATATTTTGAGATTAGTTTCTTATGTGGTATGAAGTGTGGGTCTAAAATAAATTCATCGTTTTGTATGTGGATATTCAGTTGTCTCAGTAGCAATTGTTGAAAATGTTATCCTTTTCCCATTTAATTACCTTGGCACTTTTGTTGAAAACCAATTGACCTTTCATTTAAGGATTTATTTTGGTACTCTATTCCGTTCCATCGATCTATATGTTTATTTTTGTAACAATACTGCACACACTCTCAAATACTACAGCTTCATAGGGTATTATAAAATTGATTATGATAAATCCTCCAGCTTTTCTCTTTTGCTTCAAAATTACTTTGTTCATTTAAGGTTTTTTCCTTTTCCATATCAAGTTTAGGATCAGCTTATGAATTTCTGCCAAAAATCTGGGATTTTCATAAGGATTGAAACTGTAGATCCATTTGGGGAGAATTAACATCTTAACAATATGGATTATTTCTCTGTCCATGAATATGAAATGTCCCCCATTTATTTTAATATTTAATTTATGTCAGCAATATTTTATAGTTTTCAGTATACAGATTTTTCACAACTTTTGTTACATGTATTACAAAGTATTCTACTCTTTTTAATGATGTTGTACATTGTATTGTTTTCTTAATTTTAATTTCTGAAATTTTGTTTCTAGTATATAGAAATACAGCTGCTTTTGGTGTATCGATGTTACATCTTGAAAATCTGTTACTTTTTTTTATTAATTTTAGTAGTTATTTTGTAAATTCCTGAGGATTTTCTACATGAGGAATCATGTCTTCTGCCAATATAAAAATGTTTCCTTCTTCCTTTTTAATCTGGAGGAATTTACTTTTTATTTCTTGCTTTATTGTACTGGCTAGAACTTATAGTACAGTATTAAATGGAAGTAGTGAGAATGATGTACTTGTCTGGTTCTTGATCTCAGGGCAAAAACATTGTCTTTTATTCTATGTATGATATTTTTAAGCTATAGGTTTTATGTAGATGCATTTTAATAGGTTGAAGATGTATCTTTTTATTCCTATTTTACCAAAAGCGTTTATCATGATTAGATGTTGGAATCTGTTGAATGTTTTCTCTGTATTTATAGAGATGACCTTGTGGATCTTGTGCTTTTTGTTCTTTATTCTAATATAATGCATTAACTAATGAATTTTTGTGGGTTTTTTTTTTTGAGTAATACATGAGAAGTAAAATGATGTTATATTAATCTTAAATTTCTGGTATAAATGACACTTGGTCATGGTGTGTAATTTTTTTTTTTTAGTATATTGATGGATCTAAAAGCTATTTTGTGGCTGGGTGCAGTGGCTCATGCCTGTAATTCCAGCACTTTGGGAGGCCGAGGTGGGTAGATCATCTGAGGTCAGGAGTTGGAGAGCAGCCTGACCAATATGGTGAAACATTGTCTCTATTAAAAATAAAAAATTTAGCTGGGTGTGGTGGTGGGAAATCCCAGCTACTTGGGAGGCTGAGCCAGGAGAATTGCTTGAACCTGGGAGGCAGAGGTTGCGGTGAGCTGAGATCACACCACTGTACTCCAGCCTGGGCAATTAAGCAAGATTCCATCTCAAAAAAACAGACAAACAAAAAACCTATTTTGCTCAAGATATTCATAAGTATGCTCATGAAAAATATTTTTCTCTAGTTTTTATTTTGCATGATTTTACCCCTCAGCTTTAGAATAAAGGTAATATTGACCTTACAGAAAGAGTTGGCAAATATTTCCTCTTCTTCAATTTTTTTTTCTTCTCAAACTTTTATTTATTGGAGATTAGACCTCCTGAAATAATATTCTAAATTTATTATCTCATTTCTCTTATGCTTATCTTATTTTTGTTATTGTCATAAAATATATAAATGTAACATTTTCCCTTTTAACTATTTATATGTATGATTCAGTGTAAATACATTCACGCTGTAGTGCATCCATCACCATCATGCATTTCCAGAACATTATTTTCCCAAACTGAAATGCCCTATGCATTAAACAATAACTTCCCATTCCCCTATTCAACTTTCTGTCTCCATGAATTCGTACCTATGTACTCTAGGTACCTCATGTAAGTGGGATCACATAATATTTGTCCTGTTGTGACTGACTTATTACACTCAGCATAACGTTTTCAAGGTTCATCCATATTGTAGCATGCATCAGCATTCCCTTCCTTTTTAAGGCTCAATAATATTCTATTTTATGTTTATCCCACATTTTGTTTATTCATCCATGGACATGTGGGTTGCTATTACCTTTTGTCTATTGTGAATTATGCTATAATGACCATGAGTATACAAAAATCCATTCAAGTTCTAGCTTTCAATTTTTTAGGGTGTATGCCCAGAAGTGGAATTGCTGAATCATATGGTAAACTTTTGAGTTTTTGAGGAATTACAACATCATTTGTTGCATTTATTACAAGGTGACTGTACTATTTTACATTCTCAGCAGCAATGCACAAGGATTTCAATTCCTCGGCATCCATGCCAATCTTTTGTTGTTGTTGTTCTTTGAGAGATGGTATCCTTCTATCACCCAGGCTGGGGTGCAGTGGTGTGATCTCAGCTCACTGCAACCTCTGTAGCCAGGGCTCAAGTGATCCTCCCACCTCAACCTCTTGAGTAGCTAGGACTATAGGCATGTGCCACAACGCCTGGCTAATTTTTCTTTTTTTTTTTTTGTTTTCTTTTTTGTAGAGAGCGGGTTTCACTATGTTGCCCAGGCTGGTCACAAACTCCTAGATTCAAGTGATCTGCCAGCCTTGGCCTCCCAAAGTGCTAGGATTATAGGCATGCGCCACTGTGCTCAGCCTCCAATCATTTTTTTTTTTTAGATTAATGATTGACATTTGAATGGGTGTGAAATGGTCTCGGTATGGTTTTGATTTGTATTTTGCTATTGATTAGTGATGTTGAGTGTCTTTTAATGTGCTTTCTGCCACTTGTATATAGTTTTTGGAAAAATATTTCTTTATTTGCCCATTTATTAGTTAGGTTTTTTGTTGTTAATTTTTTGAGATTTTTCTTTCTTTCTCTCTTTTTTTTTTTTTTTTTTTTTGAGATGGAGTCTTGCTCTGTTGCCCAGGCTGGAGTGCAGTGGCACAATCTCTGCTCACTGCAAGCTCTGCCTCCTGGGTTCACGCCATTCTCCTGCCTCAGCCTCCCGAGTAGCTGGGACTACAGGCGCCCCCCCACCACGCCCGGTTAATTTTTTTTGTATTTTTAGTAGAGACGGGGTTTCACTGTGTTAGCCAGGATAGTCTCGATCTCCAGACTTCGTGATCTGCCCTCCTCGGCCTCCCAAAGTGCTGGGATTACAGGCCTGAGCCACCGCGCCAGGCCCAATTTTTTTGAGATTTTTTGAGATTTTTCAAAGTTATATATTTAGATCTGTTATTGCAACTTTTATTTCAGTTAAAAGTTAAACATATAAATATATATAATTTCGCTATTTTCTATTCTCTCCACTTCCTATGGTGCAATATTTTCTATCTCAACAGCACAATGAGTTATAGGTTAATAATATTGTACTTACTCTTTGTATTGCCTGTATTAACTAGGCTATGATTCCCTTTAAAGATTTTTATTTTGGACTCTATTTTTTATGTTATCACTACCAATGATTTTAAGATCTATAATTTTCTGTTTCTATTTAACAGCGAGTCTCGCAATACATTAATTTAAATTGGCATACATATTTGGCCAACTGGTAGGCTTTGTTTGGGGTGATCTTACTAGTCTATATCATTGGAGGTTGCCTCCCTCCCTATACCAGACTTTATCTGATTTTTATATCTTTTTTCAGAACCATTTTCCTACAAGGGAATCTTATCTTCTGCTTCTGAGGAAGGAGCTGTGAGTCTGGAGCAGAGTTATAAACCTAGCTACATGTGTTCTTGGAGATGAGTCATCTCACTATTTAGAATTCAGATTTTCACTCAGTCTCCATATTTTGATTACATGTCTTGCCTTTAGCTGTGTCTGATTTTCCTGAGTCTAAGGCTTTTTGTTTTGTTGTTTTAAACAGAACTTTCTTCTTCTGCCAGGTGTGTGGGAGACGTGATTCCCTGTGCACAGGATAGTGAGAATGTCTGGAGTTCTATCTCTCTCTCCTTTTTTTAAATATGGAATTTGAGTCAAACCACCAGCTTTTAGCCCAATTTGGCATACATTAGTGGTTCCACCATTGGCTGAATATTAGAAGTGTCTTGCAGATTTGAAGGAAAACAATATCAAACAAACAAAAAAGTGGAAAAGATCGAAAAAAGAAGGGGAAATCAATAATTTACTAGCCAGAGATTCTGGTAGATAGAGGATTTTTTTAAAAAACACCGGGTGCCTGCCGTGATTGTACAGCCAGGGTATGAGGAATAGCTGCCTTTCTTTTCATCCCTAAACCTTCCATAATCCCTGTCTTATAGCATCTTCTGCCACTGTTCACTTTTATAACTAGGCTCTAGCCACATTTTTGTTGTTTCGTTAACACTCTGTGTATAAACTTTTATGGGGGATGGTGGGGAGAAGACAGTTGCCATTGTTTTCCTTTTGATTTGAATTTCGTGATTAAGATTTCTGAATTCCGCTTCCTTGCCTTCTTCAAGAATCTATTAAAATATCTGAGTTTTTGCTTTTTTCCCTGATCATCTGATTTTAAATAGCAGCACTCAATTTCTTATGTTTTTCTTCATTCTATACTTTATTTTTCTCCATAGGGTGTTTGTTAATTTTAAAATACTACAGTTTACATTTTATTTCTTAATTTATTTTCCCTTGTTCTTCCAGTAAAGTAAATGTTCTGTGAACCAGGAATTTGTGTTGGTTCCATTCCCAGCTTTTCCTCCAGATCCCCAAATAAACCTAGGTGTAATTCTATGTTTAATAAAAAGTTGTTGACTCAAGAAATAAATGGATGAGTTAACAAATAGTAGTATTTCAAAATACGTGAGAAAAGTAGAGAAAAACATCAATATAATATAACACTATAAATTTTATTTCTCAGCTTTTGATAGATCAAACAGACCCCTAAAATTAGAGAGACAGTAGGTATTCTGAATAAGATTAGTACTAAATTATTTTATGTTTTCAACAGTAAAAATAATATGAAAGATTAATAAACTCTTTATACCTAATATAAAAAATATTTAAAAAGTAATAACAGAAGTAGAATCGAAACCTACAAATACTTGAAAACAAAACAAAAACAAACTCCCTTCCTAAACAATTCTTAGTCAATGCAAATAATGATGAAACATCCGATTTTAAATTTCTTAAGTATGTGTCTCTATGGATTTGACTAAAATATTAAGTAAAATAATAAAATAACTTCTTAAGTAAAACTATAAGCAAACAAAAACTCTACATTTTGTCAGTAATAAATAATATCATGATCACCTTATTTGAACCAGGGACATTGTTTTATAAAATCAACCAGAGGAAAAACGCACTTGCACGTGTATTGAAATTCCTTGAAAACGTAGAGATACAGTAGCTTCCAAACAACCAAGGAATCTCAATATAAAATAAAAATATATTTAAGTACAAATATGTTGGAAAAGTTTAAAAGTGTATTTTTCATATGTATTCCTTTAAAATAGTTATAAATTCTTTACCCTTGTATTTAAATGTGTTTTCTTATTACATCTCATACTTAGTATTTCAATAAAAAACATTTTCTCTAAGGCTAGTAATAAAACTAAGTTAATATCTTTGCATAGACTTTTATTCACTTTTCGTGTTATGAATCTCCTTTTGTTGTTAAGAAAAGTACCCACCTGCGGTTCTGAAGAGCCACAACTCTCATCTTCAAACAGGTCAATGCTCTAAGCAATAATCCCACAACTGGAGACAATGTATAAGGCAATAAACTCCTCCTGTTTCATAAACAGTGAGCCCTGAAAGCTGAGTGTTTATGACAGTAGGAGCTTTACTGCTGAATGACATTTTCTACTACTCTGGAAATATTGTGGAAGTGAACAGAGCAAGGGCAAGATTATCATGGCAAAGATATAAAGATTTTAAAATGTTTGCTTTTTTTGCAGAATTTGAAGAATAAATAAATAGAATTGATAAGCAAGAAAGTATGTTTGTTGCATACAAGAATTATGTGAGCTATTTACTGAGTTTATCAAAGGCAGGCCTTTGGATCAACTCTGGTGAGAGCAGGTCACTCAAAACAATGCCATTGGATTTAGGAGCATTCTCTACTGCCTAGAAAATACTAAATGAGGAAAAAAATAAATACGTAAATAATGTGTACACCAAATGGTGGCTCACATTGCTCATGAAAAAAATATATGTTGGCAGGGCGCGGTGGCTCACAACTGTAATCCCAGTACTTTGGGAGACCGAGGCAGGTGGATCACGAGGTCAGGAGTTCGAGACCAGCCTGGCCAACATAGTGAAACTCCATCTACTTGAACCTGGCAGGCAGAGGTTGCAGTGATCCAAGATTGCGCCACTGCACTACAACCCAGGTGACAGTGTGAGACTCTGTCTCAAGGAAAAAAGAAAAATATATATGTTGATAATTTTTTGCTTTTAAAAGTAATAATGCTTATTGGAGTAAATAAAAAAATGGAAGAAAATTTTTGACACTGTATATACAATCATGACCTAAAGATTTTTCCTATTTTGAAGTGTCTGTTTTCAATATTTTATTTTTATTCTATTTCTTTTTCTTATTTTTATTTAAAAACATAGAAATGGGGTCTTACCATGTTGCCCAGGCTGGTCTCCAACTCCTGGCCTCAAGTGATCCTCCCACCTCAGCCTCCCAATGTAAACTGGGATTACAGGTGTGGGCCACTGTGCCTGGCCTGTTTTCAGTATTTTCAACATGTATATACGTCTTGAAACGTTAATTTTTAAATTATAATTGAAATTCTTGTTCATTTTTATTTAAAGTTGCCTTAACTCCATAAGATGATTGAAATACTCTTCTCCAAATTTCTCAAATCAGAAGAAAGTACTGTTAAAAGTGTCTGTTGTTTTCTTTTCCACATTTTTCTATACACATGAATAATCATATATACATAAATGTGGATATATGTAAACAACTTTATTTGTGAAATAGGCAAAATTTTAAATCTGTACACTGTTGTTTACAAAAATCTAAATTCTCATTTTTTAACTTTTAATTGATAGGAATTGATATGAACATTTCACATTACAATATGGTATTGGTAACTGTCGTTTTTAATGTTTTTTTTTTTACTAACATTCTGCTGAAAGAAAATGCCAAAATGCAAATAGCATTTACTTATTGTTATATACTTGGATTATTTGAATTTTTAGGCATGTAAATTATGTTTTGACAAACAACTTTTTGGCCTTAATTTATTTTTTTATATTTGAATTAGAGTTAATGAAAGAAAACTCTTATCCTTTAGTATAAAGTTACTTTTCTAGTGTGTTATACTATTTTTATATGCTCACAGCAATATTTGAGAGTCATTAAAACTTAATCATTGAAAACTTGTAAACACAGAAATGACATAATGTTATTCACAATTTAGATGAAAGAAACAGTAGGCAGAACTAGTTAGAAATTGAGTGCAGCAAATAAGGCAAGAAAAATTACGTGAAAACCTAAAAATATTTAATAGCACAAGCAATTATTTATGTACACACACACACGCACACGTTTTGTTTGTTTTTTGAGGCAGATTCTCACTCCATCACCCAAGCTGGAGTGCAGTGGCGTGATCATGGCTCACTGCAGCCTCGACCTCCCAGGCTCAAGGGATCCTTCCACTTCAGCCTCCCAAGTAGCTGTGACTAAGGTGTGTGCCATCACTTTCGGCTAATTTTTTTTTTTTTTTTTTTTTTTTAATAAAGATGGGTTCCCACAATGTTGCCCAGGCTGCTCTGGACCAATATTTGTTTTGTAAAATTTTCTTAAAATATGTTCAGCACCTAGTTCAGTGATGCTGCTCCTGCCTTGGCCTCTTAAAGTACTAGGATTACAGGTATGAGTAACTGTGCCCAGCCTAAATTATATATTTTAAATACTCAGTTCTAAGAATTGTTCTAAGCTCTCTGGCAGGTTCTTGAGACAAGGTCCAGATACTCTCTTTTGAATATATATAATTAAAATAGTTTATATACATAAGTGAACTTGAAATATTTAGAGCATAATGGGGAAAACTTGGCGAAAATGACTTCATTTTCAGGCTTGGTGACTAAGTGAATGATAATGTTATTTTTTTCACCCTTTTTGTTGCTCTGTTGTTGCAACATTCCCCTCCTTCCTCCATCATTCTTAATGCCATCTCAACTAAATGACTCTTACTCATTTTTCAGGACTAGGAAGGATGTCTCTTCATCCAGGAAACCCTCCATGACCTAACCACATTTAATACAATGGTGCTCCTTGGTGCTTTCTTATTCCCTAAACAGACAGAGGAGTGGTATCTTTTATTTACTTATTAAATTTCAGTACTAAATTCTTCTGTTAGTAATTCCAAGTTCTATTGTTCCTATACTTCTGAAGGAAAAGAGTGGCAGATCAGAAGAGAAGAACTGCAAGCATAAGAAAGCCAAACCACCCTGACATTCATAGGTTTCAGTCATTTCCTAAGAAGCATTTTTCCCTCAACCATCTCTTCAATGACAAGGTCCAGTGTAGAATAGCAGCTTGCCAGCTTGACATGTACTTATTCTTTGCCTTCCTCACTCTCTCAGTTAACAAGTTCCTGTTATTTTGCTCTTCCATCAAGTCATAGACAATATTATTATGTGGTTGAATTAATTTAATGTCATGCAAGGTCATAAATGGCTATACAAGCGTCATCTTGTATCGATTTCTGCACCATTTGCCATGAGCTTGACTCAAAAAATTCATTTACTGCTGTTTCACTTCATTTGGAAGAATCATAACTGCTTAGATCTTTTAGAATGGATAGTCTCTTAGGAAATAGACTGAGGTATATTTTTGAAATTCAGTGCTATAAAATGTATAAACTAAATCATCATGTAATTCTGTCTAAAAGTGATTTGTTTTCCTTGAAAAAAAACTATTCTTCATAGTTAGAAAACAAAGAAACTGTTTTATTCTACCACTTAGTTGTTTCTACATAAATTTCATAGGTGTAATATTATATGGGTATTTTGCCTGTGGCCAGTGCTCTTAAGGGCTTTTCCCACAATTGTAATTTATCTTTTGCTGAATTTTCTAACTTAATCATGACAACATTCTGAAATTATCAGAAATCTCATGAAAATAAATTTATTTCTTCATTTCTTTATGTTTTTAAAGTTTCCTCTCAAGAAGAGAAAATGTTTTATTTTTGACAATAATATATGTACACAGCCTATATTCACATCTTTGCCATTATCTTATTTGGACACTGAGACAGTATCTTATTTTCAATCAACTCTAGATGTCAAAGTATGTGAATTCACATTCTATTGGGAAATAGAAAAGTAAAAATGTAAAAATTCTTTAGACTGAAGATTCACTTTTTTCTAACTTCTGTGTTCTTTATCTTACCAATGTCATCTTGCTCTATAAATTTTCACAAAGATATAATTATCATTATTAATTTTTCTTTGTTTTGAGGTGAAAGTTTTTTTATAGGTACTTTCAAACCTAGGAACATTGGAAAAATTTACAATATTTGCTTTGTAAAATTTTCTTAAAATGTGTTCAGCACCTAGTTCAACAATATATTCTCTATGAATTTCTTCCCAAACTGTTTAGCTAATATTGACTTCTGACTTCTGTGAAGTTGAGGATGCCAACTTCCTCCTTTGTATCATCTACATCAGGGATCTGTACAGTTCTGTAAAGGGCTCATTATTAAGGGTCTTTGGGGATTATATGATTTTGTTGTACCCATTCCAACTTAGCATTGGGTGTGAAATCAGCAATATGTAAGTGCATGAGCATGATTGTGTCCCTGTAACACTTTATTTAGAAAAACAGTTTGTGGGCTGGATTTGGACAATAAGCCATAGTTTACAGACCTGTGGTTTATAGCAAACTCTAATAATGAGAATACCACCAGTGGCTAGATGGGTAGCATGAATGCAGCAAGCCAGGTGCATTCCTTTGACAGACTACTTTGTTTTGTCTATTAAGGAAGTGGAGCTTCTATAAGAGAAATATGTGTTTTACTGATTTTTATAAATAGATGTGTTAGTCCATTTTGCATTTGTTATAAAGGAATAGTTGAAGGTGGACAATTTATTTTAAAAAGAGGTTTATTTGGATCACAGTTCTGCAGGTTCTATAAGAAGAAAGGTTCCAGCATCTGCTTCTGGTGAGGACCTCAGGAAGCTTCCAATCAGGATAGAAGGCAAAAGGGAGCTGACAAGTCATGCGGGAGGGAGCAAGAAAAGTGGGAAGTGCCACACTCTTTGAAACAATCAGCTTTTGTGTGAACTAATTGAGCAAGAATTTATTACCACAGGGAGGGCACCAAGTCATTTATATGGGATCCACCCCTGGGATTCAAACACCTCCCACTAGGCCCCTCCTCCAACACTGGGGGTGGCATTTCAACATGATATTTGGCAGGGGAAAATATCCAAACTATATCAAGAGATTTTTATTGTGTTTTCTCACATCTGATAGAAAGAGTTGACAAAAATAAGGACAATGTCACAATAGACTCTATGCTTTGATATAGGTAGAACAGCAGGGAGTACTGAGGACTATGGAATAGAAATAATGACATATAGGAGAGAGACACAATGTTTCAGATATTCCAATTTTTCCAATTTAAAACATTGCATTAAAAATTCCCCCAAACTTAAGTGTTGTAAAATAATTTTTAAAATTTTACAGGTCAAGAAAGTGTGTTTTGTATAGAACATTTCTACAGGCTGAAGTTGAACCAACTATTCGCCGGATTGGTCTGACAGCACACAGCATAAAAATAGTGTGTGAGAAACAGATGCCAGTTTACTAGTTTACTATGCTCTGTCGGGGGTCATGTGTTAGATAACTGAAAAAATATGAATCCTGTTAAAAAGACTAGAAATATCAAGTATCTTATTTTCTCTTATAGACACAAACTAGTTTATCAGTTGATCACTGGCCAGAAATGTATGTCTAAAGGGTTTCTTTGATTAGAACCTCTGCTATTCAATTATTGTCACTAGAGGCAGCCTTCATAGTGGTTTTGTTTGGTAGCACTTTACCTGCTCATTCCTTAATATATACATATCAGTTATTTGAGCAGATAAGATCTAGTTGATAATCACAAGTGCTATTTAAAAAAAAAAAAATCTCCAAACCTATCCAACTGTGGTTAATAGTGAATGTTGGTGGCCGGATGTGGTGGCTCACACCTGTAATCCCAGAACTTTGGGAGGCTGAGGTTGGCAGATCACCTGAGGTCAGGAGTAAGAGACCAGCCTGGCCAACATGGTAAAACCCTGTCTCTACTAAAAATACAAAAATTAGTCCGGTGTGGTAGCAGGTGCCTGTAATCCCAGCTACTCGGGAGGCTAAGGCAGGAGAATCTCTTGAACCCAGGAGGCAGAGGTTGCAGTGAGCTGAGATTGCACCACTGCACTCCAGCCTGGGTGACAGAGTGAGACTCTGTCTCAAAAAAATATATAGTAAATGTTGGCATAGCCATAGCATGATGTTGGGTACTGATGGTTTGAACACAGTTCAATAATTAAAGTCCCAAGATTCTCATTTTTTTGAAGAGGGACTGGGCAGGGGCTATCTTCACTTGTGCATTAGATGAGAAATAGGATGATGAGGGTTCTATTGGACATAATGAAAAGGAGAAGAGTCCTCATCTTGAATAACAGAAGACCCTAAGGATGGAGGAACATCTGTTCAAAGCTTAAGACCAAGTTGATGCAGAAAGCAAACGTAGAAAGAAGAGACAAGAAAATGACCATATTGAGTATGCTGATAGGTAGACTTGAGAGAAAAGATGGATAATAAAGTTGGGTAAAAAAAGTATTAAAAGATCAGGATTAAGGAGCAGATGAACTGTGACTAAAGGTAAAACTCAAATGAGCCTAGAATTTGCCGCAGATAATACACAATGATTTATTGTCTTATGGGGAAAGATACAGACATACAAATTAAAGGTAAAAATCATTCACTAGGAGCCTAGTGAATTCTGTGGCAGGGATTTAAAAATGGTTACTTCGTCAGTTTCCTAAACCATTATCTCTTCAAATGTTCATGAAGAGAAATGAGCCATGCCAGAAACCCAGGCATTAGTAGCCAATCGTAATGAGGAACTCAGCATGAAGCATTCTTCACTGGGGAAAATCCTAGAAATTTCTAAGTACTTTGACATATTTGTAAGCAAGAAAGCAACACCACTGTGAGCAGTTACCAGATGCTAGTGAGGCTCAGGGAGAGCTGAAACGATGATGGCAGTGTTACAGCTCCGCAGTCGAGGCAGACAAGATACAGGAATATTTTACTCTTTGAATTTAATCTAATTAAGAAAGATAAATTTTGTTCTAATTTTTTCCCCATTGTAAGAAGTTAACTACAACTCAACTTGATCCAGGGCAGATTTGGCACAGCTTTTGGATGAGTTCCTTATTTCATATGCCTAGTAGCAACATTGCTGGATTTCACCGTGTTAGCCAGGATGGTCTCGATCTCCTGACCTTGTGATCCGCCTGTCTCGGCCTCCCAAAGTGCTGGGATTACAGGTGTGAGTCACCACACATGGCCCACTGAATATATTTTATAACACCTGCAAGATTAACAAACAAGTGGAATCTTAGTGTAGACCATTTTGAAATTATAAGAATAAATAATCTACAGAAAATCTGTGCCTGATCAGAGATTATTTTTCTAGGTGTTGTAAATTGGTTTTGAATTATGCTAAGTATGTTACAGATTATTCCATTTTTTTATTTTCCCCACTTACATCATGTAATTAGGATGCAAATTATCAGTGAAAAGGAAACCAATTTATTGTGTATTATAGAGGTATGGAAAAGATAGTGTATCATTAATCACCCATCTACCTGTTCTTTGACCTCTTGTCTAGGTAAGGAATTTCTCAGAAGAAGAACTTTTTTCTAAGGGTACCTGTGGCTTGGAAGGCATTGATAACCTATTCGTTTGACTTGTTCTCATAGGGAAAATTGTCAAGGTTGAATTCTCTCTCAAAGCATCCAGCAGAGATAAACCTTTTCTTGACATTAAAAGTAGGCTTTTTATTTAATGGGTAATTTTTCTTAAAACTTGGAGCATTTCAACTATTATTTTACCTTTAAAAACACCCTTAAAAAAAGGGTTGCCAAATTTAGCAATAGTACAGGATACCCAATTAAATTATTCGTAATTGTCTGTACATATGCTAAATGTGATAAAATTAAAATATTCTATGAGCCACACCTCTACTAAAAATTATTAATGCGAAATATGTCTCTAAATTACATACATCTTCCTTCATTTGTCTGTTGATTTCTCTCTCCTTAATAGTTCCTTAGATTTCAAAATTTGCTTATAAAATTTTATGCAGTTACATGTGTTCCATTTACATTGTAACGTATCTTCTACAGTAGTCACATTCAATTTATTTTATCCCATTGCCCATTAAGTATTTATCAATAAGGAGATATGTCAGTATTAGCATTATGAGCCAATATACTGAATATATCTTGGTTTAAAGTTAATAACACTGAAAATTGCTTTATAAATTTGATTTATTAATACATATAATACCACCTTTCATGACATAATTTGTTTTTCCATTCAGTGGAATTATAGTGCATCTGTTGATCAATGACCTTATTAAATGGTGTCCACCAACAAAAAAGAACACTATTATCAATTTTTATCCCTATATTCTTTTACACGACACATAGAATTAAATACTCTTCCTTCCAGCATGTTATCAAATGGAATTATCATGTGCAATTTTGATAAAACTACAGTATTTCAAATAAACTCAAGTGTCTCTCAACTATATTTGTTACAGAGAGCAAATGGATTTTTAATGAAAGAAACTGAAAAATATTGAATGGCAACACAAACACAAAAATACTTTGCTAAGTTTTTTTTTTTTTTTTTTTTTTTTTGAGACAGAGTCTCGCTCTGTCGCCCAGGCTGGAGTGCAGTGGCGCAATCTCGGCTCACTGCAAGCTCCACCTCCCGGGTTCACGCCATTCTCCTGCCTCAGCCTCCCGAGTAGCTGGGACTACAGGCGCCCGCCACCGCGCCCGGCTAATTTTTTGTATTTTTAGTAGAAACGGGGTTTCACCGTGGTCTCGATCTCCTGACCTTGTGATCTGCCCGCCTCGGCCTCCCAAAGTGCTGGGATTACAGGCGTGAGCCACCGCGCCCGGCACTTTGCTAAGTTTTAATCATAATTCCTGAAAGAGGAGAAAAATTTTATGATAATGTCAATGTCAATTAAAAGGACATCAGATGTTCTTTGAGTCACACTATGTAAGATATGGGCAGGACAACCAACACCTTCCGTAGAATGAATCATGCTTTGTTTCAATTGTGAATGAACATGTCTACCTGTTTACATAAACATTCACCACAATTTTATTATCTTCACCAAAAGCAATACAAATTTTCTCATTAACTTCTAGCTCAATATGAGAGTCTCCACAAATATTTGCTATTGTTTCTGGAGTCTCATATGGATAAGATTTTGTTCACAATATCCTTATAAGAAACCTTCTTCACAAGAAAAAATATTGCACTACCAAAATAAATAATGACTTCTGCATTATTATTACTTGTACCCTTCAACGTGCCAGCCATTCAGATATTTAATAACATCTGTAATAGTAAATGGAGCTCTCATCCTTTTCTGTTTCAGTACATTTCTTTCTGGCAGTTGAAAACTTGATTGCAATTTTGGAATTAAAAATATTTCTGGTAGCAGTGCATCCAAACAGTCCCTTGAGCTGAAAGGCTGATAATATTATACAGTGCAGAAAGTTTTGTATCTTCTTCACCTGAATTAAACTATCACAAATTCTAATTTTGATAAGGATGTGAACAAGATGGTGGAATAGGAGGTTCCTTGATCACAACCCATCCCTGCAGCAATAATTTTGCAGCTATTTATAGACACACATGTTTTGTGGAGTTTGGGGATTCAGCTAGAAGGTTATACAAACCTGGTGGAGCTCAAGACCTAGAAGGGGCTGGGCACAGTGGATCATGCCTATAATTCTAACACTTTGGAAAGCTGAAGCAGGAGGATTGCTTGAGCTCAGGTGTTCAAGACCAGCCTGGGCAACATAGTGAGACCCTGTCCCTATGAAAAAATTTACACAGACACACACACACCCACACACATACCCCTAGAAGGGCTCTTTTGAGAAGACAGACCTGTGCCCAGGTGGCAGGATCACCAACTGCGGTATTAGCTCCAGATCCAGAAATGGCCCCATCCCACTGTGAACATAGTTACAGCCAGGTTTTGTCTTGGTCTTGTTACCAGAACTATCTACAAAGAAACCTGGGAGGAGTCACTCTCATTTCTGCCTCAGGTGACAGAGCTGCTGATGTCAGTACCAGTTGAGGACCCTGAAAAGGCAACTTGACTCATGCCACTTTTAGCTGAAGTTTGAGAGCAGTCCTGCCCACAAAGGGTCCAGGAGAAAGATACTCTTGTTTGAGTCCCTGAGGCATAACTTGCTAATCTTGGCTCAGAGCAGATCCTAAAATATCCACATGAATGATTCCAGCCTCTCTTAGATGTGGTCTGAGAGCAGTCCTGCTTGTACGGGTACATTCCAGGAGACACATTTGTCCAGTGCTCTAGAAAGCAGGCCTGCAGACCTTTGTCCCAGCTGTGCACCCTGAAGCAACCCTGTAACTTTGTTCCAGCCCCTCTCAGCCATACTACAGCAAATACTGCCTGCCCAGGGATCCACTGAGTGACACAACATAAACTCTCACAAAGTACCTGCAGGAAGACACACCTGTGTGCACACCTAGTAACGGTCCATCTGTCTGCATACCCTCATTCCAGGACCAGCCCTACTGACCAAGGTCCTATAAGCAGTTTAGTTCATTCAGTCCAGAGAGGATTCACTCCCACTTAGGCCCCCAGTAACAGTAGTGACAACCGCAGAACCTGCTCTGAACCCAGCAGCAGCCATGTGACCTGATTCTAACACTACTCAATGACAGTACCAAAGGCAATCCCAGTATTCTAGAAACATGACAGAATAAAGTCTTTACCTTCCAAAAGCAGTATTTAAAGATTGAAAGGAATGTTATTTCCCTTCAAATGCACAAACATGAATGCAGGTCTTTGTGGATAACAAACCATCATTTGAAATTAGCCAACAAAAGGAACAAAAAGAAAATTAGAAAGAAGAAAACATAAGGAACCCATGGGACACCATGAAGCATATGAATATACAAATAAGAGGAGTCCCAGAATAGAAGAGAGAAAAAGGAAAAAAAAAAAAGTTATTTAATGAAATACTGGGTTAAACCTTTCTAAATTTTGAGAGTGATACAGACGTCGAGTTTCATGAAGCTCAAAAGATCTGAAGCATGATAAACTCAAGCAAGAATATCCTGAACACGTTATATTCATTGGTCAAAAAAAAAAAAAAAAAAAAAAAAAAAGAGTATCTTGAAAGCTGCAAGAGAAAAGAGATTTGTCACACGCAAGGAAAGCTCTATGAAGTTATCAGTAGACTTCTCAGCAGGAGCCTTGCAAGCCAAGGAGAAATGAGAGGAGGTATTTAAGAACTGAGAGAGAAAGAACTGACAGCTAAGAATACTACATCTCACAGAGCTGTCCTTCAAAAATGTAGATAAAGACATTCCTAGAGAAACATAATCTGAGGTAGTTCACCACAAGGAGACCTCCATTACAGAAATGCTAAAGGAACCTCTTTGAGGTGAAATAAAAAAATGCCAAGCAACAACATGAAAACATATGTAAGCATAAAACTCATTAGCAAAGGTAAATGTATACTCAAATTCAGATTACTCTAGTTCTGTAAGGGTAATATATAAATAACTGTTTACATTAGTATAAAAATTCAAAGACAAAAGTATTAAAAATAACTATAGCTATAATAATTAATAGATACACATTATAAAATGATGTAAACTGTGATATCAGTAGCATAAAATGTGGGGGAGGAGTAAAAGTGGAGTTTTGCATGTGATTGAAGTTGAGTTGTTTTCAACTTGAAATAGAATGTTTTAAGTGTGAAACAATTTATGTAAGCCTCAACATAGCCACCAAGACAAAAGCCTCTCATAGATACACAAAGGATAAAAAAAAGGAATACAAACATATTATTATAAAAAAATCAAGTAACACAGAAAGACAAGATAGGAAGAAAGGAACAAAGGAACTATAAAACTGAAAACAATGAAATTGAAATAATATGTCTTTATCAATAACTACTTTAAATGTAAATAAGTTATATTCTCCAATCAAAAGACACAAAGTAATTGAATAAATACATAATAATAATAATAAGGTTCATCAATATGCTGCCTGTAAGAGAGACTCACTTAAACTTAAGGACACACATTGGCTAAAAGTGAAAAAACAGAAAAAGATATTCCATGAAAATGGTAAGCAAAAGAGTGCAGGGGTTACTACTATACATATATTTAAAAAAAAAAAAATTGACATTCAGTCAAAATTTGTCACAAGACAGGAAGAAGGTCATTATATAACAATGAAGTGATCAATGTATCAAGAGGAGGATATGCAAATTCTGAATATATGTGCACACAACATTTTAGCACCTAAATATATAAAACTGATATTAACAGAGTTGAAGAGAAAAATAGCAATACAATAATTGTGTGGGACTTCAATATCCCACTTTCAACAATGTTTAGATTATCCAGGCAGAAAATCAATAAGGAAACTGCTTACTTGAGCAACACTGTAGACCAAGTTGACTTAGCTGACTTTAAAATTCCATGAGAAAATCGAAGTATTTTCAAGTATTTTTCTTTTTTTTAATTTTTTAAAATTATACTTTAAGGTCTAGAGTACATGTGCACAACGTGCAGGTTTGTTATGTATGTATACATGTGCTATGTTGGTGTGCTGAACCCATTAACTCATCATTTACATTAGGCAAATCTCCTAATGCTATCCCTCCCCTATTCCCCCATCCTATGACAGGCCCTAGTGTGTGATGTTCCCCATCCTGTGTTCAAGCGTTCTCAGTGTTCAATTCCCACCTATGAGTGAGAACATGCAGTGTTTGATTTTCTGTCCTTGCGATAGTTTGCTCCGAATGATGGTTTCCAGCTTCATCCATGTCCCTACAAAGGACATGAACTCATCCGTTTTTATAGCTGCATAGTATTCCATGGTATATATGTGCCACGTTTTCTTAATCCAGTCTATCACTGATGGACATTTGGGTTGGTTCCAAGTCTTTGCTATTGTGAATAGTGCCACAATAAACATGTGTGTGCATGTGTCTTTATAGAAGCATGAATTATAATCCTTTGGGTATATACCCAGTATTGGGATGGCTGAGTCAAATGGTATTTCTAGTTCTAGATCCTTGAGGAATCGCCACACTGTCTTCCACAATGGTTGAACTAGTTTACAGTTCCACCAACAGTGTAAAAGTGTTCCTATTTCTCCACATCCTCTCCAGCACCTGTTGTTTCTTGACTTTTTAATGATCGCCATTCTAACAGGTATGAGATGGTATCTCATTGTGGTTTTAATTTGCATTTCTCTGATGGCCAGTGATTATGAGCATTTTTTCATAGCACCTGTTGTTTCTTGACTTTTTAATGATCGCCATTCTAACAGGTATGAGATGGTATCTCATTGTGGTTTTGATTTGCATTTCTCTGATGGCCAGTGATTATGAGCATTTTTTCATATGTCTTTTGACTGCATAAATGTCTTCTTTTGAGACGTGTCTGTTCATACCCTTTGCCTACTTTTTGATGGGGTTTGATTTTTTCTTATAAATTTTTTTACATTCTTTGTAGATTCTGGATATTAGCCCTTTGTCAGATGGGTAGATTGTAAAAATTTTCTCCCATTCTGTAGATTACCTGTTCACTCTGATGGTAGTTTCTTTTGCTGTGCAGAAACTCTTTAGTTTAATTAGATCCCATTTGTCAATTTTGGCTTTTGTTGCCATTGCTTTTGGTGTTTTAGACATGAAGTCCTTGCCCATGCCTATGGCCTGAATGGTATTGCCTAGGTTTTCTTCTAGAGTTTTTATGGTTTTAGGTCTAACATTTAAGTCTTTAATCCATCTTGAATTAATTTTTGTATAAGGTATAAAGAAGGGATCCAGTTTCAGCTTTCTACATATGGTTAGCCAGTTTCCCCAGCACCATTTATGAAATAGGGAATCCTTTCCCCATAATCCCAATGGTGTAAAACTACATACAAATAATACAGTCAATTTAAAATTTTTAAATGTGTAAATTAAACAACACACTTGTGAACAAGCAATGAGTTAAAGAAGAAAGCAAAAGGGAAATAAAAAATTATATCTTAAGGGAAATGAAAATGGAAACACAACATACCAAAACTTTTTTGATACAGCAATAGTAATTCAAAGAGAAAAGTTTATAGTGATAAATGCCTACATTAATAAAAAGACAGGTGGGCGCGGTGGCTCACGCCTGTAATCCCAGCACTTTGGGAGGCTGAGGCATGTGGATCATGAGGTCAGGAGATCGAGACCATCTTGGCTAACATGGTGAAACCCCGTCTCTACTAAAAAATGCAAAAAATTAGCCGGGAGTGGTGGTGGGCACCTGTAGTCCCAGCTAATCAGGAGGCTGAGGCAGGAGAATGGCGTGAACCTGGGAGACAGAGCTTGCACTGAGCCAAGATTGTGCCACTGTACTCCAGCCTGGGCAACAGAGTGAGCTAGACTCAGTCTCCAAAAAAAAAAATAATAATAAATAAATAAATAGATAGATAGATAGTTAAATAAACAACCTAATTTTATATATCAAAGAATAAGAAAAAGAACAAACTAAGCCTAAAGTCAGCAGAAGAAAGGAAATAAAAAAGATCAGAGAAGAAATAAATGAAATAGGGTCTAAATAAAAGATCAATAAAATTAAGAGTTGTTTTTTGAAAAGGCAAAGTTGGCAAAATTAGTTGGACTAACAAAGAATAAAAGGAGAACAGACTCAAATTAAATTATAAATAAAAGAGATATTACAACTGTTACCGCAATTGTTAAGTTCTTCTTTGAAGAAATACAAAGATTCATAAGAGACTACTGTAAACCAACAAATGAAGTTTTATGCCAACAAATTAGATAACCTAGAAGAAATGGATAAGTTCCAGAAACACACAACCTATCAAGACTGAGTCATAAAGAAATAAAAAATCTGATGAGAACAACATTAAGGATATTGAGTCTGTAATAGAAAACCTGCCAACAAAGAAAAATCCATAACTAGACAGCTTTACCGGTGAATTCTACGAAGCACTTAAAGAAGAGTTAACTAACGCCAGTCTTTCTCAAACTCTTCCAGAAAATTAAAAATGAGGGAACACTTCCAAATTTATTATATGAGGCTCTCTTTATACTCAGACCATAATATAACATCACAGATGTTATGTGTATATATGAATCATTGAGAGTTCAGAGATTAAACTCTCTTTAAAAAAAAAAAATCTATTTTTGTTTGGAGCAGAGGTTGCAAAACTGTGATGCCTAATTAAAGTATTGTGTATAAAAGCTCCAAAACCAAAACTTAACCTAAATTGGCAATAACTGTGACTTAAAAACTAGATCCAATTAGATCTTCACTGTGGCTATGCAACTTTTTGCTTTGTGGCCTGAAGGTTTTACTGAGGTAACAGCCTCTTATCTCTTGCCCCATCCCTCCACCACAAAAGCAGAAACAAACAAAAACTACCTCTACAGCTTCCTTCTTCCTGGCTGTCTTTGGCAATGCTTCTAAATCCTGAAAGCAAAAGAACCTACTGAAATACATGGGGAGGATGAAAACACTATATGCGACGTGTAAAAACCTATCTAAGAGTACGAACTCAGAAGGAAATTACAAGAAGGAAGGCTGAATAGAGCTGTCTACCCTTAAGAAATACAGAGAAAATTAAAAAAAAAAAAAAATGGGGAGGCTATTACTCCTCTGGCCCTTCTTGCACATTATCTCCCAATTAGAAGAGTGTGGAACCAAAAATTTAAACTCTGAAAAGGTAATGGCTTTGGAGGAGGAGCTGGGGAAGTGAGTAAATTATAAAGAAGTACAGCAGTAGCTTTAGCTGTCAATAAGTTTCTTCGCTCTGGCACTGGCAATGTCAATAACAATCTTTGTTGGTGTCAGTGAATAGACATTTTTTTCAAAGAAGACAAACAAATGGCCAGAAGGTCCATGAAAAGGTCCTCAATGTGCAAATCACAATAACAATAAGATATTAACTCGCATCTGTTAAGATGGTCATTATAAAGAAATAGAAGTGATAACAAGTGTTGGCAAGGGGGTGGAGAAAAAGGAAGCCTGCCATTGTAAACTGTTTGTAGAACTGTAAACTAGTACAGACATTATATATATAAAAAAAAAGTATGAGAGGTTCCTAAAAAAATTTTAAAACCAGAAGTACCATAGGATCTAGCAACTCCACTTCTGAGTAAATATCCAAAGGAAATGAAAGCAAAATCTCAAATAGATATCTATACCCTCCGTCCATACTCGTTGAAGCATCATAGCCAAGATATGAAAATAATTCATTGAAGCAGAGTAAAATGGTGTTTGCCAGGAAATGAGGAATGGGGAAATCTGGAGATGATTGTCAAAAGGTGTTAATTTATGACTTTTTTTGGTACTAGTTGAATAAATCAGACATCTCTTATGCCTAGCTGTTAGTATATGCTGGTTTATATGTTACTTTCCACCATTTTTGATATTGAATGATATTAAATGAACAGTTACGTATTATACAAATTGCTTCAAAATAATTTTTCCTTGTTTAATAAATGACCACCTCTTAGGTTATTTGTCCAAACATTTACACTTATTTTTTTTTCCACTGGGGGCTCTAATATGCACAATTTTAGGAGTTCAATGTGTTATCTATTATACTACAGAGGCACTTTCAAATATATACAATTAAAAGAAAGTTAACAGTAATTACCAGAAGAAATGAAGGAATTAAATTTGCTCATCTCACAGTGTCTGGGCAAGTCTGTCACTCACAAGTCTGAACTCATAAATAAATGTAAACAGGGGTTGAACCGTCAAAATATTGGAAATATGTGAATGAATAAATAGAATTCACATCTGATGTAAACAATGAACTTTCCATTTGCCTGCAAGGGAGACCCATTCTTGGAAGGCACAGCTTTGTTAATTTTATGTAAGGTTTTGGGAAGGTCAGTGTTCTAGAATTGTCAGATTTTCAGGAGCAGAAGTGTTTAGGGATTGACAGATATGCACCTATGTTAGTAAGGTCTTGGGAGAAAGGCCACTCTTGATGGCTGACTTTCAGTAATGCGGTCACCGGAGCGAATTACTCATTGGCTGACTTTCAGAAGCCTGGGACTGTAACTGATTTGCTAACTTTCCAAAGTATAGTTATTATTCTGAGACTGCTGCTGATTGGCTGATTTTTGGGAGCAGATTTACTAATCTGAGGTTGTCTCTAAAGATGTTTTCTTGTTCAGAACCTGGGATTTTAGCCAAAAGAATGGTCATTTTCTTTTTTGAATATGAAAAATTAGTACGTTTAATTCTTATTCCTCCATTTGGTTTTCCCACAACCAAGTTTGCAGGAGAGATCATAAGGAATTGTTCAAATTTTTATTTTCAGTGGTATGATATTCACCTAGTGTTGCCATCTTTTAAGTAATTTAAACTCTAATTACTATAGTCTAAAAATAACTCTAACTGCTGACTTTTAAAAAAAATTAACAGAACGACTGAATAGAGGGCTTTTAAAGCCTTCTGACAAAGTCAATATAGGATACAGGAAAATATCATTAATTATACAGCAGGTCCTGTGTATATACAGGATGTTCTGCAACCCTACTTACAAAGTTATTGCTCTAAATAGGTTTTATGTATATATGGGAAGCACATCATAAGGGTATTCTGAATAGAAAAATACCCAAACACAGATTGACACCTGCTTCAAACTTTTGATATTAATGTCACAGTTATTTTTTTAGATTTTTAATCAGAATTTTAAGAAATGTCCTCTATTTCAGGAGATAAACACTTAAGCACCAGCAAAGTTGATGCAGAAGGTCATTAGTCTCCAAGCAATTCTAAGCTTTTTGATCCTGGATAAGAATAACAAAAAATTAACGCTGGAAGAGACCGGAGAAATTTGAGGCCCAGATAAGAAAAATAATCTCTTCTCAGGATCATATCCTTAATATTAGTGTTAGGGCTGAGTTTACATTCCTGGTGTCCTGGCTGTCATTCCAGGTTGCTTCTTCATACTGCAGTTTAGTGAATGCCATGGACTTGACAGTTAGACAGTCCTAGTTCAACACTTTCTACTTCATGAGTATGGGCAAGTTATTTAACATTCCTAAGCTTCAATTTCGTGTCAGTAAAATAGGAATAATATGTTTTCCTCATGTGGTTTGTTGTATTAATTGAGATCAATCACATGTTGTGCTTGAAACTGCTTGGTATATAATCTATATTCAATACATTTTAGCTATCATTGTTATTTCCTCGTATCATATTACAGTATTATATAAGAAATCAGCATACAATAAAGATAATGACTCCATGGCAGTTGAGTTTATGTGTGTAACCATCTTTCTATTTATGGTAGTAAGGTCTGTTACACACATTTATTTGAAAACCATCTGAATCTGAGAGTAATGATTTGCCTACTTTTGGGGAGCTATCTGGGAGATGGACAGGGTCTTACTCTGTTGCCCTGGCTGGAGTTCAGTGGTGCCATCGTGGCTCACTGCAGCCTCGACTTCCTGGGCTCAGGTGATTCTCCCAACTCAATCTCACAGGTAGCTGGGACTATAGGCACGTGCCACCATGCCCAGTTAACTTTTTATATTTTTTGTAGAAACAGGGTTTTGCCATGTTGCCCAGGCTGATCTCGAACTCCTGGGCTCAAGTGATCTGCCTGCCTTGGACTCCCAAAGTAATAGGATTACAGGCATAAGTCACAGCATCCAGCCACCTATCTATTTGTATTTATTCATTTTAATTGACACATTGCAATTGTATATATTTATGGAACACAAAAAATTTTATGCTGTGCTTTGATGCATACCTGTGTTGTATAATGATCTAATCCGTTTCTGCTGCTTGTTCTGTCTAATGCACGGGTGTACAATCTCTTGGCTTCCCTGTGCCACACTGGAAGAAGAATAATTGTCTTAGGCCACACATAAAATACACTACGACTAATCATAGCTTATGAGCTACTAAAAAAAAGTCACAAAAAACCCATAATGTTTTAAGAAAGTTTATGAATTTGTATTGGGCCGCATTCAGTGCCGTCCTGAGCTACATGTGGCCCATGGACTATGGGTTGGACAAGCGACTGGACAATCCCCTAAGGTCTTGGAGTCTTCCACTGGGTTCTCAGCATTTGACTCTGCAAAGAAGAAGGGAGAGAGATCATGAATGATTGTGCAGGTTTTGCAAAGCAAGGCCTGAGAGTGGCATTGATCATTTTTGACAGTGTTCTCATGCAGAGAATACCGAGAAATGTAGTCAAGTTGTGAGCCCATGGGGTAGAGAAATAGAATTTGGAGAGCATGGCCAACACCAACATAGAGACTGTAACATGTTGATTCATATGAGACAAATAGGAGGATCTGAATAACCTACAGATCATTTATTTGCTCCTAATAGCGTGAGTTAATTGGCTATGTGTCATCATTCCATAAAACTGATGAAGAAACTGAGGACATAAGTGAATTATTCAAGATTACCCACTGAGACAAGGACATAATAATTCTTTCCTAGGCACTATGAAATTAAATCTAAGGTTCTTGATTCTATATCCATGCAAATACTTAGACTAGAATCCTAGATTAATGTTTCAGTAGAAAGATATTTAAGTTAATCAGGGTAACTAACTTGCCAGTCATTGAAAACCCTTCTTATGTTTTTAATTGTTTCAAAATTAAACTTTGATTCTACATCATTATTTTTTGGAGGCAACAAGACAGATTTTACAGGTCCATTATTTTTCAGATTATTCTTAACTGCTTTTCTAGGGCTAAAAGGATTAATTTGTATTTGTTTTTTAAATAAAATTTTAGTTTGGTAAACAAAATGTCCCATTTTTCTAAACCTCACTAGCTTTGTGAATATTCATAATGCCTTAATATTTCTTTTAAATTCTGTGCTTACTTAATTAAATAATATTTTTCTTGAGGAATTTTCTGAAAGCAGCAATACTATTCTCTAACAAATTAATGAATTTTAGGCAAGTGTTTTGTGTATGTTTAAATCTTTTAAGTTATCAATTAAGCAAAACTTAGATTATAAATAACAGCAATATTTAGTATAAAAAAGCAATACTTCCTGAAATGGGAATACTGGATATTTTTATACAGATTATCTCAATGATACTTTTAATGAATAAACTTGGTGAGCAAAAGCCTGTAGACATTATTTTAACTTCAGTTTTTATTTTATTAACATTGGATAATCAGAGGACATTTGCTTTTACCTAATGTATATTTACTGGACTTTTTGAAAGACACTGAGGATAAAGGCCAATAACTCAAACTCCTAGTAAGACCAATTTCATTCCTGTTAGGTGTTTTTATGTTTCTGCTGAATAAATGTTTGTCATATGAGTAGACATAAATTTATCTGTTAGAATTAGCATTCACTTCCAAAGCCAGTTAACTTTCATATTGATATTGTTTATTAAAAAAAAAAAATTGGATGACATTTGTTACACATAGTAAGTCAGGCATTATTCAGGATGATTGCGATAGGTAAAAGGACCATTGCAACAGAATTTTTCAGTGGGAGAAAGAGATTGGGTTCAATTCCTAATACAGTATGGCCAAGTAGGAATTTATAGCAAGAAACAGGGTGGATCCACAGGTCAGTGGATAAGAAATTGTGAAGAGGAAACATCAAGGGGTAGGCATGTGGAGGTCAAAATAAAAGTCTAGAGATGAATCTCTTATATTTTATTTGACATGAAAGAATTGCAGTTTGAGCCATAGATACAGACTGGAAACTCTTCAGTATATCTGAAGAGCAAAGAGAAAGTTGGGGATTTTATAAAAAAGGAGTAATGTTACTTGTGGTCCCAAGAGAAAGTTCATTGGTATTAGTAAAGCTTTGGCGGGGGAGCGGGGGAGGGTGGCAAGCTCTAATTGGTGGGCAGAGGTGGTGGCAAAATTAGTCCTAGAGTTACAGCAAATTATCTCAGCAGCTATAGATAAACAGGTTTCAGGTTAACACAGGCTATTTCAGCCATCATATGTGCAGAGAATTATATTTCTAGAGCAATGCTGTGTACTCTGAGTGCTTTTTTTCCACGTGGCCTCTCAACTCTGATTTAGTTGGATATGAGAAGAGTGACCCAATTCAGATCATCAACTGGCACAGGGTATTTTGGCTAAACTGACCTAACAAGATTGTTGCTGAAGGCTGACTCGGGAGATCAGACATCATCTGGGGGATGATGGAGGATGAGGAAACTGATCATATAGTGAGAGTGATCAGAGATCAAGGGTGGGGTGTTAAACTGATTTAACAGAGTTCTTGCTAAACTGTATTTTTTAAAGCAGTGCACAGATGGGCCTACGAGAAGGTCTAGGAGGCTGACTAAGCAAAGAATCTTTGTCAGTACTTTACAATATAGTTTCAGTTTATACTAAGTTCTTCTTGCATTTATCCAACCAGGCTAGGCTAGTTGTCCTTTCATAAATATCACCATCCTGATTTTCTGACCTGTTATTAGGGAATGAGTTTTCAAAATAAATTTCTTTAATATTTTTTTCAAATGACTTCTGTTTTTTTTTTTTTCTTTTCCTTTTCTTTACTTTCCTATAGAGCTTGAAAGAGGAAAGAGGTATAGGAATTAGACCATACTCTCTATTTTTTTGTTCTTTTAAAAATTTAGATGTATAGTAGGTCACCAAAGTTAAAAACAGCCATTCACTGTTTTAAGCAAATCTTTCTTATGTTTAACTGATTTTTTTTTTTAAGGTGGAGTGCTTCAAGCCAGAAGTTTTAGTTTCCACCTTTTTTTCTACAAAGAAGTCATGTAAAGCTGAAAACCACAGTATCTTTTGTATAGAATTGTCACTGAAAATCCCTTTTTATGTGTTATAAGATCATCAAAAGGTGCCAAGTTTCCCAGATGAAATAGAGGATGCTCAGTTACATTTTTATTTCCTCTGAGCAGTGAATAATGTTTTAGTGTAAATAGGTGCTGACAGTTAGTTGCTGTTTATCTGAAATTCAAGTGTAATTGAGCAACCTGTATTTTTATTTGTTTAATCTGGTATCACTAAAGAATATTGGGAAGCATATTCTCTCTTTCTCTATCCCACTTCTCAAATTTTGGAGTAAGGAGCTGGACTGACACAGTTTAGGTCATGTGTCCTTTTTGAGTTTCAAGGTCTACTGCCAGGACAAGGAGTTACATTTTTTTTTAGAGAAATAATAACTGGTCTTGGGTTAGATACGCAGACAAATAGATGAGGACCTAAGCAGGTTTAGAGTTGGGTATATACAGAAGACAGCAAAATAGTTATGATGGTGTTCTGAGCTCTGTTTTCTAGCTTGTTGCTACGGCCCACTCTTGTTCGTCTTCTTGAATTTTCTAAAGTACCTTAGCATCCTTGAATTCATTATTAAAGCTGCTTCAAAATGGATACCTCTACTTTGCGACCAAAAAATCTTTACATTATTCTTAATGGTAATTTCAGATACTATAGAAATATTTATTATAATAATATCTGCTTAATAAGAACATTGATTGTTTTATTTTAAAATATTAGCGTGTTGGAGCTTACCAGGGCTTTCACTACACTTCCCCTCTATCCAGTCAAAGACTCAGGATTTGACAGTGCATCCAATTAGAGGAAAATAATCTTGACACTATGCAAATCTGGTTAAAAACAACGCAGTAGAAGAAAGGATGATAAGTCCTGTTCATCCACTGCTCTTTGGTAAAGGATATGGATTCCTCTTGTCGAAGTGAAATAACTGAAAGGATCAGAATCCAGTACAAAAGAATTTATTTAACTGCAAAGTTAAATAACACATTCCAAAGGAACGGAGTCAGTGCTTCAAACCTGAAAAGTTAAGCTCTTGCTTACATAGGCAGAAAACAAAAAAAATTTAATAAGATTACAACATTTTCCATAGAAGGCTGGTTTATGAGTTACAGCAATTTTACTGGTTAAAGCTGTTTTTTTAACATCTTTTTTTTCGTTCAATTTAAAGAGTCTATTTAACATTCCATCTTAGACAATATGATAGTTATGAGGTCTTTATGTAAGAGAAGGGGAAAGTTAATCTATAATGAAAATCAACATTTAAGAGGGAAAGGGCCTTCCCTGGTGCCTTTTAGTCTTTTATAACATTTTACAAAACAGTGTAGATAAACAAAAGGCTGATCTATAATCAGAGGAATAAAGGTTACAGCTGCCTATCACATGATTCAGGACCCATGTTTACATTCCCTTAAGGCTCAAAATAATTTGAAGCTCCAATAACTTTAATTTTTAATTACTTATTTTCATACTCTTCAGTCATTTGAAGGATGTGTTTTCTTTTCTGTCTAAGATTGTTATCATTGTAAAACAATACATCCAGACAGAAGAAATATGTTTTATACAAAATACTTGGAAACCACTATCTTATAGAGCATACTGCTCTGTCTGTTTTATAGACACAAATGAAGAGGAAGCTAGTCCCTGACTTTGTGATAGACAGAAATTACCATATAGAAAACAAACTTTTTAAAAGCTTTGCCTTTTATATAGGTCATGAGATTTAAACCTAGGTCCTTGGCAGGGTGGATTATTTCCCTAGAATATCAGAGGAAGTGAGACTATTTTTCTGGCCACTGACAAGTTGTAATTTACAGAGCTAGAGATGAGAGAGTTAGCCTTTGTAGCCATTTTACATTTAATGCTCAGTTATATGAAGTTACATGCTTCAAACTTGCATACATAATATGCTATTATAGACTATTTATAGTTCATATGTTGTTTACATGAGTGAAATAAAGAAAAATCTGTCATTTTGTATTAGTCAGTACCTTGCTGGTGGTCATAAGAAGAAACAATTACAAGCATAGAAATACTGTAAGACCTTTGTAACTGGTGCTATTAAGAAGTCAGTTTAAAACCAATGATTTTGATTTTTATTAAGAGAAGAAATAAATCTAGTAGTTTGCATTACCTAGAGCTAAATGAATTAAATAGATTTGTTTTTAATCTGCTGTTATGAGTAAGGACATTAGATATATTTCACTTTGATGATTTTGCTAACTGAAGAAATCTTTGTTGGTATTTTACAATAGTTTCAATTTATACTAAGTTCTTCTTGCATTTATACTATACTATATGCTGTATAGTATATGTACTTCTGCACTATGAATCTGAGAGCCTTTAAAGAGTAACTTTTTAAAGTAGTGCTCTGTGTAAGTGTAGGGGCCAAAGGAAAAATTCTCCTTTGCTCTCTGAAGTTTCACTGAAAAATCAACTGACAAAAGGCAGATTAATAGGAGAAAAAGTATATAGATGTATTAATGTGAACATGGGGGAGAGCAACAAAATGATTGACCCAACCCCACTATGGGGCCCAGATACTTATATATAGCCTTATTTCAGAGGGGGTGGGGAATATATGTAAATTTATTGAGGGGCAATACATTTTTACTAGAGAGAATTAATGAATCAAGGAACAGAGATTAACCTGTAAATACTTCTCTTTGGAAATTGAATGAGACTAAGAGACAGATATTATCTTGTGAGAGTTTATTGAGGTGTGGTTACATTCTTGGTCTTCTTTTCTCCAACAGATAATGAGATAACAGGGAGGATGCGTTAATCTGTTCTTACACTGCTATAAAGAACTACCTGAGAATGGGTAATTTATGAAGAAAAGAGATTTAACTGACTCACAGTTCCACAGGCTTAACAGGAAGCCTGACTAGGAAGCCTCAGAAAACTTACAATCATGGCGGAAGGTGAAGGGGAAGCAAACACCTTCTTCACATGGCAGCAGGAGAGAGAGTGAAGGGGGAAGTGCCACACACTTTTAGGCCATCAGATCTCATGAGAACTTACTCACTATCATGAGAACAGCAAGGGGGAAATCCACCACCATGATCCAATCAACTCCCGCCAGGCCCCTCCTCCAATTTGATGTGAGATTTGGGCAGGGACACACATCCAAACTGTATCAGAGGGGGAGAAAAAAAAAAAAACACTATTGTTATCCTTGTAGGGTGGAGGGGGAAGCATCTGATCTTTATGTAGATAGGGGAAAAGCCTCTTCCAGTGTCTATTGATTTTTAAGGGCCTTTAATTCAAAATACTCAGTATACCTGGGAGCCATATTTTGGTGTGAAGTTCCCATGCTCCTTCAGAAAACAACATTTTAAATTGCAAACCTTCAATAAAATTTCCAATTAAAATTCTGAACTCCAAAATGAGTGGATCACACTCAGTATGTTTATATTTCCTTCTAAATTAAAGATAATATATTCAAAGCAGCTTAATGACCACAAACTGGCTAATTTTAATTAATCATCAGCAAATTGAATGATTATATATTTTCTGTATAGTGTTTCTATCAATACAAACACAAGTCACTCTTGTAGTTTTCTGTCTATTCTAATGAAAAACGTGACTCTACTAGATTTAAATTGTTAACAACTAACATTTTCTTCCTCAAAAAAAGGTTTTCTGTACTTTAGTGTCCATTTGTTAGAAGACTGACATCAACCCTAATATGATCTTCACTCATTAATTCATTCATTCAACAAATATTTATTGAACGATACCGATACTATGCCAGGTCCTGAATAGATATATGAAAGTAGAAAAAAAAAAATCAAGCAGATGCATTCTGTACAATTATTGAAGGTATTGGTGGTACTGGGATTTAGAAATGTACAACATAAATTAGCTTTTAATTTTTTAAAAAAATATGAAATCTAAGCTGTAGTTTATATTGGCAGGGAGATTTAATAAGAAACCTATGTGAACAGCTGGGAAAATTTTCCTCAAAGTCATAGCCAGAGCTTCATATCCAAAGGATTGGCAGTGTAGAACAAATTTTGAGATAAAATAGAAAAAATAAAATATCTGGGGAACCTGCATTTTGGCTGGCCAAGAAGCAGTGCCAACACAGATGGCCACTTCTGAAGGACTAAGAAATAAAAAAAAAGGGGAGAGAACTCTGTTCATTTGACCCTCTTAGCGCTCACTGTATGTGAAAAACAAATAAATATGTATCTTGGCTCAACAGTATTTTGCGCTTCTTGACAAGGTCAAAGAATTACAGTGTTCATTGGTGGAACTTTGTGAAATTATTTACATCCCAAATCACAAGTAATTGGCCCTACTAATTGGTCTAGAGTTGCCAGATTATTTTCTGTGCACAGTAGGTGGCATATTTTTTAAGTAATGTACACAGATGAATGAGGGATTTTATTTTTATCTGGTTATGCTTCCATGCATAGGAAATCTGGCAGAATCTCTTTGAAATTCTCTTCCTGTTGAGGCAATTAGCTAAAACAACTTCAGAGACAAACGTTAGCCCATATTTATCTTTTGTGAGGCGTGATGGATAAGCCAACAGATGTTTCAGTTCAACAGTCCTAGATATTGAAAGAATGGGCTGAGAAGAGAGAGTCAAGTCAAAATTGTACAAGCTAGAGAGAATAGTTTTCTCTGAATTCTAACCACCCCTAGGAATATTTTGAACTGTTTACTCTTCTAATTTTATATATTTAAGATAAATCCTTAAAGTTTAGATTCACTGGTAGGCATATTCTTGGCATTTAAAGAAGGCACTTGGTTATGAGAATGAACAGTGTGTGTAAGGTCATTTAAACTGATGAAATACAGTTAAATTTAGATTTAACTTTATTTTATTTCTCACCATTTTTAGAGAAGGTATACTTTCCAAATTTAAAAATGTGTAAACTGAGTTGAACCAATTTGCTAGTGATAATAAAGGACAGTAGATTCAGGAAAATGATAGTGGTTAAAGATTCAGAATTTAAAATGACACTGCCTACCTTGAATCTGAATTATTTGACTTATTATCTGTTGTAGCCTTGGAAAAATTCTCTAACCTCTTTAAACATCTACTATTGTCATCTTAAAATACTTGAATTTATTACTATTCAGTGAGATGATGAATGAGAAGTATATACCACAGTGTCTGCCCACAAACAGTGAAAAGGTCCTATTGGGGCATTCATCATTTGGTTCAATTCAAAGAAGTCATGTTTCTAAATTTAGGAATTTATTAATCATCTGAATTAAGATTCTCTCTTATGAGACTACCTTTCTCATGGATATAACAACAGGTTATTATTTATTCATTTCATGTTGTGTATCACATCATTGATGATTGTTAAATCAAGAATATCATTAAATGGGAATAGTGAGAATGAGCATCCTTGCCTTGTTCTTGATCTGAGGAAATAATTTTGTCTTTCACCATTAATGTGGACTCGCCTTTTTAGTTTATTGGTCACTCTAGAGATTATAATGCACATTCTTAAGATTTGTTATGTTTCTAAAATTACTTTTTTTTTTTTTTTGGAAAACTCAAGGCCTGTGGAATACCCTATTAATTTTTAATCCTTTTTCTGTAAAAGTTGTTTTACAAAACTATATACTTAAAACCCCAAAATATTATTATTGTTATTTTACAGTCAATATTTATTTAGACTAATTCAGATTAAATCAATATAACCTGTATTATACCTCTACATTTCCCCGAAGAGTACTATTTAGTATTTAGTATTTTTCTTAACTTGGGTCTTTCAGTATCACCTCTCTCAATTTGGATGTAAAATTCTTATAATACAGTTATCCTCATTCAGTGGTTTGAGACATCATTCTATAGTCTTCCAGCTACAATGATTTCTGTTGAGAAGTCAGCAGTTTGTGTGCTGCTATTCTGCTATATGTGAAGTAATATGTTTATGTTTTACTTTGGTTTCACTTAATTTTTTTGTCTTTCATATTAATACATTTTCTAGAATATTTATGATTCTTATGATTTTATATGTATCTTGTGCAAGGTTTTTTGTTTTGTTTGTTTTGTTTTTTTGAGATGGGGTCTTGCTCTGTTGCTGTGTAGGCTGGAGTGCAGTAGTGCCATCTCAGCTCACTGCAACTTCTGTCTCCTGAGTTCAAGCAATTCTCCTGCCTCAGTCTCCCTTTAAGCTGGGACTACAGGCATGTGCCACCATGCCTGGCTAATTTTTGTATTTTTAGTAGAGATGGGGTTTCACCATGTTGGCTTGGCTGGTCTCAAACTCCTCACCTCGGGTGATCCACCTGCTTTGGCCTCCCAGAGTGCTGGGATTACAGGCACGAGCCACTGCGCCTGTCCTATAATGCTTCTTGAATCTATAGTTAATATATTTAGTTGATATATTTTAACATTTATCTTCTTGCTAACTTTGTAACTAATATTTTTCAACAGTTTTTGAAAATGATTAGCAATTATGCCCAATCCCCTTTGTCTTCATTCCTTCCAATATGATAGGCCATTATTCCATGTCACAAAGTCCATTTTGTTTTTTACTTTATTTCATCTTTTTTAGACATCTCTTTCTCTTCAATCTCTGCATTTTATTTTGACTTGCTTTTCAGTTTAATATTTTTATTTTTGTTTTATTTTTGTCTGCTGGTAATCTCATTCATTGTATATCTAATTGAGTTATTTTGTCATTTCTAGAGCTTTCATTTGGGCCTGTTTGATCATTTCTCCCTCTTGTCTTTTCAATAGTAGGGCCTTCATTCTTTGACCTCAAGGAAGTGAATTCGGCCATGTGAGCTTACAGATGACCTCAAGCCTCAGATGAAAATGCAGCCCTGGCTCTCAGCCTGTAAGACTCTGAGTGGATGACCCAGGTAAGGAGTCTTCAGACTTCTGATCTACAGTAACTTGGATAATATGTGTATGTGTTTTGAAGCTGCTAATTTTGTGGTATTTGGTTATAAAACTACTATTTAGTTATAAAGCAACAGAAGTCGCTATAAAACAGAACTATAACTATAAAGTTTAGTTTTAAAGCAACTGTTTAGTTATAAAGCAAGAGAATTGATTCACCATGTCAATCATAAGTACAATTAATAAGTAGTGAAACTGAATAAATCTTAACAAGGCAGTCAAGTACTAGTAAAGAATATTTGCATTGCACAAAGGTAACTGCTTGCTAAGCCATGTTCCTTCAAGTGCTGCAGTAACCTTATGGGAGACCGTTTTTAAAAAAAATCATCCATCCCGATGCATAGCTTTTTATAACTCATACAAATTCCATAGAACCCACCTATCAATAAGGAAGAACAGTACTAATATTTTAAGACAAATGAAAGGGAAGATATTGCATTTTCTAGATAAGGAAATCCATGATTTCAGGACTGTTACTATTCCTAATTCTGGAGAACAATGAGGACAGAAAAGAAATAGAGAAGTTTTAATTGCGTGACTCATCTCTTAAAAGGGAAGTACAGAATTTTTTCCCCAAATCTAATTGAAGCCACCCATAGCAGAAACATTATTGTCCCAGAAAAAGTGTTTATAATTAACAATGTTCTGCTTCTCTTTCCAGAGGCTAAAATAGCTGTATCTTTTAAGAATTATGCCTGTGGTTTTTGAAATATTGTTATTTGTAGTTTGTGTCTGGTGACCTCATTAAGTTAAATTATGTAACTTATATAAACTCCTTTTTTTTGTCTCTCCAGACAGAAATACTGATTTATTCTTTCCTCAAATGGCATAGTAATCTCTATTTCACTTTGCTTAACATTGTATTGCATTTTTCGAGTGGATATAAATGTAAATGGAGGTAATGAATATGAGAAAAGATGTTGCCTGATTTAAAATAAAGAAGAAATCTAGGCTTGGCATCCGTATAGAAAGAATAACACTGAAGTCACTAAAATCTAAGTGAATAACAGTTCAAAGCTGCAGTAAAGTATTGCGTTTATAGGAGGAATGCCTAGTGTGCATTGATCTTCTTAAAGACCAAAGTCTGTAACTTCTGCAACTATGCTTTGGCAAACTTCTTCCTGAAAAACGATTATTTATTAGTGAAAATAAGTTTGAAGAACCTATCACAAGAAATGGTGCTTTGATCAAACTAGTTCTTTACTCTGCAAAAGCTTTAGAAGGCTGAGTCAGACTCATGCATCGATAAAATGATTGAATACATAGATGCTAATATTAGTAGCAGCAGGATGTGATTCCAGAGACTCTCACATAATTTTTGCTAGAGCATCCTGTTAAGAAAGAATGGCTCCTACTCATGTCTCTGGAATAATATTATCTTCCATAAAATTAAAAGATTGAATATAGGTTTGTTAACAGCTTCATTAAAGGTCTAGCACTAGCTTTAAATCCAAATAAAGACACCCTCAACTGCCTGAAAGTCACACTAATCAGTCTCACAATGAGAAAGCAAAATATCTAATTGCATCTTTAATGAAATGAATTATGTGACCCCTTATTCATCCTTGATAATTACAAGTGCTAGGAAGGAAATCTGAACTAAGAAATAGAAACAAAAAAAGACAGTGACAAGAATATGACTTGAATACACTGCCTCCTTTTAGAAATCAGTGTTTTTGTATTCATTGGGTTGTAGGTATGTCTGGAGCTAATGGGTATGTGTGTGTGTGTGTTTGTGTGTGTGTGTGTGTGTGTGTGTGTGTGTGTATGTCGGTATGTATGTTGGTATGTATTTTTTTAAAAGGGAGCTATATCGGTGGACCTAAAATATTATAATATGTACCTCTTACTTAAGTATTTATGTGCAATATATATTATTATATAAGAAATTTATACTTGTGAAACTTACATTATATGAGAATTCCAGAATAAATAAAGTTTAAGCAGTGTAGAAATGTGACGAACAAGAATCCCCATTGGTCATTTAATGCTTCTTTTCTTAAAAAAAAAATTCTTTCTTTTTTTTTCTTTTTTCTTTCCTTTTCTTCCTTTTCTTGTCACCTTCAAGTTCCTAGTGCAGCTCTAACTCATGTGTTTAAAATATGTGTAACATGCTATGTGTGGTGGCCCATGCCTGTAATCCCATTATTTTGGGAGACCAAGACAAGAGGATCACTTGAAGCCCAGGAGTTTGAGATTAGGCTTGGCACCATAGCGATACCTTGTTTGAAAAATAATAATAAAAAAAATTTAGCCAGGCATAGTGGAGCTTGGGCAATCGAGGCTGCAGTGACAGAGTGAGCAACAGAGCGAGACCCCATCTCAAAAAAATAAAACAAAATAAACAATTTGTAACAGGCTCATTAGCTTTTGTCTTTCTTTCTTTTTCTTTTTTTTTTTTTTTTTTTTTTTTTTTTTTTTTTTTTGAGACGAAGTCTAACTCTGTCACCCAGGCTGGAATACAGTGGCCTAACATCTGCTCACCACAACGTCCGCCTCCCTGGTCCAAGCGATTCTCCTACTTCAGTCACTTGAGTAGCTGGGATTACAGGCACGCACCACCGTGCCCGACTAATTTTTGTGTTTTTAGTAGAGACAGGGTTTTGCCATGTTGCCCAGGCTAGTCTTGAACACCTAACCTCAGGTGATCCACTTTGGCCTCCCAATTTTCTTCCTTGTGGGTTCTATACTTTGAAAGTATATTGCTAATAACATTGCACATAATTATTAGCCTAATGCAAATTATTGTACTTCATTTTTTGAGCGTCCTAATCCTTTTATTTGTTGCATTTTCTATTTCTACACACGGTGTTTTGTTTCATTACATATTTAAAAATTTTTTCTGTGAACTTATTTTTAGGTACACATTTTTTTGTTTTTTCCTTATAGGATTCCACATGATGTTTGTTTCTGAAATATCATGCTAGGACAATTTCGACTTTGATTTTGTCCAGGGGCATCACTTGTTTGGCACAAGTTTTTAATAATGCTTTTTGACTTGGGGTTTCTTTACGACAACTGGGTAGAGTACATTTGGACTCTAAACTCTGTGGGGTATGATTTCACTTTTCCATGAGATAATTTCTTTCTACTCCGATTGGCAAGAAACATTAGATTTATTGTATACTTTTTGGGTTCATATATCAAATTATTGATTTATTCTTTATCTAGAATTATATCCATTCCAACAGTCTTTGTTTTTTCAGAGACTTAAGTTGTAACTCCATACCTCCCGAGTATCTGGGCTTTCATCTCCTCTTCCTAGAGGAGGTAAAGGTTGAAACCTAACCTTCTCAACAATACGGAGTCCAGACCTCTTTCATGGCTGCAGAAACACCAGCTCACACACCTATTGCTTTGGCTTTCATCATGATCATTGTTTTGGTACTTGAATTTTTGTTTTTTGTTTCTTTCATTTTAAGCTATAATAGTTTTTAAAAAGAAAACCACATTTTTAATTCAGCATCTATTACCACCTATCATTGGAGTTGTTAGTAAAAGGTTTTTAACATCGGTTTAGTTCATCAAATTGCTGGTAATAGAGGTCCAATTCCTCTTCTAAATGGCTGCTGCAAAGTATCTTTTGATATGGACATATATTTATTAATTTATTCACTAATTCACTTAGTGATGGGTATTTAATTTCTTTTTTTACTTTTTGCAATTTTACTTATTTTAATAAAAATAGTCATAATAAATAATATCCTGTGCCTACGTCTTTAATCATTAGTGTTTCTAAATATAAGATAATGCCTCAGTAATGACATTGTTGTTTTAATGATGATGTAATTTTAAAAATTTTAACAGATATCATTAATCATCTTTCTGAGAGCAATATAAAAATGTATCATTGCTTGAAGGATTAAGTTATTCAGTAAAGATAAGTAAAAAATTAAAATATTTTTCTTAGAGATCTGATATGAAAGCTTATGATTTAATACTTCATTTTCTAAATTCTGAAGGTGACTTTCTTTTATTTAAACAGAAAATAAATTATATAACACAAATGAAACCAAAGTACATAGATAGAACAATAAATCTGCCAACTTTGTGCATGGTTAACCAGGAAAGTTGAGATTAAGTGCACTATTTCTGAGACCGGAAACAAGAAAGAGATAAATTCTCACCTCCATCTAAAACTAATTCCAAACATCAACTCATAGGTAGTTATTATTTTTGGCTTACTGGCTAAGGCTGGGACCACTGCTGCTGCCTGGCAGAATCCCTGGGGAGGCCATGGTCTGTGGTCATGTCGATGGAGTATCAATATGTGAGTTAGATCACTTTCAAGATATCAGATAGAATAATTGCTTCTATGAAATTTGACAGCTGCAGCCTTTAACATTTATATTGCCAAATAATTTTAATTTCACTGTGGGGTGCTTGAACTACATCTCTGTCTTTGTTGACCGAAAATTTTTCCGTGAAACCAACCCAGTTTATCTGTTAAAAAAAGTTTGTGGAACTGATCCAGTTCTACTAACTATGCCTGAAATATATTTCTTATATCCCATTATCATATCTTGTCTTACATTATACATTTTCATAGGAACTTGTTGCATTAAATGACTATGTCACAAATATTTTTGCATGGTACACCCACCTTCAAAACATACACTAATGCACAGAACACAGGATTTGGCACATAGTGTAATATTAATAAATAGGTTGTTTAATTTTATACCAGCAATATTTTATAGGGGGAAGGCAATATAGAGTGTTCCTTAAGGTAAGGATGTTACTGTGGTAAAAATCCTCAGAGTAACTGAATTTATGTCCTGACTTTTTCCTCAGTTTTGAAGATGATCATTTGACAGAGTAATGTCAGCAATGACAAGAAGAAAAACTTTAAAAAAAAAAAAAACAAAAAACGATTTTGAGCTAAATGTTGTGCTAAGTACCTTCCAAACATCATCTGTCCTAAAATCTATAGTGATCCTATGAGGTAGATGCATTTATCATTCCATTTTACATTTGAGGAAACTGAGGTTTAGAGTTTACTTAAGGTGCTTAAATCACATAGCTGGTAAGTAGTGAAACTAGAATTTGAGTCTATAAAATCTAAATTCAGGTCTGGATTTATAACAACTCTATAATACTGCCTCTGTATCTTCTCTTATCCTCTTGAATCTAAAATAATAATTTCAATGTTCAGTAATCTTACCACCACCTTTTTAGACAGACTTTCTTACACCACAAGAATAACATATCTAAACAATTCCAATAAACAGAGAAGCCAAAACCTATTTATTATCAATTAACTCTTGATTATCTATCAACTGACCATCAGTGGTATTAAGGTCTATTTTTTTTCCCTTGTCCGGACTGGGGCAGAGCTAATTTGGGGATGGTCAAATAAAAAGGAATTCAAAGCAGTGTCACAGGTCTCTGAATTTATGTCTGGTATCAAATAATGGTAATT